>NC_084505.1:700437-1058525 GCF_024500385.1 Phyllopteryx taeniolatus | reverse complement strand
CTTTATACTAGTTACAGGCAGTTTTTTGAGTCCCAAAGCTTTGGTTGGAGTTTTACACACATTTGCAGTTTTTTATTGCTTAAAAACGCTTTTCAGCGCCTGCTGTACACGTTTTCTATTTTGACCAATAACTTCACAAAGGATGCTTTCCCAGTAAAATCTCTGGCTATTTAGAGTAGAACTCTCACCTTTATACTAGTTACAGGCAGTTTTTTGAGTCCCAAAGCTTTGGTTGGAGTTTTACACACATTTGCAGTTTTTTATTGCTTAAAAACGCTTTTCAGCGCCTGCTGTACACGTTTTCTATTTTGACCAATAACTTCACAAAGGATGCTTTCCCAGTAAAATCTCTGGCTATTTAGAGTAGAACTCTCACCTTTATACTAGTTACAGGCAGTTTTTTGAGTCCCAAAGCTTTGGTTGGAGTTTTACACACATTTGCAGTTTTTTATTGCTTAAAAACGCTTTTCAGCGCCTGCTGTACACGTTTTCTATTTTGACCAATAACTTCACAAAGGATGCTTTCCCAGTAAAATCTCTGGCTATTTAGAGTAGAACTCTCACCTTTATACTAGTTACAGGCAGTTTTTTGAGTCCCAAAGCTTTGGTTGGAGTTTTACACACATTTGCAGTTTTTTATTGCTTAAAAACGCTTTTCAGCGCCTGCTGTACACGTTTTCTATTTTGACCAATAACTTCACAAAGGATGCTTTCCCAGTAAAATCTCTGGCTATTTAGAGTAGAACTCTCACCTTTATACTAGTTACAGGCAGTTTTTTGAGTCCCAAAGCTTTGGTTGGAGTTTTACACACATTTGCAGTTTTTTATTGCTTAAAAACGCTTTTCAGCGCCTGCTGTACACGTTTTCTATTTTGACCAATAACTTCAAAAAGGATGCTTTCCCAGTAAAATCTCTGGCTATTTAGAGTAGAACTCTCACCTTTATACTAGTTACAGGCAGTTTTTTGAGTCCCAAAGCTTTGGTTGGAGTTTTACACACATTTGCAGTTTTTTATTGCTTAAAAACGCTTTCAGCGCCTGCTGTACACGTTTTCTATTTTGACCAATAACTTCACAAAGGATGCTTTCCCAGTAAAATCTCTGGCTATTTAGAGTAGAACTCTCACCTTTATACTAGTTACAGGCAGTTTTTTGAGTCCCAAAGCTTTGGTTGGAGTTTTACACACATTTGCAGTTTTTTATTGCTTAAAAACGCTTTTCAGCGCCTGCTGTACACGTTTTCTATTTTGACCAATAACTTCAAAAAGGATGCTTTCCCAGTAAAATCTCTGGCTATTTAGAGTAGAACTCTCACCTTTATACTAGTTACAGGCAGTTTTTTGAGTCCCAAAGCTTTGGTTGGAGTTTTACACACATTTGCAGTTTTTTATTGCTTAAAAACGCTTTTCAGCGCCTGCTGTACACGTTTTCTATTTTGACCAATAACTTCAAAAAGGATGCTTTCCCAGTAAAATCTCTGGCTATTTAGAGTAGAACTCTCACCTTTATACTAGTTACAGGCAGTTTTTTGAGTCCCAAAGCTTTGGTTGGAGTTTTACACACATTTGCAGTTTTTTATTGCTTAAAAACGCTTTTCAGCGCCTGCTGTACACGTTTTCTATTTTGACCAATAACTTCAAAAAGGATGCTTTCCCAGTAAAATCTCTGGCTATTTAGAGTAGAACTCTCACCTTTATACTAGTTACAGGCAGTTTTTTGAGTCCCAAAGCTTTGGTTGGAGTTTTACACACATTTGCAGTTTTTTATTGCTTAAAAACGCTTTTCAGCGCCTGCTGTACACGTTTTCTATTTTGACCAATAACTTCACAAAGGATGCTTTCCCAGTAAAATCTCTGGCTATTTAGAGTAGAACTCTCACCTTTATACTAGTTACAGGCAGTTTTTTGAGTCCCAAAGCTTTGGTTGGAGTTTTACACACATTTGCAGTTTTTTATTGCTTAAAAACGCTTTTCAGCGCCTGCTGTACACGTTTTCTATTTTGACCAATAACTTCACAAAGGATGCTTTCCCAGTAAAATCTCTGGCTATTTAGAGTAGAACTCTCACCTTTATACTAGTTACAGGCAGTTTTTTGAGTCCCAAAGCTTTGGTTGGAGTTTTACACACATTTGCAGTTTTTTATTGCTTAAAAACGCTTTTCAGCGCCTGCTGTACACGTTTTCTATTTTGACCAATAACTTCAAAAAGGATGCTTTCCCAGTAAAATCTCTGGCTATTTAGAGTAGAACTCTCACCTTTATACTAGTTACAGGCAGTTTTTTGAGTCCCAAAGCTTTGGTTGGAGTTTTACACACATTTGCAGTTTTTTATTGCTTAAAAACGCTTTTCAGCGCCTGCTGTACACGTTTTCTATTTTGACCAATAACTTCAAAAAGGATGCTTTCCCAGTAAAATCTCTGGCTATTTAGAGTAGAACTCTCACCTTTATACTAGTTACAGGCAGTTTTTTGAGTCCCAAAGCTTTGGTTGGAGTTTTACACACATTTGCAGTTTTTTATTGCTTAAAAACGCTTTTCAGCGCCTGCTGTACACGTTTTCTATTTTGACCAATAACTTCACAAAGGATGCTTTCCCAGTAAAATCTCTGGCTATTTAGAGTAGAACTCTCACCTTTATACTAGTTACAGGCAGTTTTTTGAGTCCCAAAGCTTTGGTTGGAGTTTTACACACATTTGCAATTTTTTATTGCTTAAAAACGCTTTTTCAGAGCTGCTGTACAACGTTTTCTATTTTGACCAACTACTTCAAAAAGGATGCTTTCCCAGTAAAATCTCTGGCTATTAGGAGTAGAACTCTCACCTTTACACTAGTTACAGGCAGTTTTTTGAATCCCAAAGCTTTGGTTGGAGTTTTACACACATTTGCAGTTTTTTATTGCTTAAAAACGCTTTTCAGGACCTGCTGTACACGTTTTCTATTTTGACCAATAACTTCACAAAGGATGCTTTCCCAGTAAAATCTCTGGCTATTTAGAGTAGAACTCTCACCTTTACACTAGTTACAGGCAGTTTTTTGAATCCCAAAGCTTTGGTTGGAGTTTTACACACATTTGCAGTTTTTTATTGCTTAAAAACGCTTTCCAGGCCTGCTGTACACGTTTTCTATTTTGACCAATAACTTCACAAAGGATGCTTTCCCAGTAAAATCTCTGGCTATTTAGAGTAGAACTCTCACCTTTACACTAGTTACAGGCAGTTTTTTGAATCCCAAAGCTTTGGTTGGAGTTTTACACACATTTGCAGTTTTTTATTGCTTAAAAACGCTTTTCAGGACCTGCTGTACACGTTTTCTATTTTGACCAATAACTTCACAAAGGATGCTTTCCCAGTAAAATCTCTGGCTATTTAGAGTAGAACTCTCACCTTTACACTAGTTACAGGCAGTTTTTTGAATCCCAAAGCTTTGGTTGGAGTTTTACACACATTTGCAGTTTTTTATTGCTTAAAAACGCTTTCAGAGCCTGCTGTACACGTTTTCTATTTTGACCAATAACTTCACAAAGGATGCTTTCCCAGTAAAATCTCTGGCTATTTAGAGTAGAACTCTCACCTTTACACTAGTTACAGGCAGTTTTTTGAATCCCAAAGCTTTGGTTGGAGTTTTACACACATTTGCAGTTTTTTATTGCTTAAAAACGCTTTTCAGGACCTGCTGTACACGTTTTCTATTTTGACCAATAACTTCACAAAGGATGCTTTCCCAGTAAAATCTCTGGCTATTTAGAGTAGAACTCTCACCTTTACACTAGTTACAGGCAGTTTTTTGAATCCCAAAGCTTTGGTTGGAGTTTTACACACATTTGCAGTTTTTTATTGCTTAAAAACGCTTTTCAGGACCTGCTGTACACGTTTTCTATTTTGACCAATAACTTCACAAAGGATGCTTTCCCAGTAAAATCTCTGGCTATTTAGAGTAGAACTCTCACCTTTACACTAGTTACAGGCAGTTTTTTGAATCCCAAAGCTTTGGTTGGAGTTTTACACACATTTGCAGTTTTTTATTGCTTAAAAACGCTTTTCAGGACCTGCTGTACACGTTTTCTATTTTGACCAATAACTTCACAAAGGATGCTTTCCCAGTAAAATCTCTGGCTATTTAGAGTAGAACTCTCACCTTTACACTAGTTACAGGCAGTTTTTTGAATCCCAAAGCTTTGGTTGGAGTTTTACACACATTTGCAGTTTTTTATTGCTTAAAAACGCTTTTCAGGCCTGCTGTACACGTTTTCTATTTTGACCAATAACTTCACAAAGGATGCTTTCCCAGTAAAATCTCTGGCTATTTAGAGTAGAACTCTCACCTTTACACTAGTTACAGGCAGTTTTTTGAATCCCAAAGCTTTGGTTGGAGTTTTACACACATTTGCAGTTTTTTATTGCTTAAAAACGCTTTTCAGCGCCTGCTGTACACGTTTTCTATTTTGACCAATAACTTCACAAAGGATGCTTTCCCAGTAAAATCTCTGGCTATTTAGAGTAGAACTCTCACCTTTACACTAGTTACAGGCAGTTTTTTGAATCCCAAAGCTTTGGTTGGAGTTTTACACACATTTGCAGTTTTTTATTGCTTAAAAACGCTTTCAGGACCTGCTGTACACGTTTTCTATTTTGACCAATAACTTCACAAAGGATGCTTTCCCAGTAAAATCTCTGGCTATTTAGAGTAGAACTCTCACCTTTACACTAGTTACAGGCAGTTTTTTGAATCCCAAAGCTTTGGTTGGAGTTTTACACACATTTGCAGTTTTTTATTGCTTAAAAACGCTTTTCAGCGCCTGCTGTACACGTTTTCTATTTTGACCAATAACTTCACAAAGGATGCTTTCCCAGTAAAATCTCTGGCTATTTAGAGTAGAACTCTCACCTTTACACTAGTTACAGGCAGTTTTTTGAATCCCAAAGCTTTGGTTGGAGTTTTACACACATTTGCAGTTTTTTATTGCTTAAAAACGCTTTTCAGGCCTGCTGTACACGTTTTCTATTTTGACCAATAACTTCACAAAGGATGCTTTCCCAGTAAAATCTCTGGCTATTTAGAGTAGAACTCTCACCTTTACACTAGTTACAGGCAGTTTTTTGAATCCCAAAGCTTTGGTTGGAGTTTTACACACATTTGCAGTTTTTTATTGCTTAAAAACGCTTTTCAGAGCCTGCTGTACACGTTTTCTATTTTGACCAATAACTTCACAAAGGATGCTTTCCCAGTAAAATCTCTGGCTATTTAGAGTAGAACTCTCACCTTTACACTAGTTACAGGCAGTTTTTTGAATCCCAAAGCTTTGGTTGGAGTTTTACACACATTTGCAGTTTTTTATTGCTTAAAAACGCTTTTCAGCGCCTGCTGTACACGTTTTCTATTTTGACCAATAACTTCACAAAGGATGCTTTCCCAGTAAAATCTCTGGCTATTTAGAGTAGAACTCTCACCTTTACACTAGTTACAGGCAGTTTTTTGAATCCCAAAGCTTTGGTTGGAGTTTTACACACATTTGCAGTTTTTTATTGCTTAAAAACGCTTTTCAGGACCTGCTGTACACGTTTTCTATTTTGACCAATAACTTCACAAAGGATGCTTTCCCAGTAAAATCTCTGGCTATTTAGAGTAGAACTCTCACCTTTACACTAGTTACAGGCAGTTTTTTGAATCCCAAAGCTTTGGTTGGAGTTTTACACACATTTGCAGTTTTTTATTGCTTAAAAACGCTTTTCAGCGCCTGCTGTACACGTTTTCTATTTTGACCAATAACTTCACAAAGGATGCTTTCCCAGTAAAATCTCTGGCTATTTAGAGTAGAACTCTCACCTTTACACTAGTTACAGGCAGTTTTTTGAATCCCAAAGCTTTGGTTGGAGTTTTACACACATTTGCAGTTTTTTATTGCTTAAAAACGCTTTTCAGGACCTGCTGTACACGTTTTCTATTTTGACCAATAACTTCACAAAGGATGCTTTCCCAGTAAAATCTCTGGCTATTTAGAGTAGAACTCTCACCTTTACACTAGTTACAGGCAGTTTTTTGAATCCCAAAGCTTTGGTTGGAGTTTTACACACATTTGCAGTTTTTTATTGCTTAAAAACGCTTTTCAGGACCTGCTGTACACGTTTTCTATTTTGACCAATAACTTCACAAAGGATGCTTTCCCAGTAAAATCTCTGGCTATTTAGAGTAGAACTCTCACCTTTACACTAGTTACAGGCAGTTTTTTGAATCCCAAAGCTTTGGTTGGAGTTTTACACACATTTGCAGTTTTTTATTGCTTAAAAACGCTTTTCAGGACCTGCTGTACACGTTTTCTATTTTGACCAATAACTTCACAAAGGATGCTTTCCCAGTAAAATCTCTGGCTATTTAGAGTAGAACTCTCACCTTTACACTAGTTACAGGCAGTTTTTTGAATCCCAAAGCTTTGGTTGGAGTTTTACACACATTTGCAGTTTTTTATTGCTTAAAAACGCTTTTCAGGACCTGCTGTACACGTTTTCTATTTTGACCAATAACTTCACAAAGGATGCTTTCCCAGTAAAATCTCTGGCTATTTAGAGTAGAACTCTCACCTTTACACTAGTTACAGGCAGTTTTTTGAATCCCAAAGCTTTGGTTGGAGTTTTACACACATTTGCAGTTTTTTATTGCTTAAAAACGCTTTTCAGGACCTGCTGTACACGTTTTCTATTTTGACCAATAACTTCACAAAGGATGCTTTCCCAGTAAAATCTCTGGCTATTTAGAGTAGAACTCTCACCTTTACACTAGTTACAGGCAGTTTTTTGAATCCCAAAGCTTTGGTTGGAGTTTTACACACATTTGCAGTTTTTTATTGCTTAAAAACGCTTTTCAGGACCTGCTGTACACGTTTTCTATTTTGACCAATAACTTCACAAAGGATGCTTTCCCAGTAAAATCTCTGGCTATTTAGAGTAGAACTCTCACCTTTACACTAGTTACAGGCAGTTTTTTGAATCCCAAAGCTTTGGTTGGAGTTTTACACACATTTGCAGTTTTTTATTGCTTAAAAACGCTTTTCAGCGCCTGCTGTACACGTTTTCTATTTTGACCAATAACTTCACAAAGGATGCTTTCCCAGTAAAATCTCTGGCTATTTAGAGTAGAACTCTCACCTTTACACTAGTTACAGGCAGTTTTTTGAATCCCAAAGCTTTGGTTGGAGTTTTACACACATTTGCAGTTTTTTATTGCTTAAAAACGCTTTCAGCGCCTGCTGTACACGTTTTCTATTTTGACCAATAACTTCACAAAGGATGCTTTCCCAGTAAAATCTCTGGCTATTTAGAGTAGAACTCTCACCTTTACACTAGTTACAGGCAGTTTTTTGAATCCCAAAGCTTTGGTTGGAGTTTTACACACATTTGCAGTTTTTTATTGCTTAAAAACGCTTTTCAGGCCTGCTGTACACGTTTTCTATTTTGACCAATAACTTCACAAAGGATGCTTTCCCAGTAAAATCTCTGGCTATTTAGAGTAGAACTCTCACCTTTACACTAGTTACAGGCAGTTTTTTGAATCCCAAAGCTTTGGTTGGAGTTTTACACACATTTGCAGTTTTTTATTGCTTAAAAACGCTTTTCAGCGCCTGCTGTACACGTTTTCTATTTTGACCAATAACTTCACAAAGGATGCTTTCCCAGTAAAATCTCTGGCTATTTAGAGTAGAACTCTCACCTTTACACTAGTTACAGGCAGTTTTTTGAATCCCAAAGCTTTGGTTGGAGTTTTACACACATTTGCAGTTTTTTATTGCTTAAAAACGCTTTTCAGGACCTGCTGTACACGTTTTCTATTTTGACCAATAACTTCACAAAGGATGCTTTCCCAGTAAAATCTCTGGCTATTTAGAGTAGAACTCTCACCTTTACACTAGTTACAGGCAGTTTTTTGAATCCCAAAGCTTTGGTTGGAGTTTTACACACATTTGCAGTTTTTTATTGCTTAAAAACGCTTTTCAGCGCCTGCTGTACACGTTTTCTATTTTGACCAATAACTTCACAAAGGATGCTTTCCCAGTAAAATCTCTGGCTATTTAGAGTAGAACTCTCACCTTTACACTAGTTACAGGCAGTTTTTTGAATCCCAAAGCTTTGGTTGGAGTTTTACACACATTTGCAGTTTTTTATTGCTTAAAAACGCTTTTCAGGACCTGCTGTACACGTTTTCTATTTTGACCAATAACTTCACAAAGGATGCTTTCCCAGTAAAATCTCTGGCTATTTAGAGTAGAACTCTCACCTTTACACTAGTTACAGGCAGTTTTTTGAATCCCAAAGCTTTGGTTGGAGTTTTACACACATTTGCAGTTTTTTATTGCTTAAAAACGCTTTTCAGGACCTGCTGTACACGTTTTCTATTTTGACCAATAACTTCACAAAGGATGCTTTCCCAGTAAAATCTCTGGCTATTTAGAGTAGAACTCTCACCTTTACACTAGTTACAGGCAGTTTTTTGAATCCCAAAGCTTTGGTTGGAGTTTTACACACATTTGCAGTTTTTTATTGCTTAAAAACGCTTTTCAGGACCTGCTGTACACGTTTTCTATTTTGACCAATAACTTCACAAAGGATGCTTTCCCAGTAAAATCTCTGGCTATTTAGAGTAGAACTCTCACCTTTACACTAGTTACAGGCAGTTTTTTGAATCCCAAAGCTTTGGTTGGAGTTTTACACACATTTGCAGTTTTTTATTGCTTAAAAACGCTTTTCAGGACCTGCTGTACACGTTTTCTATTTTGACCAATAACTTCACAAAGGATGCTTTCCCAGTAAAATCTCTGGCTATTTAGAGTAGAACTCTCACCTTTACACTAGTTACAGGCAGTTTTTTGAATCCCAAAGCTTTGGTTGGAGTTTTACACACATTTGCAGTTTTTTATTGCTTAAAAACGCTTTTCAGCGCCTGCTGTACACGTTTTCTATTTTGACCAATAACTTCACAAAGGATGCTTTCCCAGTAAAATCTCTGGCTATTTAGAGTAGAACTCTCACCTTTACACTAGTTACAGGCAGTTTTTTGAATCCCAAAGCTTTGGTTGGAGTTTTACACACATTTGCAGTTTTTTATTGCTTAAAAACGCTTTCCAGCGCCTGCTGTACACGTTTTCTATTTTGACCAATAACTTCACAAAGGATGCTTTCCCAGTAAAATCTCTGGCTATTTAGAGTAGAACTCTCACCTTTACACTAGTTACAGGCAGTTTTTTGAATCCCAAAGCTTTGGTTGGAGTTTTACACACATTTGCAGTTTTTTATTGCTTAAAAACGCTTTCCAGCGCCTGCTGTACACGTTTTCTATTTTGACCAATAACTTCACAAAGGATGCTTTCCCAGTAAAATCTCTGGCTATTTAGAGTAGAACTCTCACCTTTACACTAGTTACAGGCAGTTTTTTGAATCCCAAAGCTTTGGTTGGAGTTTTACACACATTTGCAGTTTTTTATTGCTTAAAAACGCTTTTCAGGACCTGCTGTACACGTTTTCTATTTTGACCAATAACTTCACAAAGGATGCTTTCCCAGTAAAATCTCTGGCTATTTAGAGTAGAACTCTCACCTTTACACTAGTTACAGGCAGTTTTTTGAATCCCAAAGCTTTGGTTGGAGTTTTACACACATTTGCAGTTTTTTATTGCTTAAAAACGCTTCCCAGTGCCTGCTGTACACGTTTTCTATTTTGACCAATAACTTCACAAAGGATGCTTTCCCAGTAAAATCTCTGGCTATTTAGAGTAGAACTCTCACCTTTACACTAGTTACAGGCAGTTTTTTGAATCCCAAAGCTTTGGTTGGAGTTTTACACACATTTGCAGTTTTTTATTGCTTAAAAACGCTTTTCAGGACCTGCTGTACACGTTTTCTATTTTGACCAATAACTTCACAAAGGATGCTTTCCCAGTAAAATCTCTGGCTATTTAGAGTAGAACTCTCACCTTTACACTAGTTACAGGCAGTTTTTTGAATCCCAAAGCTTTGGTTGGAGTTTTACACACATTTGCAGTTTTTTATTGCTTAAAAACGCTTCCCAGCGCCTGCTGTACACGTTTTCTATTTTGACCAATAACTTCACAAAGGATGCTTTCCCAGTAAAATCTCTGGCTATTTAGAGTAGAACTCTCACCTTTACACTAGTTACAGGCAGTTTTTTGAATCCCAAAGCTTTGGTTGGAGTTTTACACACATTTGCAGTTTTTTATTGCTTAAAAACGCTTTTCAGGACCTGCTGTACACGTTTTCTATTTTGACCAATAACTTCACAAAGGATGCTTTCCCAGTAAAATCTCTGGCTATTTAGAGTAGAACTCTCACCTTTACACTAGTTACAGGCAGTTTTTTGAATCCCAAAGCTTTGGTTGGAGTTTTACACACATTTGCAGTTTTTTATTGCTTAAAAACGCTTTCAGTGCCTGCTGTACACGTTTTCTATTTTGACCAATAACTTCACAAAGGATGCTTTCCCAGTAAAATCTCTGGCTATTTAGAGTAGAACTCTCACCTTTACACTAGTTACAGGCAGTTTTTTGAATCCCAAAGCTTTGGTTGGAGTTTTACACACATTTGCAGTTTTTTATTGCTTAAAAACGCTTTTCAGGACCTGCTGTACACGTTTTCTATTTTGACCAATAACTTCACAAAGGATGCTTTCCCAGTAAAATCTCTGGCTATTTAGAGTAGAACTCTCACCTTTACACTAGTTACAGGCAGTTTTTTGAATCCAAAGCTTTGGTTGGAGTTTTACACACATTTGCAGTTTTTTATTGCTTAAAAACGCTTTCCAGTGCCTGCTGTACACGTTTTCTATTTTGACCAATAACTTCACAAAGGATGCTTTCCCAGTAAAATCTCTGGCTATTTAGAGTAGAACTCTCACCTTTACACTAGTTACAGGCAGTTTTTTGAATCCCAAAGCTTTGGTTGGAGTTTTACACACATTTGCAGTTTTTTATTGCTTAAAAACGCTTTTCAGGACCTGCTGTACACGTTTTCTATTTTGACCAATAACTTCACAAAGGATGCTTTCCCAGTAAAATCTCTGGCTATTTAGAGTAGAACTCTCACCTTTACACTAGTTACAGGCAGTTTTTTGAATCCCAAAGCTTTGGTTGGAGTTTTACACACATTTGCAGTTTTTTATTGCTTAAAAACGCTTCCCAGTGCCTGCTGTACACGTTTTCTATTTTGACCAATAACTTCACAAAGGATGCTTTCCCAGTAAAATCTCTGGCTATTTAGAGTAGAACTCTCACCTTTACACTAGTTACAGGCAGTTTTTTGAATCCCAAAGCTTTGGTTGGAGTTTTACACACATTTGCAGTTTTTTATTGCTTAAAAACGCTTTTCAGGACCTGCTGTACACGTTTTCTATTTTGACCAATAACTTCACAAAGGATGCTTTCCCATTAAAATCTCTGGCTATTTAGAGTAGAACTCTCACCTTTACACTAGTTACAGGCAGTTTTTTGAATCCCAAAGCTTTGGTTGGAGTTTTACACACATTTGCAGTTTTTTATTGCTTAAAAACGCTTTCAGCGCCTGCTGTACACGTTTTCTATTTTGACCAATAACTTCACAAAGGATGCTTTCCCAGTAAAATCTCTGGCTATTTAGAGTAGAACTCTCACCTTTACACTAGTTACAGGCAGTTTTTTGAATCCCAAAGCTTTGGTTGGAGTTTTACACACATTTGCAGTTTTTTATTGCTTAAAAACGCTTTTCAGGACCTGCTGTACACGTTTTCTATTTTGACCAATAACTTCACAAAGGATGCTTTCCCAGTAAAATCTCTGGCTATTTAGAGTAGAACTCTCACCTTTACACTAGTTACAGGCAGTTTTTTGAATCCCAAAGCTTTGGTTGGAGTTTTACACACATTTGCAGTTTTTTATTGCTTAAAAACGCTTTTCAGGACCTGCTGTACACGTTTTCTATTTTGACCAATAACTTCACAAAGGATGCTTTCCCAGTAAAATCTCTGGCTATTTAGAGTAGAACTCTCACCTTTACACTAGTTACAGGCAGTTTTTTGAATCCCAAAGCTTTGGTTGGAGTTTTACACACATTTGCAGTTTTTTATTGCTTAAAAACGCTTTTCAGGACCTGCTGTACACGTTTTCTATTTTGACCAATAACTTCACAAAGGATGCTTTCCCAGTAAAATCTCTGGCTATTTAGAGTAGAACTCTCACCTTTACACTAGTTACAGGCAGTTTTTTTAATCCCAAAGCTTTGGTTGGAGTTTTACACACATTTGCAGTTTTTTATTGCTTAAAAACGCTTCCCAGCGCCTGCTGTACACGTTTTCTATTTTGACCAATAACTTCACAAAGGATGCTTTCCCAGTAAAATCTCTGGCTATTTAGAGTAGAACTCTCACCTTTACACTAGTTACAGGCAGTTTTTTGAATCCCAAAGCTTTGGTTGGAGTTTTACACACATTTGCAGTTTTTTATTGCTTAAAAACGCTTTTCAGCGCCTGCTGTACACGTTTTCTATTTTGACCAATAACTTCACAAAGGATGCTTTCCCAGTAAAATCTCTGGCTATTTAGAGTAGAACTCTCACCTTTATACTAGTTACAGGCAGTTTTTTGAATCCCAAAGCTTTGGTTGGAGTTTTACACACATTTGCAGTTTTTTATTGCTTAAAAACGCTTTCAGCGCCTGCTGTACACGTTTTCTATTTTGACCAATAACTTCACAAAGGATGCTTTCCCAGTAAAATCTCTGGCTATTTAGAGTAGAACTCTCACCTTTACACTAGTTACAGGCAGTTTTTTGAATCCCAAAGCTTTGGTTGGAGTTTTACACACATTTGCAGTTTTTTATTGCTTAAAAACGCTTCCCAGCGCCTGCTGTACACGTTTTCTATTTTGACCAATAACTTCACAAAGGATGCTTTCCCAGTAAAATCTCTGGCTATTTAGAGTAGAACTCTCACCTTTACACTAGTTACAGGCAGTTTTTTGAATCCCAAAGCTTTGGTTGGAGTTTTACACACATTTGCAGTTTTTTATTGCTTAAAAACGCTTCCCAGCGCCTGCTGTACACGTTTTCTATTTTGACCAATAACTTCACAAAGGATGCTTTCCCAGTAAAATCTCTGGCTATTTAGAGTAGAACTCTCACCTTTATACTAGTTACAGGCAGTTTTTTTGAATCCCAAAGCTTTGGTTGGAGTTTTACACACATTTGCAGTTTTTTATTGCTTAAAAACGCTTTTCAGGACCTGCTGTACACGTTTTCTATTTTGACCAATAACTTCACAAAGGATGCTTTCCCATTAAAATCTCTGGCTATTTAGAGTAGAACTCTCACCTTTACACTAGTTACAGGCAGTTTTTTGAATCCCAAAGCTTTGGTTGGAGTTTTACACACATTTGCAGTTTTTTATTGCTTAAAAACGCTTTTCAGCGCCTGCTGTACACGTTTTCTATTTTGACCAATAACTTCACAAAGGAAGCTTTCCCAGTAAAATCTCTGGCTATTTAGAGTAGAACCCTCACCTTTATACTAGTTACAGGCAGTTTTTTGAATTCCAAAGCTTTGGTTGGAGTTTTACACACATTAGCAGTTTTTTATTGCTTAAAAACGCTTTTCAGGACCTGCTGTACACGTTTTCTATTTTGACCAATAGCTTCACAAAGGATGCTTTCCCAGTAAAATCTCTGGCTATTTAGAGTAGAACTCTAACCTTTACACTAGTTACAGGCAGTTTTTTGAATCCCAAAGTTTTTTTTGGAGTTTTACACACATTTGCAGTTTTTTATTGCTTAAAAACGCTTTTCTGGACCTGCTGTACACGTTTTCTATTTTGACCAATAACTTCACAAAGGATGCTTTCCCAGTAAAATCTCTGGCTATTTAGAGTAGAACTCTCACCTTTACACTAGTTACAGGCAGTTTTTTTAATCCCAAAGCTTTGGTTGGAGTTTTACACACATTTGCAGTTTTTTATTGCTTAAAAACGCTTTTCTGGACCTGCTGTACACGTTTTCTATTTTGACCAATAACTTCACAAAGGATGCTTTCCCAGTAAAATCTCTGGCTATTTAGAGTAGAACTCTCACCTTTACACTAGTTACAGGCAGTTTTTTGAATCCCAAAGCTTTGGTTGGAGTTTTACACACATTTGCAGTTTTTTATTGCTTAAAAACGCTTTTCAGGACCTGCTGTACACGTTTTCTATTTTGACCAATAACTTCACAAAGGATGCTTTCCCAGTAAAATCTCTGGCTATTTAGAGTAGAACTCTCACCTTTACACTAGTTACAGGCAGTTTTTTGAATCCCAAAGCTTTGGTTGGAGTTTTACACACATTTGCAGTTTTTTATTGCTTAAAAACGCTTTTCAGCGCCTGCTGTACACGTTTTCTATTTTGACCAATAACTTCACAAAGGATGCTTTCCCAGTAAAATCTCTGGCTATTTAGAGTAGAACTCTCACCTTTACACTAGTTAGAGGCAGTTTTTTGAATCCCAAAGCTTTGGTTGGAGTTTTACGCACATTTGCAGTTTTTTATTGCTTAAAAACGCTTCCCAGCGCCTGCTGTACGCGTTTTCTATTTTGACCAATAACTTCACAAAGGATGCTTTCCCAGTAAAATCTCTGGCTAGTTAGAGTAGAACTCTCACCTTTACACTAGTTACAGGCAGGTTTTTGAATCCCAAAGCTTTGGTTGGAGTTTTACACACATTTGCAGTTTTTTATTGCTTAAAAACGCTTCCCAGCGCCTGCTGTACACTTTTTTTTTATTTTGACTCATAACTTCACAAAAGATGCTTTCCCAGTAAAATCTCTTGCTATTTAGAGTAGAACTCTCTCCTTTATACTAGTTACAGGCAGTTTTTTTGAATCCCAAAGCTTTGGTTGGAGTTTTACACACATTTGCAGTTTTTTATTGCTTAAAAACGCTTTTCAGGACCTGCTGTACACGTTTTCTATTTTGACCAATAACTTCACAAAGGGGCGGCACGGTGGACGACTGGTTAGAGCGTCAGCCTCACAGTTCTGAGGACCCGTGTTCAATCCCCGGCCCCGCCTGTGTGGAGTTTGCATGTTCTCCCCGTGCCTGCGTGGGTTTTCTCCGGGTACTCCAGTTTCCTCCCACATCCCAAAAACATGCATGAATTGGAGACTCTAAATTGCCCATAGGCATGACTGTGAGTGCGAATGGTTGTTTGTTCCTATGTGCCCTGCGATTGGCTGGCAACCAGTTCAGGGTGTACCCCGCCTCCTGCCCGATGACAGCTGGGATAGGCTCCAGCACTCCTGCGACCCTAGTGAGGAGAAGCGGCTCAGAAAATGGATGGATGGATGGATGGATAACTTCTCACAGGATGCTTTCCAAGTAAATTCTCTTGCATTCTAGGGTAGAACTCTCCCCTTTATACTTAGTTACAGGCAGTGGTTTAAATCCCAAAGCTTTGGTAGGACATTTGCCTTTTTTTATGGCTTAAAAATGCTTCCCAGCGCTTGCTGTACAAAAAAATGTGTACTCTTCAGTTGTTGGGAATCATTTTTAAGCAATTAAAATTTCAAAAATGTGTAAAAGCCCAACCAAAGGATTGGCATTCAATCCATTTCCTGTAAATAGCGTAACGGGCCAAGTTCTAGGCAAGTTCTAAACCCCAGATTTGGCTTCGAAGCAAGCCTGTGTGAAGTTATAACTGAAAATATAAAATGTGCACAGCAGGCCCTGGGAAGTATTTTTTAGCGATCTTCTTTTCCTTTCGGCTTGTCCCTTTAGGGGTCGCCACAGCGCGTCATCCTTTTCCATCTCCTGCATCCTCCTCTCGAACACCAACTGCCCTCATGTCTTCCCTCACGACATCCATCAACCTTCTCTTTGGTCTTCCTCTAGCTCTCTTGCCTGGCAGCTCCATTCTCATCATCCTTCTACCAATATACTCATTATTTCTCCTCTGGACGTCTCCAAACCATCGAAGTCTGCTCTCTCTAACTTTGTCTCCAAAACATTGAACCTCGGAACCTCGGTATGTGCCCAGCCAATTGCAGGGCACATACAAATAAACAACCATTTGCACTCACTTTCACACCTACGGGCAATTTACAGTGTCCAATTAATGCATGTTTTGGGGATGTGGGAGGAAACCGGAGTGCCCGGAAAAAAACCCACACAGGCACGGGGAGAACATGCAAACTCCACACAGGCGGGGTCGGCGATTGAACCCCGCTCCTCAGAACTGTGAGGCCGACGCTCTAACCAGTCGTCCACCGTGCTGCCCCATCTACACCATGGTAAAATAATTTAAACCCTGCCCTTAAACTTCTAGCCTTACTGCCTTTCCACCTGGTCTCCTGGGCACACAATATATCAACCTTTCCCCTCATCATGTCAACCAACTCCCAAGATTTTCCTGTCATCGTCCCAACATTCAAAGTCCCCACATTCAGTTCTAGGCTTTGTGCTTTCCTCTTCTCTTTCTGCCAAAGAACCCACTTTCCACCTCTTCTTCTTCTTCAACTTCGACCCATAGAAGCTGAATTTCCAACGGCGCCCTGCAGGTTGACGGCGCCGCTGGCGGACGTTGTTAACCTGGACCACGACCGATCCTGTATGGAATTCTTTGGATGAACGCTAATATTTGTTTGGCAAAGTTTTAAGCCGGATGCCCTTCCTGACGCAACCCTCTGCATTTATCCGGGCTTGGCCTACAGTTTGCACTGGCTTGTGCCCCCCATAGGGCTGCATTCTGCATTCTGCATTTTTAAGCGATAAAAATTATAAATTTGTGTAAAAGCCCAACCAATGGTTTGGGATTTAAAACACATCCTGCAACTAGTGTAAAGGGATGTGTTCTAGCCTAGAAAGCCTCAGATTTGGCTTGGAAGCCAGCCTGTGTGACGTGATCACTGAAAACACATGTAGCAGACATGCTCCCCCCAAATTGAGGTGACACAGTGACTCCCCACGGTTTGATAAACTGCAGCCTTCGAAGCCGCCCTGCTGTGACAACAAGACGCTTTGGACCCTAAAGCAATTAGCAGGTCCCCTCGAAATCTTCATATACAGTTATCAAAGAGTCCTTTCTTCGTTTGAACTCACAACAGGCCAAAAGGGACCGATCGGCGATGGGATGCAAATCAAGCAACAAACTATTTGCTTCATATCTAAACGTGCACGCAAGGCGCAACCCGCAGGCGTCGAGAGGAACTGCAAAGTCGACCGGGCGGACTCTCATTTGATGTTTAACCAAGGAAACATTTCTGTTTTGATATTTCACGAACTCTGCAGAATTATTCCAAATGTATGCCTTGATGTCTGTGTCACTGTGTATTTTTACAAACGCAGCCGTGAAATTTTGAGAATTGTTTGTCTTGATTTGACTCCCAGCAGCATGAAATGTGATTTGAATCATAAGCAGTTGATTTGCCAAAACTAAAGTCTAAACATTCCATGTGCTGGACCTGTGAGTAAAGAGAGTACCAAGTTGAGGTTATTTTATATGAATATATGATTTTAAACCCATTTTATCATCTTTGTCGACAAGATTCAAGCTGATGGGTGTGGTCTTCTCCGTCCCTCTTCGACACGCCCCTGGGGTACCTAAACCCGGCACTCGTGTTTTTCTCTCTCCTCTTGTCTTGCTGGCAGCTCGCCAGCTGGGCTGGCCGTGGGCCACCCCTCCCTTGCCCTTTCTTTATTCGGGCACATGGCTCGGAAACTGCGAAAGCTGGGATAGAACAGACTTGGCTTCCCAGCCTAACTGTGGGCCACCGCTAGGTGTTCAGAGCAGCTACTATGAAGGTACCTGGTACGCTTCCAGCCAAGCGGGATCACTGAAATTGCCAGCGAGCCACACAAAAAAAAGGCAGGAAGAGAGACGGTCCAGTTCTCCCAAAAAGGCATGACGCACAACAATTTTTTTCTTCTTCTGCCTCTTTCCTTTTTGTTTGATTTTTCTACATATTTTTCTTCTGCAACCAAATCTGTCGCCTTGCTTCCTGAGCCACTTCCAGAGAGAGAGAGACGACCACCCACCAGCTTGAGCCTACGGTTGTTAGTAGACGCGGCAAAACTTTTGCCAGTGTTGGATCTATCTCACCCAACACCTATAAAAATAGACACAAAACGAATGAAGAGGCTGGTTTCTTTTGCTCATGAGGAGGGCGTATGGGAGATTGTTCAGATTACAGCCTCTCATCACGCTCTAAACAATCTCTCCCGTCGCTCCTGTATTTATTTGAAATAGGGAGGTTTATGAGTTACAAGACGTAACATACTAAGCTTACAAGACATAACATACTAAGGGGAGGGTTTCAAGGTGAAGACATGAGACCAACACCGGCCACGTCCCCGGCCACGTCCTTGGTCAAGGCGCCCTTCTATCGGATGATTCCTGCTGAGTCATCTTCTTGAAGGCGAGACATCTTCCTTTCTCAAAATCGTCCATAATACTAATGCAAGCTAAGCAAATAAATGATAACTTCGACAATATATTTAACATTTCCCTCCTGTTTATCATGTATTTGCACAAATTCTCAAATCATTTTACAGTCACTTCATTTCGATTTTTAACTGTAGAATCATTCTTATGAAACAAATACATTTACACTCAGAGTAAACTTGTCATACATGAATGTTGTAGTTTAAACATCATAATCACCTGGATCAGGAAACAAATCAGGTAAAACAACATCATCATCATCGTCATCATTATCAACATCCAATAAAGGATACATCTGCTCCATACGGTTCCTCCATGGGGGTAATTGCTGTGGTAATGAATCTACTGATTAAAGCCCGAATGCATGGGATATAACAACATCCACACAATGTCAGAATGGCTGCAAAAACAGCCTAATCATGTTTATACAAGTAAAATTACTCGGTGCTACTAAAGTAGAAAACATTGGTTTGTGTTTGTCTGCTTTTGTTACGGCATATATAGGATCCCATGATTTACACCTCTCAGTTGGTATCATTCAGGGTGGGACGTCCCATATACCACATAAACAAAACCAACACCATAGTAGCCAAAGTTGCTACGTAACAACCTATCAAATCTCATAACCAACGCGGGTGTGCCTTTCTGCTGAGTTCTCACTAAAAGGGTTGGTGTCTTTTTTCTTCACTGACCAGCAAGCGTTTTCAGAATCTACACATCTGCTCCCGCTCCGTTATCAGACTTTTGCTCACCTTCCCTATTTGAGTACTTAGCTGAAATGACTCTTTTACAGTGTGTTAAATGAACACACGTGTTTCTTTCTGCTATTTTTTAGGGCTGTAAAGTGTTGATGTATCTGTGCCACCATCCCTCCGGTTGAGACGTGACACACCATGGCTCAATATAGCAGCCCATTTGAATAGGTTTTTTTGGGGAAGTATTTCTGTGCTAATATAAAATATCATTTAGTAGTTTTGCACTTTGTTTTTCCCAATAATTGCGTTCTTGTTGTGGAATACGCATATTGGCTATCAGTATAGATTGTAACATCTTTATTTATCATTAGTTTGCATGCCTCGGTTAATGCTACTAATTCAGCAGCATGTTCAGCCAATTCCTGACAATCATGCTGTGTGCCTTCATCAGGTAAGGGTATTAGTGTGGCTGGATTTAAGGTTGTGCATCGCTGTTAGATTTATCTTACCCAACATTATAATAGACACAAAAGGAATGAAGACGCTGGTTTCTTTTTCTCATGAGGAGGGCGTATGGGAGATTGTTCAGATCACAGTCTCTCAACACGCTCTAAACAATCCCCCCCCTCGCTCCTGCATTTATTTGAAATAGGAGGGATTTACAAATCATAATGTTCTAAGCAATAAGACACAACACAAAATATTTGATAATAAGAGGGTTTTTCCCAGACATAGTATTCTAAGTAATAAGACACAACACAAAATATTTGATAATAAGAGGGTTTTTCCCAGACATAGTATTCTAAGCAATAAGACACAACACATAATATTGGACCAACACCTGTCACGACCCGAACACATCCGATCACGTCCTTGGTCCAGGCGCCCTTCCATGGATCATGCTGAGTCTTCTTTTTGAAGGCGAAACATCTAAAATTGTCCATTATACTAATGCAAGCTAAGCAAATAAATGATAACTTCTATAATATATTTAACATTTCCCTCCTGTTTATCATGTATTTGCACAAATTCTCATATCATCTTACAGTCACTTCATTTCGATTTTTAACTGTAGAATCATTTTTATGAAACAAATACATTTACACTCAGAGTAAACTTGTCATATATGAATGTTGTAGTTTAAACATCGTAATCACCTTGATCAGGAAACAAATCAGTTAAAGCAAAATCATCATTATCATCATTATCATTATCATCATACAGTAATGGATACATCAGCTCCATACGGTTCTCCATGGGGGTTATGGCTGTGGTGATTAATTTACTGATTAATGCCCGAATGCATGGCTGCAAAAACAGCAATTGATATCAATATTGGTAAAATTAGGGTTTTATATTTACCAAAAACGTCCATCCAGCTGTCCCACAAGGAGGTGTCCACCCCAGAGTGGTTCTTCATCTTGTGATTGAGGGTCCGTAGACCATCGATGGCTCTGGTCAAGCTGCCATCCGAAGCAGTATTGTTTGGAATGTATGTACACATTGTTCTCCAAACATACCGCAAACACCTCCTTCTCTTGCGAGGAGCATGTCGACAGCTATGCGGTTCTGGAACGTCACCAAAGAGGTAGCCTTGACCTGCTCATGCACAGCTTCCAACCCACTCTGAGTCCAATTTCCTAATCTCTGTACATTAAAGTGGATGTAGTTTATCCTATCAACATTTTTATTAATCGTACACCACCAGCATATGAAAGACTCAAATCCTCCTGCAACTTGGTCAGCCAATTTGTATTGATTTGGCACCCCACGAGGAACACCTATGGCGTCGATGTATGTTGAATTATTTTGCCCCTGCCAGGACAAATCTCTTTTTTGTCTATGTTCTAGATTGGACAAAAACATTGGTGTCCCTTTCCATTAAATCTTGAACAGGCATAGGGTATACTGACACATGCAATATCAAAGTAATAATAGCGCATAATCCAGATATATCTTTAGGTAATCTATCAAACAGTCTATCATCTCCGCACCACCACCAGATGTCGCTCCGTGATACTGGCACAAAATTTGGTCCGACCTTTAAGGTTACTTTACACTGTGTGTCGTTCAGTGGTCCTATTTTTTTTGCCTTTACTAATCATGTTTATACAAGTGAAATTATTTGGTGCTACTAAAGTAGAAAACATTGGTTTGTGTTTATCTGCTTCTGTTACGGGATATATAGGATCCCATGATTTACACCTCTTAGTTGGTACAGTAGCGTTCATTAATGGAATAATACAATCTTGTGATAATTGTGCCGGAACTATGCGCAACAAAGGCCTGGGACCCATGCAAACTACACAATCTTTTCTCGTTACATTTGCTGCTTGTTCCACCAATAGTAACCAATTATTATTTTGTCCTGAAACTCCTGTGACAACAAGGAACCAGTCATCAGTAGTTATGTTGTTCACCATTAAAATGTATCCACCTTTATTTGAAGTTTCTAATGCCATTTCTGGTTTAACATGGTTCCCATAACACAATGCTACTTGGAAGTGGGGATCTTTTCCGCCAGCATATGCCCACAAGCTCACCATCAAACACATTGGGTGACTTGATTCGTATTTCAATATTAAACTATGGGCCGTTTTGCTTAGGTTAAATTTCTTTTTATGTTCTTTTGCTGTTCTTTTTGACCAACTGGACCAATCATAACCTGTTTCACCAATGAGGTGTTCCCATCCAAAGCCTATAGTTGCATACCAGTCATATCCAAATCCCCAACTCTGCCCATTCTCTTGAGCATCATTGGTGAGAGCCGCATATGGGATTATGATTAAAGCAGCTTGATTTTGGGGGGCACAAAATATTAAACCGTTTTGCCGCGTTTGGAGGCCATGCCCACAGTTCTGATCATCAGCTGTACTCCTTTTGACACGAGTTAATGATTCAAAATGTTTTATTATTGGGTTTGTCATATTGGTCCAGTTGGTAGGTGATTTTCTATCAAAAAAATGGGTTGTATCATTTAGGGTGGGACGTCCCATGTACCACAAAAAAAAAAACGACACCATAGTAGCCAAAGTTGCTACGTAACCACTTATCGAATGTCGTAACCAACGTGGGTGTTCCATTCTGCTGAGTTCTCACTAAACGGGTTGGTGTCTTTTTTCTTCACTGACCAGCAAGCGTTTTCAGAATCTACACATCTGCTCCCGCTCCGTTATCAGACTTTTGCTCACCTTCCCTATTTGAGTACTCAGCTGAAATGACTCTTTTACTCTTTGACTCTTTGTTAAATGAACCCACGTATTTCTTTCTGCTAGTTTTAGGGCTGTTGGTGTTGTCAATAACACTTGATACGGTCCTTCCCACTTTGGTGAATGCCAGTGCTTCTTTTTGATGCTTCGAATTAGGACCCAGTCTCCCGGTCCAACCAACTTGGTTTCCTGCTGGGAAACATGTTTACTTTCAGCAGATTCTTTTAAATCATTTTGTTTCTCTAACAACTTTCTCATGTAATCAGCTAAGTTTGTTTCGTCATCAAGTTCCCATTTTTGTTTAAACAACGCAAGTCTATAAGGTCTTCCAAACAATGTTTCGTAAGGTGTTAAACCTGTGGTGCTTGTAATGTTGATGTACATTTTAACGAGGTCAAGATACTGTGTCCATGACCTTCCTGTCTCTTCCATACGTTTTTTCAGTTTATTTTTTATTGTCCCATTCATTCTTTCCACTAGACCTGCACTCTGAGGGTGGTAAGCACAATGGTTTTATAAATTGATGTGGAACATGGTTCCTATTTTATTAATTATTTGGTTTACAAAATGAGTCCCATTATCGCTGTAAATGGTTTCAGGTATGCCATATCTTGGAATGATGTCTTTACATAGTGCTTTTGCCACCGTCAGAGCATCAGGTGATTTTGTTGGGAATAATTCGATCCATTTAGAAAATGCATCTATGATAACCAAGCAGTACTTCTTTCCTTCACTTTCACTTAATTCTATGTAATCCATGTGAATGCGTTGGAAAGGGTATGTAGGCACTGGGAATGTACCTCGAGTAGGTCGCAATTGCCCTTGCGGGTTATGTCGTGCACAGATCATGCATGCTCTACAATAATTCTTTGAATATAAATTTAAACCATAGGTTGTAAAGTGTCGATTTATCTGTGCCACCATCCCTCCAGTTGAGACATGTGATACACCATGGCTCAATATCGCAGCCCATTTAAATAGGTTTTTTGGAAGTATTGTTTCCCTTCTGTGCTAATGTAAATCTCATTTTGTAGTTTTGCACCTTGTTTTTCCCAATTATTGCGTTCTTGTTGTGGACTTTGTTGTTGCATATCTTTTAATGTTTGGTCATCTGTTTGTTGTTCAATCTGTTCTTTTAAACCTAAAAATGGTTTATAGGCTGCTTCTCTCGCGGCTCTGTCAGCAAATGCGTTTCCTTTAGAAACCTTGTCTGTGCCTGATGTATGCGCAACACATTTACAAATTGCCACCTTTCGCGGATGTTGCACTGCCTGTAATAATTGTTTAAGTAATTCAGCATGTGTTACTGGCTTCCCTGTTGACGTAATCATTCCTCTGTTATCCCAATATTGCGCAAACACATGAACTGTGGAATAAGCATATTGGCTATCAGTATAGATTGTAACATCTTTATTTATCATTAGTTTGCATGCTTCGGTTAATGCTACTAATTCAGCAGCTTGGGCAGAGTAATGTGATGGTAGTGACTCAGCTTTTAGTACAATAGTATCAGTTACCACCGCGTATCCTGTTTTTGTCTTACCTAGTTCATCTTTTTTCGAAGAACCATCTACATATAGAACCTGTCCATCACTTAATGGTTGATCTTTCAAATCACATCTACATTTAGCAGTTTGTTCAGCCAATTCCTGACAATCATGCTGTGTGCCTTCATTAGGTAAGGGTATTAGTGTGGCTGGATTTAAGGTTGTGCATCGCTCAACAGTCAAATGTGGTTGTGACAGCAAGATGGCCATGCAAGATAAATGTCTTGCAGGTGATAAAAATGCCATATTGGTTTGCAATAGGAGAGCAGTCACTGTATGCGGCACTTTAAGAGTTAATGGATGAAATAACACTATTATGGAACTGCTTTCTATTGCCATTGAAGCTGCCACAACTGCTCTGACACAATGAGGTAATGCACATGTCACGTTGTCTAATTTTGTCGAAAAATAAGCTATTGGTCTTAGCTTATCACCGTATTGTTGTGTAAGTACGGAGGTCATGTAATAGTTTTTACAATCTACCATTTGAATGAATGGTTTATCATAATTTGGAAGGGCCAGTGCAGTGCTGGACACCAAATGTTGTTTAATGTCACAGAAGGCCTTTTCTGCCTCTGTATTCCATTGAATAGGTGATGTCATTTTAAGGTTTGTTTCATACATCAATTTTGACAATGGTGCAACAATTTCTGCATAGTTTGGAATCCATGCTCTACAATAATTTGTCAGACCTAAAAATGACATCATATGTTTCTTTGTCTGTGGTTTAGGGGCTTTTAAAACTATAGCTTTTCTGTCTTCTAATATAGTCCTTCCTCCTTCACTTAAATTATGGCCTAGATATTTGACTTGTTTTTTACACCATTGTAATTTATTTTTGTTAACTCTATGTTCCTCTTCTGCTAGATGATGCAGTAAGGCCAATGAATCTTTGATGCATGTGTCTTTATCTAGAGATGCCAGCAGCACATCATCTACATAAAGTAAAATTTGGCTCCCTCCTGGGGGAGTGAATTTAGACATGCTTGTTTTCATTATTTGTGAATAAATGGTTGGACTTTCACAGTAACCTTGTGGCAATCTAGTAAATGTGTATTTTTTTCCTTCAAATGTGAATGCAAACCAAAATTGACTGTTCTTTTCTACTGGTATAGAAAAGAAAGCATTACTTATGTCTACCACTGTAAACACTTTAGCGCTTGGTTTCAATGAATTTAACAATGTGTGTGGATCTGGTACGCATGCTGCTCTCTGAATTACTGCAGAATTTACTGCCTGTAAATCTTGCACCATTCGCCAACCAATTGAAGTAGGGGCATTTTTTACTGGAAAAATGGGTGTGTTACATGGTGAATCTGGACAATCCACTATAACTCCTGCCTTAATTAGTGCTTCAATTACTGGTTTGATTCCTTCATGTGCATCTGGTTTTAACGGATATTGACGAATCCCTGGTCTATATTCTGTTTTGGGTCTAATTTGTACTGGTAAAGCCCCTTTAATAAGGCCTATATCAAATGGTCCCGTGGACCATAATTCTTTAGGGACTTTTTTCAATATTTCTTCATCAATTTCAGTGAGAATCATTTGGTCTAATCAAACAGGTTGCATGTGTTTCCCTTCATCAACCTGTATTGTCCAAAACACCGCCTTTCTAATTAGACCAGTTGATGCACTGTATTCCAGTTTGTTTTCTATTTGCTGCCAATCATCTGTCTCTTGTCCTTGTTTTACTAATGTTCCCATATGTTTCCATTGTGACTCATAATCTTTGCACAATGAAACATGTGGGACACTTGTATTTTTATACAGTTCCTTTAATTTGTCTGGTAAAATAATTCCTGCCGCGACTTTTGCTTCATTGTCTGAGTACAGATAATCTACAGTAATTTCATTAGGTGTCGCATGTCGTAACTTGTTTTCATATTCTAGGTCTGGCCCTTGTGTGTTATTGTACCACAGAATTATATGCAGCTGATAACATTGTTTTTTATCTTCTAATTCTGTGATAAGCTGCAAGGCTGCAGACACTAGGGAACTTTCCCATGTTTAACGGTGGTTTGTCTGTGATATCGATTGTGTAATAGAATGTACTTTCTTTGTTTTCCAGTGTTAAATAGAGGTCTTCTCTCTTTAATTCATGTTTTCGTTTCACTACAATATTTCCATTTGATGATGGAATGAGTACAAGTCCTAATTGGAATAAGCCATCTCTTCCCAACAAATTCACAGGGCACTCCGGGACTTCGAAAATGGGCATTCTACAAGTTTTTTCCCTGTGGGTCTCTAATCCACACAGCCTCAAATTCCATGGCAAAAGTAATTTGTCCATTTGCAGATCTCACTATTGCCTTATGTCCCGATAATCTGGAACCTGGAATCTTTTCCCGACATGCAGTCCTACATGCTCCTGTATCGCAAAGAAATGTCATTTGTTTACCATTTACTGATAAAGTTATTTCAGGTTGTTCAGTGTCCAAACTCAGAATGTCCTGTAAATTAAAATTCACCTCCTCATTATCTGTAATGTTTACATAAGAAGATTCGTTGAGTTGGGAAGCAGGCTGGCTTAGTCATGCAGTAGTTTGTCCGTATTCTTTTTTATTTTTATTAGGGCAATCACGCGCAATGTGGCCTTTGTTTCCACAGCACCAACAGATGGTATTATCATAATAATTTCGATTTCTATCATTTCTTACTCTCCAACGGCCTCTGCCGCGTCCTCTAAAATTATCTCTCTCTCTGCTTTGATAGTATATTTCTGCTCTTTCGTCGAGGAAGACATCTATTTTTTTTTTTTCTTTTTGTCTAACACTCTTTCTGCGTGGAGGGCATGATTAACATATTCCTCCAGAGGGCCAGTTGCTAGGTTTATCCAATGTTTATCTACCCATCTGTTAATGTGTTCTTTTGAATTTGCATGTAAAGCATTTTTTAACTGCTGTTGATAAGGGCCCTGAGGATTAGCATCCTCATTCAAGCCGCTGTTTGCTTTAAAACAAGCAGTCATTCTAACTCTATATTCTTCAAAAAGTTCGTCATCCTTTTGTTTCACCCTATTAATTTCCGTGTAATTTGCTCTTTTGCGGAACCTGACTGTGGTTCTCTCTATCAAACCCCTAACTCTATATTGTAATTCTTTGTCATCATGTGGCATTATAACACCATGGTGTCTTGGGTCCAAATCCCCTCGGCAAAGATGCCAATCAGGCCCCATTGCATCCATCCATCCATTTTCTGAGCCGCTTCTCCTCACTAGGGTCGCGGACGTGCTGGAGCCTATCCCAGCTGTCATCGGGCAGGAGGCGGGGTACACCTTGAACTGGTTGCCAGCCAATCGCAGGGCACATAGGAACAAACAACCATTCACACTCACAGTCATGCCTACGGGCAATTTAGAGTCTCCAATTCATGCATGTTTTTGGGATGTGGGAGGAAACCGGAGTACCCGGAGAAAACCCACGCAGGCACGGGGAGAACATGCAAACTCCACACAGGCGGGGCCGGGGATTGAACCCAGGTCCTCAGAACTGTGAGGCTGACGCTCTAACCAGTCGCCACCGTGCCGCTGGCCCCATTGCAGTCATCCAAATTTGTTGAGTTTCTGTCCCATTTAAATGATAAGATTGTCTAAGATTTTCTATTTCCTCAACAAACTGGACAATGTCTACTTTGTAAGGTGTGATGCCGGCTACGGCCTTTTTCACATCCTCATTAGTCCAGGTCCTATAGACCAAAAGAGTTTCTTTGCGGTCTTCTTGTACATTTGGATTTGCCACTTCAATCATCGGAAATAAATCCATGTCTCCCTCGTCTGAGGTTATATTTGTTATTTTGGGAGTGGGAGAAAATGTTTCTCCCATAGTTTTAGACCAATTCATTTGTACCCCTCCCGATCGTAAAATTTGTTGTGTTTGTGCCTCTTGAGTTGGAGGATTTTCATGAGGTGGCAAAACTGGGTACAAGGGTGCTGATGCTTTTGTTTCCTTATTTTTTTTACAACTTTCTTCAATTACCTTTTTCTCGCTAATTCTCATTATTGGTCCTGTCTCGTCATCTTCCTGTCTTTGAAACAA
The DNA here is from genome assembly GCF_024500385.1 of Phyllopteryx taeniolatus. Classification (NCBI taxonomy): domain Eukaryota; kingdom Metazoa; phylum Chordata; class Actinopteri; order Syngnathiformes; family Syngnathidae; genus Phyllopteryx; species Phyllopteryx taeniolatus. The sequence continues at coordinate 1,030,606 of NC_084505.1, read as the reverse complement.
CATATTTTTATGTCTACCTTCCTGCTCTTTTTGTTCATTTGTTAAGTGTTTCTTATTCTCCCTTCCTTTTTCTCTTTTTGACGCCATGTTTAACCAGAAGAGTAAGTCGTCAAATCCATCTTTTTGTCCATCCATCCATCCATTTTCTGAGCCGCTTCTCCTCACTAGGGTCGCGGGCGTGCTGGAGCCTATCCCAGCTGTCATCGGGCAGGAGGCGGGGTACACCCTGAACTGGTTGCCAGCCAATCGCAGGGCACATAGAAACTAACAACCATTCGCACTCACAGTCATGCCTACGGGCAATTTAGAGTCTCCAATTAATGCATGTTTTTGGGATGTGGGAGGAAACCGGAGTGCCCGGAGAAAACCCACGCAGGCACGGGGAGAAGATGCAAACGCCACACAGGCGGGGACGGGGATTGAACCCCGCACCTCAGAACTGTGAGGCTAACGCTCTAACCAGTTGGCCACCGTGCCGCCATCTTTTTGTATTTGTGATATATCATTTTTGTGTCGACACTTTATTTCGTTTTGAAGTTGAACTATTTTTTGCGAATTTAGCTGGCCAGCGAAACCGTATTTGGTTATCCACGTGTTTAAATGTTCTATTTTGGAAGGGTTTTGGAGTTGAACATATTTCCAATCTTTACATGTTAGGCCTATTTTTGGATCCGGTTTATTGTTGTTATTTCCCATTTTTGTGAATTTGGAAGTCAGTTCATTTGCACCTAGAGTGACCTAAATACTGACTTTATTCAAAAATGACAGGGTGACAATAAATGTCTGAGTTTTGGCAATTCTCAAGCTTCTACCCCAATTGGGGTGGAGAATTCTTGCCTTTGCTTCCAAACCCAGTTGTCACTTACAATCCAGTCTTATACATTCATACTTTTACACATACACACGATATTAATAACGTTTTTATAAACACACGAAAACACGGAAACACAGAAACACAGAAATACGCAATTTAAGTACGTACAGGACCCCGCCGTCCCCACGGATTTTATCGGACTCCGTCGTCCATCTTGACCACTTGCCAGTGACTAGTATTACACAAGGTTTATTCTGCCGCAGACTTCTTCGTCGCGCAATTCATTCACTCTTTTATTCCTTTTTCCTAAAATTTTTTTAAAATTTAACTCACCAAAGTCGTCTTCAATCCTGTGGATTGTCGTCAACCTTCAGATCCCAGTTGAGAAGTACAAAGACCAGTCCCGGAAAGGGTTTCAAATGCCGTGGCCACGGTCTCTTAACTGGATGTCGGCTCCACAAATGGAATCTTCGGGTGTGTTGACATCCGGCTCGAAGGACCAATTTATGTTAGATTTATCTTACCCAACATTATTATAGACACAAAAGGAATGAAGACACTGGTTTCTTTTTCTCATGAGGAGGGCGTATGGGAGATTGTTCAGATCACAGTCTCTCAACACGCTCTAAACAATCCCCCCCCCCCCCTCGCTCCTGCATTTATTTGAAATAGGAGGGATTTACAAATCATAATGTTCTAAGCAATAAGACACAACACAAAATATTTGATAATAAGAGGGTTTTTCCCAGACATAGTATTCTAAGTAATAAGACACAACACAAAATATTTGATAATAAGAGGGTTTTTCCCAGACATACTATTCTAAGCAATAAGACACAACACATAATATTGGACCAACACCTGTCACGACCCGACCACATCCGATCACGTCCTTGGTCCAGGCGCCCTTCCATGGATGATGCTGAGTCTTCTTTTTGAAGGCAAAACATCTAAAATTGTCCATTATACTAATGCAAGCTAAGCAAATAAATGATAACTTCTATAATATATTTAACAATCGCTCAACAGTCAAATGTGGTTGTGACAGCAAGATGGCCATGCAAGATAAATGTCTTGCAGGTGATAAAAACGCCATATTCGTTTGCTATAGGAGAGCAGACACTGTATGTGGGACCTTAAGAGTTAAATAACACAATTGTGGAACTGCTCTCCTCTGCCATCGAGCACGGGCGTGCTGGAGCCTATCCCAGCTCTCATCGGGCAGGAGGCGGTGTACACCTTGGACTGGTTGCCAGCCAATCGCAGGGCACATACAAACAAACAACAATTCACACTCACATTCACACCTACGGACAATTCAGAGTTGTCAATTAACCTACCATGCATGTTTTTGGGATGTGGGAGGAAACCGCAGTGCCCGGAGAAAACCTACACAGGCACGGGGAGAACATGCAAACTCCACACAAGCGGGGCCGGGAATTGAACCCCGGTCCTCAGAACTGTGAGGCAGACACTCTAACCAGTCGGTCACCGTGCAGCCTCTTTTTATCATCATTAGTGTAATTTTTTAAACCAGAGCGCTAGCGTCGCTTCCGGCTTATTATTTTCTCCAAAAGTAATAACATTTTTATTTGACTAATATATGCTACATACATATTATTGCAACCCGTGTGAGTAGATTTCAAATTGTTGAATTCAGAACACACAAAAATATTTCCAATAAAATCTAGACATCGCCCGCTATCTTGAGTAGGGCACGCGTAATATATGTGTGAGTCGCATTCCGTTACCGTAGACATAGCGTTGTAGTGCTTGTAAATGTGAGAAAAGTAAGATTAGCTTCTCAGTAAAAATAGACTGTTAATTCCTTTGTGTGGGGGAAAATACGTTGCATCTGTGGCAGCCGCCATTTTCTCTTTCTGCTTTGTGCATTGGAGCCACGAGGTCGCCATGTGGTCGTTCGCGTAGTACTTAAAGGCTTACGTAGCTCGCCATTTTTGTGTTCGAAATGACGTCTTTGTGAGGTTGCAGCCTGTCTCTTCTTCGTTTGGTCTTTGCGCTTGACTGCCACCTCATGGACGTTTGCATCATTACGTAACCTCCGACCCCCTCTCGTAGTTAGCCGTTAGCCACCTAACCGCTAGCAAGCTACTGACTAGCGCCTACTAAGACGCCGCGACTAATTTCACTGCCGCGACTGTGGCTTTGGGAACAATAAACTTGTTTGTGTCTGTCGCAACACAGAGTGTTTTTGCTGGTTTGCATGTGCCTTTCTGCTAGTTTTAACATCGCGCTGCGTGCCGTGAGTCACCAAGCTCCGACCTCAGCTGCGCAGCCTAGCGTTCCTAATAACCTAGCAACCACTAGCCAACTAACTAGCCGCTAAGCTACTGTATACGCCGAACGCCGCGATTGCTTTTATTTTAAAAGCTTTCCGTTTGCACTCGCTTTCAAAACACCGAGAGCCGCGATTGCTTTCATTAATTTCAAGCTTTCTGTTTTTTTCTGCTCTTGTTTTGCGAAACGACTAAAGCCATTAAGTCACCCGCGCCACGACTGCGATTGTGATTAATTTCAACGTTCCCGTTGTCGCTCGTTTGCTTAAACACCACCGCTACAATTGTACGATTGAAGCTTTGTGTTTTTATTTTTAACCAATTTTGAGAGTTACAACGTGAGACTATAACAAGCTTTACCACCGGCTTATCTGCATTGCTACAGCAATACCGCCATCTTCCGTCAGCATACGTGCACTCCCCTTTGTTACGATTTAAACTGACAACACATTACAGTCACCACAGTTACTTAACGGATCTCTTTTACGAAGTGGAGTTATTAATTGATTGCTTGTCTATTTTTAATCACTTTGGTTTTATTTATAAAACTTAATTCGTTTTTTCAAAACACATTTTTTTTTGGAAATATTTTTTTGTTTTGAACTTTCTCTGATTTGCTCTCTCTCTCCTTGACCAAAGCTAACATCATTGGAAACCATACAAGCAATTAATTAATTCAAACTAATTATAAGTACATTTAACTTTTTACCAAAGTTAAGTAAAACTTATTTGAATCAGCTCAAGTCCTAAATTGCGTCCACAAATCGAATTGACTTGCAGCAATAGCATCACACACAGTCAAATCAATTTGCTTAACTATATCATAACTCGATTACATTTATTTATCAAAGATAAATACATCCATCCATCCATCCATTTTCTGAGCCGCTTCTCCTCACTAGGGTCGCGGGCATGCTGGAGCCTATCCCAGCTATCATCGGGCAGGAGGCGGGGTACACCCCGAACTGGTTGCCAGCCAATTGCAGGGCACATACAAACAAACAACCATTCACACTCACATTCACACCTACGGGCAATTTTAGAGTCTCCAATTCATGCATGTTTTTGGGATGTGGGAGGAAACCAGAGTGCCCAGAGAAAACCCACGCAGGCACGGGGAGCACATACAAACTCCACACAGGCGGTGCCAGGGATTTAACCCCAGTCCTCAGAACTGTGAGGCTGACGCTCTAACCAGTCGTCCACCGTGCCGCCAGATAAATACCTTAATTACTTAAATTTGTTTCAAATTTAGTTGACTATCTGATTCTTCTCACACCACCTAGATGCCTTTGCAATTGTTTTAAATCAAAGATTAAATTGCTAAACCTCACGTAGCAATTTTAATTCGATCGAATTAATTTGTACACAAAACCTGACGTCAAAAATATTGTTCTATTTGATTATTGCTTCTCCACACATTACGTGATGAACCGTAACACCATAGGTTGCGTACGCTATTTAATTGTTTAAACAATTAATTACAAAGCTTTTATTGTGCAGCTATTCCAAATCTGACGCACCGCTCAAACGAGCTTACATTACAAACCATTCAGTTGCATACCATGTACAGCTACTGCACACGCAACGCAATTATGACAGAACTTGTAAAAAGTCCCAGCCATTATGACAACCTCGACAAGTTAACACAGCTTTTAAGTAACCTTACTAAAGACCTCGTTCCGGCTTATGCAGAATCTGTCAAATATGCTAGCCTTGAAGCCCTCAATAGCAACATGGAACAATTTATGACTGAGGCTGAGCATAAAACCTTCACAGATAAAAATCTCGTTCGAATGCTCAATTGCATAGTTGTAAACTTAGTGACACAGCTAAAATGCTAAAATGGTGCAATGCGGAAGAACACAGAATTAGACTTAAACTAGAGGCTGAACAGCAACAACAAATCCATTTAAGGGCACAGCTAGCAGAGTTCAACACTCGTTTAAACATTGCACAAGCTCGCCTCGTTGATGTTGAAACTCACCTTGAGATGCTCAAAGAACAACGCTCTAAAAGCGTTGAGTACTCATGTGAACTCATGTCACAACTGACAGTACTAGTATCTGACATGCGCTGTCTTCAAAAGCTAAGGCTCGATGAGGAAGCTGAAATAACACTTGTTCGACGGGAATTACAGACAGCCAGAGAATTAATTTTCAACCGGCATCAAGTCTTCCTACAGCAAACACTGTCTTATGACATCAATGAGCACACACCTGTCAGTTTGCCTCCTAGGACCGACAAAGCAGAGCTTGGTTCCGACCTCCCTGGTATACAGTCAACGGCCCCTGCCACTTCGCAACGCCCCTCTCTGGCACCGCCGAGTCGGGAGCTCGCCGAGTCGGGAGCTCGCCGAGTCGGGAGCGCGCGAACCGCAGCCCGCCTCAACGACCCCCCTGCGCTTGTCCCTTATCCCGGCATCTCTACAGATGTGAGCTTGAAAGTCTTAGACAGAATTGCGCGCAACATTCTGACACTCGAACCTAAATCTGACGGTTCATACGACACAGCAGCGTACCTCAAAGACATTGACTTTTACCTTAAACGATTTCCTTGTGCTACTACCGCCGATAGATTGTGTAGTGTACTGACTAAAATGTGTTGAACTGTATTTGTTTGAATTGCTGTTGTGAAAACTAGTTAAAAGTTTGTTTGGTTCTTTGTGTGGATGGATACTGGGGTGTCCTGCGTCCCGAGGGGTCTGTGAACATTTCAGGGTTTTTTTTGTTTTAATGATTGATTGAAGGGGTGGTGGTCCAATGGGATTGGGGGAAGGAGGTGGGTCGTGGAGAGAAAGAGCGGGAGATGCGGGACCAGAGAGAGAGAGTTTTTTTGGCGGGGGTCTGACCTGGTTTTTGGACATGAACGGATGCTTGGACTGTTTTTGGACACGAACGGATGCTTGGACTGTTTTTGGACACGAACGGATGCTTGGACTGTTTTTGGACACGAACGGATTCTTGGACTGTTTTGAACGCGAACGGATTTACTATTTCAAAGCCACGGGTCCTGTCTGCTGAACGCCACGGGTCCTGCCTGCTCAACGCCACCGGGCTGCCGCTTCGACGCTACGGGATCCAGTCGCTGTGCCTACTGAAGCGTTTTGAGGGCTCGTTCCTACGACAATCGGTTTGGTTTTTTTTTTCCCCCAGTGAACTGAGGGTTCAACGGTTTTGTGAGTACTGCCCATGAGGGCTACAATTGTATCTTATTAAAGTTACGTCGAACCAAGAAGTAAGTGGCCTTAATCGAACGACAACCAGCACATGTACTGTCTAACTATCAAGCCCTCTGTCAGGCTTTGTCCCATGAATTTGACAATCCGGAGGCCGCAACAGTCTTATCGGCAGCTCTTACTGTTAAACAGGAGAGCCTCGAAACGTCACAACCTTAATAATGTCGGTTGCGTAAAGCGTACTTCGGAAATTTAAACGAACCAAACATGGAAGAAGACATACATTTTCAGACGCTTTTTGGTGAAGACATGCACACACGTTAAACAACATTTGGGTGTGGCAGCATGCCCCTGCACGCTGTCCAGCTCACAACTGCGCGACCTTGCCGCTAAAGTCTTCGCTAAGCACAAAAAAAACAACACAAAGCTGTCTGACCACAATATTTCTGGCTTGAGTTACCAAAATAATGACGCGCGGCAAAACTTTGTACATTTGCTGGAAAAACTGACACCTGGTCATGCATCCTCCTTCTCAACCCTACAAGGGATCGCTAACAAAGAATTGGGTACTGCTGCACATGCTATTCTTGAGATCATCCACAGCTTGGCGAATAATATGAAGCAAGACCAACGACAGCCTGAGCCCCTGCTTGGAGGCCACGCCCCCCATCACACTGTGATGGTCTGTTCTGACTCCGACGTCTCTGTGCATTGAGCAAATTCTCCAATTAGCGATGACAAGCGTCCCGTCCAGCAGACCGTGGGCAAGCACATAACCGACCACTGCAATGACCAGGTACCACCTGTTACTAAAATATCAATTCGCGGACCAAAACCCAGTTTGAGAAATAGACCTCGACAGTCTCCGACCATGCCCTGTGACTCACTGAATGACTCCAGCGACCTGTCAAACAAAAAAGACAAGCAGCCATTTCGGGGCCTTCTAGGTAAGCTCACCCTTAATGACACGTCAGGGAAATTTTACTTGACAACCACACTTGAATGTACGTTACAATATGACAGACTCGTGGATACAGCAGCAGTTGGTTGTAATTTATTGAAGTATTTAACAATGTACTTACGTTATTTTTTTTATCAACCCTTATCCACAAATCCATCAAAGTCCTCATCTTCTGTATCCGAAATGAACAGCTGGGCAAGTTCTTCAACAAACATGTCGGGTTCCCTCTCGTCATTGTCAGAGTCAGACTAATTGCTGGGGGGGTGTTCAGCAATGATGCGGGCTTTCGCGAAAGCTCGGACAACAGTCAAAGCAGATACCTTAGCCCAGGCATCCACAATTCATTCACATATGGTGGCGTAACTCGCCCGGCGTTGCCTCCCATTCTTAGTAAAGCTGTGTTCGCCATCTGTCATCCATCGCTCCCACGCCGCTCGCAACTTTACTTTGAACGCCCTGTTTACACCGATGTCCAAAAGTTGGAGTTCCTTCGTCAAGCCTCCCGGAATGATGGCAAGCTCCGAGTTCATTTGCTGCACTTGATTTTTCACAGCGGCTGTGAGATGGGCGCACATGGAATCACAGATCAACAGGGATGGTGACGCGTGGAAAAAACCATCCGGTCTCTTTACGTACACCTCACTCAGCCACTCTCTCATTTTCTCCTCGTCCATCCAGCCCTTTTGATTGGCCTTAACGATGACTTTGGCTGGAAACTTTTCTTTCGGCAGCGTCTTCCTCTTAAAAATCACCATAGGTGGCAGTTTCTGTCCATTACCATCGCAACCAAGCACAACAGTAAAAACCGACTTCTCGTGCCCCGTTGCACGTATCGCTACCGTGGTGGTCCCCGTCTTCTCTACAGTGTGGTTCACCGGGATGTAGAAAGTGAGCGGCACCTCGTCCATGTTGGTGATGTGGTTGGACTGGATGTGTTTGTCGGCAATCTTTTTACTGCAGTAGGAGCAGAAGATGGCCAGCTTTTCCTTGTACACCGCCGGAATTTGCTGCGCCACGGTAGTCCTTGCCTGGATGGATAGATGGCACCGTTTCATAAAACGAAAGCACCAAGACGGACCTCCTTGAAAATGTTCGATTTTCATTTCTTCTGCAAGCGTTATTGCCCTCAGTCGAAAGGTGAGTGTAGAGAGCTTGCAGTTTAAACTATGCTTCGTAAGCGTGTCTCTTCGTAGGTGCCATTTTCGGGGGTCCTTTGCCAAACCGATGTTGTTTTCCACAATGCACATACCGGCACTATATACCTACTGGGGGAGTGGCCTTAGCGTCCTCCTTCATGCGCACCCTTCCCCCTTTACGACCGCATGCTGTCCTCAGCCACGTCTGCTTTTCCTCTGTATAAGCAGCGTGTTGGCAGGAAATGCTCCCAGTCAGTCAGGCGGAACGCTAATCATACAACAACATTTATAGATGTTGGAACTCGGTGCACACATAAGGCAAGGCTAAGCAACATGCTAAAAGTAGCCATTTTATTTCTCGACATCTGCTGTGAAACTTTAAACCAAAATAGGCAGACCATAACCACGCTGTTGTCTGTGCTCCTAACGGTTTATGCTCACACACAGATTGATAACATGCTGATGAATGACAGGCAATATGAAATTGCTCCCTTTCTTGATAAATTAGCAATAGATAAAATCCTCCCACATTTGGGACCCCTCGGCTTCTTTGAAATTATTCGTGCACGGCCCTGACAGGCAACCGTTGGGTACAACCGTTTCCCAAACAGCACAAATTTGAATTTGACCCGAAAAGGCTTGAACAAGTTACATTTGAAGGAACTCAGGCAATTGACATGACCAATGCTAAGACACCAGAGCCCCTGTTTGCAAATTTCATGCTCTTCAACAGACCCTAACCATCCTCGACCACTACATGATTTTCAGCACAGCCTATCTTCTCTACCGAAACTCCAATGCTTGCCTGAGGTCTTCCGGTGTAAAGGAAGGGCTGAACTCGAAAATGACCCAGCCAAACCGTGCAGGAGGCCACCCCCCACCCAGCGACCCCACCCCACCCTAGCACACCTCCCCCCACCCCACCCTAGCACCCCCCAACTCCACCCCCCTCTGACCGAACTTTCCCGGCCCTCCTTGCTGCCTTTTACTTTCCTTTGTCCAGACGAGCAGCCCTGTCTTTCACCTCTTCTTTTGGTTTGCTACTTTAATACGTTTCACACCTAATAGTACAATTTTTCTTTTGCTTTTTTTTTAAGAGTCCCTCTGTTTCGCTAGGAAGGAGCTGGACTGAATAGTTTTTTTATTTTTATCTTTTTCTTTTTTTGTTCTTTTCCTATTTCTAGAGAAACAAAGACTCTCCATTAACGTTCGCGTTAGCTTTTTCCTTTTTCTTTCAACTGTGCAATCGCTTGACCTCACCACATCGATACACCCACATTGACAGTTATATTCAAATATAGACACACGTCTTCAGTAAGAAGTGTCATGGGCAACTATGGTAGCCGTAAAGGGGGTTAGTATGCACTAATTTTATACTCTGGTAACTGCATTGCTGTCTGTACTGCCAACCTGTGCCACCTTCCAAGGAGTCGTCGCCATCGAGCCGGAGTCAGCCGCCGAAAGGGGGGATATGTAGCGGAAATTCTCCCATCAAACGAAGGTGACACAGTGGCTCCCCACGGTTTGATAAACTGCAGCCTTTGAAGCCGCCGTGCTGTGAGACTCCCATAACAAGACGCTTTGGAACCAAAATTAATTAGCAGGTCCCCTCGAAATCTTGGTTTACAGTCTTCAAAGAGTCCTTTCTTCGTTTGAACTCACAACAGGCCAACGACGATGGGATGCAAATTCAGCAACAAACTATTTGCTTAATATCCAAACGTGCGCCCAAGGCGTCACCCACAGGCGTCGAGAGGAACTTCAAAGTCGACCGGGCGCACTCTCATTTGATGTTTAACCAAGGAAAAATGTCTGTTTTGATATTTCACGAACTCTGCAGAATTATTCCAAATGTATGACTTGATGTCTGTGTCATTGTGTCAACTTTACAAACGCAGCTGTGAAATTTTGAGAATTGTTTGTCTTGATTTGACTCCCAGCAGCATGAAATGTGATTTTAATCATAAGCAGTTGATTTGCCAAAACTAAAGTCTAAACATTCCATGTGCTTGACCTTTGAGTAAAGAGAGTACCAAGTTGAGGTTATTTTATATCAATACAGGAAGTCCTCGATTTACGAACGAGTTCCGTTCCTACGCTGTCAACCAAACACGATTTTCCGCGTAAGTCGGATTTCACCATTAAAGTCAAAATGTACGTCGAAATACTTCCGTTATGGGTATTGTCCCACGTGATTGTGACAGCAAGCTCAGTGTGTGTGGGCGTGTGCGTCGATGTTTGAGTGAGACGGGATTGCGCAGGCGTTGTCCGGCAGGACTGCGAAGGAGGAAGGAGTGCGCGCCGGTACGAGTGTGTAAAGTGGCAAGTGTAGTGACGGCGACCGGGGAAGAGTAGCGATTAGCGGAGGACCCATTGACGTTGAATGTGCAGAGGAGCTAATAAAGCCATTAAAGCAGCAAATCGGTGCTTCGTGCCTTTATTGTTGCCGCCATCCAGCTCAGCTGTGCAACGAGAGAAGTGAGTTAACCCCTGCATCTCCGGACCACAGTCAGGTGACCGTAGCAGGAAAGGTTAACACTTCGTATAAAGAAACTAAAATACATTAAAATAAAATATAAGATGCTGTACTTACCATTACTGCTGAGAGTGTGAAAAAAGGAGGGCGAAAAAGGCAAAGATACTCCCGCCGCACAAATACAGACAAGCACTATGCACTAGCTAAGCAGAAACACTGGTGCTGGGACAAAATGGCGGACGAGGCAAGGGCGTCGTAAAGTCGAAACGTCGTAAGTTGAGTGCGTCGTAACTCGAGGACGTCCTGTATATGATTTTAAACCCATTTTATCAAATTTGTCGACAAGATTTAAACTGATGGGTGTGGTCTTCTCCGTCCCTCTTCGACACGCCCCTGGGGTACTTAACCCTGGCGCTCGTGTTTTTCTCTCTGTTGCGTTGTTTTTCTCTCCTCTTTTCTTGCTGGCAGCTCACCAGCCGGGCTGGCCATGGGCCACCACTCCCCCTTTTGCCCTTTCTTTATTCGGGCACACGGCTCGGTAACCGCGAAAGCCAGGATAGAACAGACTTGGCTTCCCAGCCTAACCATGGGCCACCGCTAGGCGATCAGAGCACCTACTACTACGCTTCCAGCCAAGCGGGATCGCTCTGAAATTGCCAGCGAGCCACAAAAAAAAAAGGCAGGAAGAGCGATGGTCCTGTTCTCCCAAGAAGGCGTGATGCAAAAATTTTTTTCTTCTTCCGCCTCTTTCCTTTTGGTTTGTTTTTTCTACATATTTTTCTTCTGCAACCAAATCTGTTGCCATGCTTCCTGAGCCGCTTCCAGAGAGAGAGACTACCACCCACCAGCTTGAGCCTACGGTCATTAGTCGATGCGGCGAAACCTTTGGCAGACGACAACATTAGTGGCTAATAATTTTGGGGGAATTGCTAGCTTCAGAAAAAATCTCAACTTTGTCCTCTTTCTCTCTCTCCCGTCCGCACTGGACGCAGTAAACGCTCACGTTTCCAACTTTAGTCCAACACACGATGTTCTATTGCTCTTTTCGTATGCCTATTTTCCTTCTTTTTAACATTATTAGTGTTATTTTCTTTCTTTAGTTAGACCACTTTGTGTGTTTCCCTCTAGATCCCCTGTAGATGTCATTAAATATACTAAAGAAATTCCACTCGGTTGTATTTTGTGTGTGTTCTGAGTTTAAGTAAACCTCTGTCATCTCGAACTCAAAATTTCATAAAGTGTAGCAACCTTCAGATTACGAGACAGATATAAAGGTTTCTCGTCACTTTCCCTACATTTCATCCACAAAAGTGATTTGGTTCCCCTTTAATAGGTAAAATTAGTTTGATTTTCACAATTTTACTTTAAATTACAGTAAACCGGAAGTAACACAAGTGTCGCTTCCGGCTTATTCTTTTCCCCTAAATTAATTACATTTACATTTCACTAATATACGCTACACTGAAAACACAAAATGTGTACAGCAAGCGCTGTGAAGCGGTTTTAAGCGATAAAAAATTTAAATGTGTGTAAAAGCCCAACCAAAGGCTTGGGATTCAATCCATCCATTCATTTTCTGAGCCGCTTCTCCTCACTAGGGTCGCGGGTATGCTGGAGCCTATCCCAACTATCATCGGGCAGGAGGCGGGGTACACCCTGAACTGGTTGCCAGCCAATCGCAGGGCACATACAAACAACCATTCACACTCACATTCACATGGGCAATTTAGAGTTGGCAATTAACCTAGCATGCATGTTTTTGGGATGTGGGAGGAAACCGGAGTGCCCGGAGAAAACCCACGCAGGCACGGGGAGAACATGCAAACTCCACACAGGCGGGCCCGGGGATTGAACCCCGGTACTCAGAACTGTGAGGCAGATGCTCTAAGCAGTCGTCCACCGTGACGGAGTTGATGTTGATCGTGAACTCTCATTTGATAATATTCATCCATCCATTTTCTGAGCCGCTTCTCCTCACTAGGGTTGCGGGCGTGCAGGAGCCTATCCCAGCTATCATCGGGCAGGAGGCGGGGTACACCCTGAACTGGTTGCTAGCCAATTGCAGGGCACATACAAACAAACAAACATTCGCACTCACATTCACACCTACGGGCAATTTAGAGTCTCCAATTCATGCATGTTTTTGGGATGTCGGAGGAAACCGGAGTGCCCGGAGAAAACCCACGCAGGCACGGGGAGAACATGCAAACTCCACACAGGCGGCGCCGGGGATTGAACCCGGGTCCTCAGAACTGTGAGGCTGACGCTCTAACCAGTCGTCCACCGTGCCGCCATTTGATAATATTAATAATAATATAATAATATTAAATATTCCAAATGTATGCCTTGATGTCTGTGTCAGTGTATCAACTTCACATGCGCAATTCCGAGATTTTGAGAATCGTTTGTCTTGATTTGACTCCAAGAAGAATGAAATGTGATTTGAACCATAAGTGGTTGATTTGCCAAAAATAACGTTTAAACTGTCCCTCGATATGTTTGACCTGTGATTAAAGAGTACAAAATTGGAGTTATTTTATATTAATATATGATTTTAAACCTTTTTTATGGGTCATAATTGGAGTCTATATTCAAGCTGACGGGTGTGGTATTCTCCAGGTTTCTCCGTCCATCTTGCACAAGCCCCGCCCCCGTGGTATTTAACTCCTGACTCCCGCCTTCTTGGGTCTCTTGTCTTTTGCTCTGGCTTCTTACCTCTTGTCTTTCTGGCAGCTCCCCAGACACGGGGCGGCCATGGGCCACCCCCCTTTCTTTTGTTCGAGCACACGGCTCGGTAACTGCGAAGGCCGAGATGAGAACAGACTAGGCTTCCTAGCCTATTCATGTGCCACGGCTAGGCAATCAGAGCAGCTGCTACTAAGGTACCAAGTACACTTCCAGCCAAGTGTGATCGCTCTGAAATTGCTGGACAGCCCCTGAAAAGGCCGGAAGAGAAACGGCCATATTCTCCCAACGAGGCATGATGAACAATAACTTTTCTTCTTCCGCTGCTTTTGTTTTTGTTTCATTTTTGTGCATCTTTTTGTTATGCAACCATTCCTGTCTCCGTGCTTCAGAGACGTGCCCAGAGAGAGACCACACCCAGAGGCCAGCTGATTTACGTTCGTGAGTAGACACTGCAAGTATTTGCCAGACTGTACAATATTAGTGCCAAATAATTTCGGGGAAATTACTAGCTTCAGACAAAATCTGAATTTTGTCCTCTCTCTCTCGCGTCCGGAATAGATGGGTTAAACGCTTGCGTTTTCCACTTCAGTCCAACACACGATTTTCTACATCCCTTTTCTTACGCCTATTTTTCTTCTTTTTACCATTATTAGTGTTATTTTCTTTCTTTAGTTAGACCCCTTTTGTGTGTTTCCCTGTAGATCCCTTGTAGATGTCATATGTAAATATGATATAAAATTCCACTCTCGTGTGTGTTTTGTGTGTGTTCTGAGTTTAACAATGAACCTTTGTAGTGTAGGACTGAAAATGTAATTAAATGTACCAACCTTCAGATTATGTGATTTATAAAAAGGTTTCTCGTCACTTTCCCTAAATTTTATACATATAAAAAGTGACGTGGTGATCATTTACGAGACGGATTAGTTTGAGTGTAACGATTAAATTTAAAATCACGCTAAACCGGAAGTAACACAGGAGTCGCTTCCGTCTTATTCTTTTCTCCTAAATTAATTAAATTTTTATTTAACTCATATATGCTACACACAAAATGTGTACAGCGGGCGCTGGGAAACATTCATAAGTGATAAAAACTGCACGTGTGTAAAAGCCCAACCAAAGGGGAGACTGCGGAGTCTGCAGGCCAGGACCAGTCGACTTAAAGACAATTTTATTCATCAGGCTGTCAGGAATCTGAACTCTCTGCCCGTGGTGCCCCCTCTACCTCTCCTGTCCTCTGCCCACCTTAACTCTGACGCCCACGTACATGCACATGCACATGCACACACACACACACACACACCTACACACGCGCACCCATGCACATACACACACACACGCACACAATATCAGACGTTTCAGTTCAGTGACACCATCCTAAAACAAAATCATATAAAAATATAAATAAATTAATATACATTGACAGACTTCAAATAAATAACTGGAATATATGTCAAAAATATTTTTACCTTTCCTATTGTTTACAAATTTATAGAAAATAATCACCTTTTATTGTCATGAACATGCATGCATGCACACGAAATTTGTTCTCTGCATTTAACCCATCACAGTGAACACATACACAAGTTAGTGGAACATACTGGAGCAGGGGGCAGCTGAAGCGCCCGGGGAGCATTTCAGGGTATCAGTGTCTTGCTCAAGGACACCACAGCCGTGAGTCCAGGAGATGGTGGCGGATGGTCTAGTCACGGTCTTGAACCTAGGTCCCCCACGGTGTCAGGCGATGACATTGGGCCACGGCTCCCCAGAGACTCAATTTAGCACTCAATTTAAATAAAAAATACCTTAAGACATGGGGTAAACTTAAAATGTAAAATTTAGCTTTGTGAATATGAAATTTGCCAAGCAGAACAAAGAGACTAACAATATGGTTAATTATTTTTGTACAATACAAGTGATGATATTTTTACCTTCAGTCTTAACAGTATGACCATCCATCCATCCATTTTCCGAGCCGCTTCTCCTCACGAGGGTCGCGGGCGTGCTGGAGCCTATCCCAGTTATCATCGTGCAGGAGGCGGGTTACACCCTGAACTGGTTGCCAGCCAATCGCAGGGCACACAGAAACAAACAACCATTCGCACTCACATACACACCTACGGGCAATTTTCAGACTTCAATTAACCTACCATGCATGTTTTTGGGATGTGGGAGGAAACCAGAGTGCCCGGAGAAAACCCACGCAGGCACGGGGAGAACATGCAAACTCCACCCAGGTGGGGCCGGGGATTAAACCCCGGTCCTCAGAACTGTGAGGCAGACGCTCTAACCAGTCGCTCACCGTGCCGCTCCAGTATGACCAATCTTTTGAAAAATGTATCTCTCCACATCTTCCCCACTTGACTCCAATTCAGAGGGTGGCGCTGATGCAGCTAGAGAGAGAGAGAAAGAGAGAGAGGGAGACAGAGAGCGAGAGAGAGACCCATCAGGCTTCAGATTGTTGTCAAGCAGTCTTGGTCCTGCTGTTACCCACAGAGCATCGACAATAGGTACGTGTCATTCTGCACTCTATTGATATGCTTTCTATCTGGCTTGCTGCAGCTGCACGATCATGGCCGTTCCTTGTTTGTGAGTGTGCGTTGGTATTGGTAAATGTGAAACATTTTAAAATCTGCTTCGTATTTCTGGTTTTGAATCAGCAAATTCTTTGTTTGAAACGTCTTTGTTTGTGCGCGTGCGCCTGAGTGGAGGGGTAGGGGAGAGGTGTGGGCTGTGGAGACAGAGAGTGAAATCCGTGCTTTGTTATGCCGTGCTCGCTTTACGATGGGTTTGCGTTTCTACGACACTGACGTATCCCGATTTTGTACATTCGTTGGAACATAGTCTGTGGCACTAATGTATGCAAACATAGTAGCTAACTCATACAAAAAACAAAAGTATGAAAACAGAACAATCCAGCTGCGAACAATTCAATGCCCTGAGATTGAAATGACGTGGATGAATGAGAATATTCACAAGCAAGAAAAGCATGAAAACCAATTCTCGGACAGATAATAAAATCAAATGTAAATCGGTAACAAAGACAACCTCACATTTGCTCCTTCGGTTAGCTTGGACGCAAACTAGTTTATTGCTCGCCATTCATAACCATGACACGTAGGTCGAGGACCCCTGCAGACAAAGAGTCAGCTGGTTAGTTTTTGTAAGATTTAGTAACTACAGACAATTTATATTTATTCCGCCTTTTAGATCCCAATACCCTTTAAATGTTTTACATGTCAGAAATGTACTCAAATATAGCAATTAGGGGGGATGCAGAGACCTTTGGAGGGGCATCTGCGCAAAGTTCAAGGCACATGGAACATTGTTGCCTATTGTGGAAACATATAAATATAACGTGCACAAAATGCTAATTTGTGGCCACACAATACAAACCCCAGGAGATGCACAGGACGTGAGCAAATTTACGCCCGAGCTCAAAATTTTACAAACAGCTAATAAAGACTGAATAATACTTTTTGAAAACGTTTTTGGACAGATTTTTAAACAGTACAATACTGGGTAAAAGTTCAAAGTCACTATTAAATTTGTAGGGTTTTTTTCAGTCTGTTATTTAATACAGTACACACAAACATCAAGTATGTTTACAGCATTACAAGGTGCTTTTATTGTCAATTCTTCAATATGCGTAACACAGAAAATTACAACACTCAAGGGCCCGCGGTGCTACAAAACAACAGTACAAATAATATCAACATAAAATGCTTAATAAAACTATAGCATATACAGTATAGAAAGTATTCACTGAATTTGCAAAAAGTGCTACTAAAGTGGCTGGTGTGACCCTGAGTCTCTGTGTGTGTGTGTGCGTGTGTGCATGTATGTGGGGCGTCAGAGTTCAGGTGGGCAGAGGACAGAAGAGTTAGAGGGGGCAGAGCGGGCAGAGAGTACAGATTCCTGACAGGCTGATGAATAAAACTGTCTTTGAGTAGGCTAGTCCTGGCCCGCAGATCTCCTCCTCTTCTCTCCTCCCGTGATGGCAGCAGACTGCAGAGGCGCTGTGATGGATGGGTGGCATCCCCCACTATGGTAGCACATAGTGGAGGGCTTTGCGGGTGAGGCGGGTGCTGTAAATGTCCTGCAAGGAGGGAAGAGAGGTTCCAATGATCTTCTCAGCTGCTCTCACTATGCAGTTGAGAGTCTTGCAGCAGGATGTGGTGCAGGCTCCGTACCACAAAGTGATGCAGTTGGTCAGTATGCTCTCAATGTAGAATGAGCACATGATGGGGGTCAGGGCTCTGGCTCTTCTCAGCTTGCGCAGGAAGTAGAGACGCTGGTGAGCTTTCTTGGCCAGTGATGAGCTGTTGCTGGTCCAGGAGAGGTCCTCTGTGATGTGCACTCCCAGGAACTTGGTGCTGCGCACAAAAATAGAAAATATGTCCCTGTATCTCGCCCATAGTCAGCTGGTATAGGCTCCAGCACGCCCACGACCCTAGTGAGGATAAGTGGTATGGTACAAAAAATGGATGGATGCATGTACACATTGTTACAGCGTATGCAAAACTATGCAAAAAAAGGTCACTGTGTTGTCACAAAGTTAGCCAAGCCCAACATTTTCAATTAAGAAAAAAAATAGGAGTTAACAATGTAATCAGAATCAAATTACGATCTGCAATCGCCAGCTAGGCGGCACGTCGGGGGACTGGTTAGCACGTGTGCCTCACAGTTCTGAGGACCTGGGTTCAAATCCACGTGCTTGCGTGGGTTTCTCCGGGTATTCCGTTTTCTTCCCACATCCCAAAAACATGTATTGAAAACTCTAAATTGCGAGTGTGAGTGCAAATGGTTGTTTGTTTATATGTGCCCGTGCGATTGGTTGGCAACCAGTTCAGGGTGTACCCTGCCTCTCGCCCGGCGTTAGCTGGGGTAAGTTCCAGCACGCCCGCGACCCGAGTGAGGACAAGTGGTACTAAAAATGGATGGATGGATGGAGGAATCGCCAACTACTTGGTGTGTAGAAGCACAACGGATACCATCTGTTTTTAAGGGTAAAGTGGTCTATCACTCTGCTGTGACTCAGATGCTGAAGCGTGTCTTTTTCGAATAGACTGAATTTTTCATTGAAACACAATTAATAACTGAACAATATAGAGGATAATGACATGACTTTGGCTCACAACACAATGTTTTCTCCAAAATACTTTTGAAGCCACTGAGATTATGTTTTGAGCGCATATGTGAATAAAACGTTGGGAGAAAAATATTATTCACTTACTTTTAAATTAAATAATAAAGTAATATTAAAGTTTTTCCGATTGCATAAACACGATTGTGAAAACATGGCTCATTTTGTCAAAACATTACACACAGTTCACACAACCACACACACAAGTAGCAAAACATCTTAGTGTTTGCAAAATGAAACACTCTGGGGGAAAAAAAACTATACACTGATTTATTAAAAAATAAATTTTGATACCATATGAAACGTTTTTTTTGCACTACTTTTGAACAAAAAATATGTAACAGCTTTCATGGCAAAATGAATCTTTAAATAAGAATAAATGACAGATAATACTAAAACATAAGGTATACAAAAAAAGAATCTACTTTACCAAGGGCTAACTGAATAAATATGCTTTTACAAAGTGTAATCACAAATTGCAACTTAATGGAAGCAAATACAGTTAATGCATAAACCGCAACAACATTAGGCTGTAAGCACTGACTTTTTAGAATCAGAATCATCTTTATTTGCCAAGTAAGTCACATAAGGAATTTGTCTCCAGTAGTTGCAGCCGCTCTACTAGGACAAAATAAACTGATATAGGATGTGACACTGTCCCTATATTCATCCAGGCTGCCAGTTGCAGTTGATTGGAGAGTCTTTGAAACTGCAACTGGCAGACTCTCCAATCTGTACAGTCTAAACAGTCTTGAAGTTCTTTGTTTCGTTGGTCCACTTCTTTACTGTTTTCACCACAGGCTTCACACATTAAAGTTTTTTTCTGTATGTTGGTGTTAAGTGAATTAAGCAGTGATCAGATGAGCCGAGAGCTGCGCGAGGGATAGCACTGTGCGTCATTTAGCGTGGTATAGCAGTGGTCTTGAATGTTGTTTCCCCTGGTTTTCCATCTAAGGAAAGCCTTGTCTGTTTATCAAAGAACAAGCACGGGAGGTTTAACTTCACACACGGAGGCTAAATGAATTACCAGCCAGTCCCAAGTAGCTCATCAAAGCTGAGACACAGACACCTGGTTTCTCACCTGAACGCTAAATTAATTAACTTCCACATAAAAAAAAATAACGTGAGTACATTGTTAAATACTTCAATAAAATACAACCGAACTAAACTTTATGTTTGGCTTCAAATCAAATCAAGACGAAAAGTTCTCAAGTCTTGCAGCTGGACCTGTAAAGCTGAAACAATGACACAGCCATCAAGGCATACATTTGGAATATTTCTGCAGAGTTCGTGAAATATCAAAACAGACATTTATCTTCAGTTAAAGAAACCCTGAATGGCGACCAGTTCAGGATGTACCCCGCCTCTCGCCCGAAGATAGCTGGGATAGGCTCCAGCACCCCCGCGACCCAAGTGAGGATAAGCGGTACAGAAAATGGATGAATGAATGGAAGTCCAATTGTTCCCAGTGGGTGTTTGGCGGCGCCTTGCGTGCATGTTTTAATATGAAGCAAATAGTACATTGCTGTATTTGCCTTCCTGAAAAAGGCGGTGATTAAACATAACTCAACGTCCGGGACTAAAAGTTCAATCTGTGGGATATTCAAATGATAAATCTATCATTGTCGATCTGTCCCAGCTTGGTCTTATTGGACACAACAATGCAGTTACCAGCGCACAACATTAGTGCATACCACCCCCCTTATGGCTATAACGGTTGTCCATGACAACCTCTTATTCAAGGTGTGTGTCTATATGTGTGTATCGATGTCAATGTAGCTGTATCTATGTTGTGAGGTCAAGAGTTTGCAAAGGTGAAAGAAAAAAGGAAAAAGCGAACACTCACATTAACGAAGAATATTTGTAGCGCTCTCCCAAAAATAGGAAAGAGGGAGAAGCGAAAAGAGGTACCAAAAAAAAAATATTCAGCACAGCTCCTTAGCAAAACAAAGGGAGTCTCTCAAAAAAAAATCCCCCCCGAAAAATAAGAGGTGAAAAGTAGGGGTTCTAGTCTTGACAAAGGAAAGAACCCTTAGCCTAGGTATAAGAGGAAGTGACGCGGTCCAGGAAACCGTTCGGACGGGGGACACACCTCCTGCACAGTTTTAGCTGGGTCAATCTCGGGTTCAGCCATTTCTTTCCTACGGAAGACCTCAGGCAAGCATTGGAGTGCTGTTCTAAGCAGTGCCACAGCTTTTGAGTCTTTTGGTAGAGCAGGTAGTCTATGCTGAAAATCATGTAGTGGTCGTGGATGGTTAGGGCCACTAAGTAAAGGTTTGTAGCGGAGCAGGAATGTGCAAACAGGGGTTCCGGTGTCTTACCATTGGTCATGTCAATTGCCTGAGCTCCTTAAAATGTAATTTGTTCAAGCATTTTTGGGTCAAATTCAAATTTGTGCTGTTTGAAAAACTTAGAAATCACAATTTGGCTGTCGTAACTGACTGACGGCAGGTGGTACACAGTGATATCCTCAATTTGTGAAGTGGCATCTTTAAGGGCGTTGCTGATTGAGCGAGCGACAAGGAAAGCTTTTCCTCGGATCTCAGGATTGACATGCAGAGCTGTGGAGCTTGTAAGGAAAAACCCAAAGTGGGCCGGATTAGTGGGGCCTGTCAGGGCCCTAGACCAAATAATTTTAATTAAGATGAGGGGTCCCAAATGTGGGAGAATTTAGTCTATTGCTGAATTGTCTAGAAGGCGAGCAATTTCATTTAGCCTGTCGTTCATCAACATGTTAGCAATCTGTGTTAGAGCACAGATAATAGCGTGGTTATGGCCTGCATATTTTGGTTTAAAACTGCACTACAAGCGTTGAGAACTAAATGGCTACCGTATTTTCATGACCATAAGGCGCACTGTATTAAAAGGCACGGTCTCAGTTACGGGGTCTATTTCTGTATTTAACACATACATAAGGCGCACCGTATTATTGGGCGCAGGCATGGTAAAACATACGCTAGCTTAAAACGTATGGTAGCATACACGCACGCTAAAACATACGCGAGCATGCATGCAAGGCAGCGGGAGCAAAACTGAGTTCGGTTGTATTTTATTGAAGTATTTAACAATCTACTCACTTTATTTTTTTTATCAATTGTCATCCACAAATCCATAAAAGTCCTCATCTTCTGTATCTGAAATGAACAGCTGGGAAAGTTCTTTATCAAACATGCTGGGCTCCCTCTCTTCATTGTCTGAGTCAGTCTCGTTGCCGGGGGGCAATGATGCCGACTTTCGCGAAAGCTCGCACAACAGTCAAAGCAGATACCTTCACCCAGGCATCCACAATCCATTCACATATGGTGGCATAACTCGCCCGGCGCGTCGTCTTCTTGACTTGGCGAAGCTCGTTTTCCTGCTTCCTCCACTTGGCACCATGGATTTTTTTATCTTGAATTCTCTCGTGGCTACTCGATTCCTATGTTCCTCCGCGTAACTGATAGGTTGCAGTTTAAAATGTGCTTTGTAAGCATGTCTCTTTGTAGGTGCCATTTTCGGGGGTCCTTAGCCAAACCAATGTTGTTTTGCACCATGCACGTACCGGCGCTATATACCTACTGGAGGCATGCCTTTAGCGTCCTCTTTCACGCGCACCCTTCCCCCTTTAACGTCCGTATGGTGTCCTCAGTCACGTCCGCCTTTTCTCTATATAAGCAGCGTGTCGGCAGGAAATGCTCCCAGTCAGTCAAGCGGAGCGCTCATCAAAGTCACATATTTACAGATTTTGGAACTCTGTGCACACATAAGGCGCGTGCCGCATTATAAAGCGCCCCGTCCATTTTGGAGAAAATTTAAGACTTTTAAGTGGGCCTTCTTCTTTCTTCTTTTCCTTTCGGCTTGTCCCGTTAGGGGTCGCCACAGCGCGTCATCCTTTTCCATGAGAGCCTATCTCCTGCATCCTCCTCTCGAACACCAACTGCCATCATGTCTTCCCTCACGACATCCATCAACCTTCTCTTTGGTCTTCCTCTAGCTCTCTTGCCTGGCAGCTCCATCATCATCATCCTTCTACCAATATACTCACTCTCTCTCCTCTGGACGTGTCCAAACCATTGAAGTCTGCTCTCTCTAACTTTGTCTCCAAAACATCGAACCTTGGCTGTCCCTCTGATGAGCTCATTTCTAATTTTATCCAACCTGGTCACTCCGAGAGCGAACCTCAACATCTTCATTTCCGCCACCTCCAGCTCTGCTTCCTGTTTTCTCTTCAGTGCCACTGTCTCTAATCCATACATCATGGCTGGCCTCACCACTGTTTTATAAACTTTGCCCTTCATCCTAGCAGAGACTCTTCTGTCACATAACACACCTGACACCTTCCTCCACCCGTTCCAACCTGCTTGGACCCGTTTCTTCACTTCCTGACCACACTCACCATTGCTCTGGACGGTTGACCCCAAGTATTTAAAGTCCTCTACCTTTGCCATCTCTTCTCCCTGTAGCCTCATTCTTCCCCCACCACCCCTCTCATTCATGCACATATATTCTGTTTTACTTCGGCTAATCTTCATTCCTCTTCTTTCCAGTGCATGCCTCCATCTTTCTAACTGTTCCTCCAGCTGCTCCCTGCTTTCACTGCAGATCACAATGTCATCTGCAAACATCATGGTCCACGGGGATTCCAGTCTAACCTCATCTGTCAGCCTATCCATCACCACTGCAAAAAGGAAGGGGCTCAGGGCTGATCCCTGATGCAGTCCCACGTCCACCTTAAATTCTTCTGTCACACCTACAGCACACCTCACCGCTGTTCTGCTGCCCTCGTACATGTCCTGTATTATTCTAACATACTTCTCTGCCACTCCAGACTTCCGCATGCAGTACCACAGTTCCTCTCTGGGTACTCTGTCATAGGCTTTCTCTAGATCTACAAAGACACAATGTAGCTCCTTCTGACCTTCTCTGTACTTTTCCATCAACATCCTCAAGGCAAATAATGCATCTGTGGTACTCTTTCTAGGCATGAAACCATACTGTTGCTCGCAAATACTCACTTCTGTCCTGAGTCTAGCCTCCACTACTCTTTCCCATAACTTCATTGTGTGGCTCATCAACTTTATTCCTCTATAGTTGCCACAGCTCTGCACATCACCTTTGTTCTTAAAAATGGGCACCAGTACACTTTTCCTCCATTCCTCAGGCATCTTCTCACGCACTAGAATTCTATTGAACAAGCTGGTCAAAAACTCCACAGCCACCTCTCCTAGATGCTTCCATACCTCCACAGGAATGTCATCAGGACCAACTGCCTTTCCATTTTTCATTCTCTTTAATGCCTTTCTAACTTCCCCCTTACTAATCATTGCCACTTCCTGGTCCACCACACTTGCCTCTTCTACTCTCCCTTCTCTATCATTTTCCTCATTCATCAACTCCTCGAAGTATTCTTTCCATCTACCTAGCACACTGCTGGCACCAGTCAACATATTTCCATCTCTATCCTTAATCACCCTAACCTGCTGCACATCCTTCCCATCTCTATCCCTCTGTCTGGCCAGCCTGTATAGATCCTTTTCTCCTTCTTTAGTGTCCAACCTGCCATACATGTCATCATATGCCTCTTGTTTTGCCTTTGCCACCTCTACCTTTGCCCTGTGTCGCATCTCAATGTATTCCTTTCGCCTCTCCTCGGTCCTCTCAGTGTCCCACTTCTTCTTAGCTAACCGTTTTCCTTGTATGATTTCCTGTACTGTGAGGTTCCACCACCAAGTCTCCTTCTCTCCTTTCCTGCCAGAAGATACACCAAGTACTCTCCTGCCTGCTTCTCTGATCACCTTGGCTGCAGTGGTCCAGTCTTCTGGAAGCTCTTTCCGTCCACCGAGAGCCTGTATCACCTCTTCCCGAAAAGCTGCACAACACTCGTCCTGTCTCAGCTTCCACCACATGGTTCTCTTCTCTGCCTTTGTCTTCCTAATTTTCCTCCCCACCACCAGAGTCATCTTACACACCACCATCCTATGCTGTCTAGCCACACTCTCCCCTACCACTACCTTACAGTTGGTAACCTCCTTCAGATTACATCGTCTGCACAAGATGTAATCCACCTGTGTGCTTCTACCTCCGCTCTTGTAGGTCACCCTATGTTCGTGCCTCTTCTGGGAAAAAGTGTTCACTACAGCCATTTGCATCCTTGTTGCAAAGTCTACCACCATCTGTCCCTCCAAGTTCCTTTCCTGGATACCGTACTTACCCATCACTTCTTCATCACCCTTATTACCTTCACCAACATGTCCATTACAATCTGCACCAATTACGACTCTCTCTCTGTCTGGGATGCTCAGAACTACATCATCTAGCTCCTTCCAGAATTTCTCTTTCACCTCTAGGTCACATCCTACCTGTGGGGCATAGCCACTAATCACATTACACATAACACCCTCAATTTCAAATTTCAGCCTCATCACTCGATCTGATACTCTTTTCACCTCCAAGACATTCTTAGCCAACTCTTCTTTTAAAATAACCCCGACGCCATTTCTCTTCCCATCTACACCATGGTAAAATAATTTAAACCCTGCCCCTAAACTTCTAGCCTTACTGCCTTTCCACCTGGTCTCCTGGACACACAATATATCAACCTTTCTCCTAATCATCATGTCAACCAACTCCCGAGATTTTCCTGTCATAGTCCCAACATTCAAAGTCCCCACATTCAGTTCTAGGCTCTGTGTTTTCCTCTTCTCTTTCTGCCGAAGAACCCGCTTTCCACCTCTTCTTCTTCTTTGACTTCGACCCACAGTAGCTGAATTTCCAACAGCGCCCTGCAGGTTGACGGCGCCGGTGGCGGACGTTGTTAACCTGGGCCACGACCGATCCGGTATGGAACTCTTTGGATGAACGCTCATATTTGTTTGGCAAGGTTTTAAGCCGGATGCCCTTCCTGACGCAACCCTCTGCATTTATCCGGGCTTGGGACCGGCCTACAGTTTGCACTGACTTGTGCCCCCCATAGGGCTGCATTAGTCGTGAAAATATGGTACATTTAGCGTGTTGCTTAGCGACCAGGAATTGACAACTTTGGTAGCTATGCGTTGTCGTGTGGTGGGGATTTTGGACTGCAATTCCCGAAGTTGTGTCTCGATAGTAGTAAGGCTACAAGCATCACCGGTGGGGCGCTGTGGATGCGTTATATTTTGGTCGTTATTTATCGGTTTGTGGTGGAGCAGCGCGTTCGGTTTCATTGGTGTCTTGGTCGGGCATCTGCGTTGGTGGACTTGGTGTTGCCAGGATGCTGTCACGGAGGTTGGAACTATTTGCCCGGTCAAGTCTCACTGTGTTGACCATACTTAATTCTGTGCATGGTGCATCGTGGGCGGATGCTTGTGTGACCCCCATTTCGCTACTTGAGGCCACGAGCGGCTGTGAAGTACACTTGACGGAGGCGCAATAATAAAAGTCCACAATAATGCAAATTAGCAAGTACAATACCGAGGAGAACCCAGAGTTAAGCTTGCGCAAGGCTCAGGAAGGAATAATTGAAAGAGTGGCCGCCAAGGGGAACCACAGACAGATCAAAGCAGGTACCTTCGACATCACGAACAACGCAGAGGAGAAGAGAGAGGCTGGGAACCAGCACAGCAGGAATCGCACATCCCAAGTGGTCACTGCAGGTGCAACAGATGAATCTGGTCCCAGGCGTCGCCTGAGAAATGAAAGGGTAGGCGGGGTGGGTAAAATGGCACGAAGTGCAATTTGCAAGGTGTAGCGAAGTGCACGCGAAGTCCGAGGTCTCTGAGAAGAGACAAAGCTTGTCCTGTGCTGTTGAAGCAATGCATGTGTACAAGTAATGAAAGAAGCAAACTGACTTAGAGACCACTGAAGAGGCGGGCCTGCTAAGTAGAGAAGTCACAATGAAGGTTGCCACACTAGCAGAATAGGCGGCCCGATGATTAGGGACAGGGCCCACAATATGCGTCTCAGAGGGCGCAATTTTGCTTCTCACCAAGGGGTCCTGTGGTCTCACAAAGTTGAAGGAAGTGCCGGTCCCGCGAGAGTGACTACTGGTGGGTATCGTCGGCGTTACCGGTGTGGACTCCCCTTTTGTGAAGGTGTCATCTGGCTGCGCTTTTGGGAGGGGCAGCGCATCCAGGAGACTCAGAGTGTAGCACTGGGTGGTTTCAATAGTGTATTCTGGCCTTCGCAGGGGTCTCCGCACGTGTGCATAAATCTTGCGCCTTGTATAGTCAATTAATGGCATGAAACGACTTAGCAGATCTTGTCCAATGAGCAAAGGTACTGACTTGACAGGTGACACGAACAGGATGAATTATGGAGTGTGGCCCTATTGTCCAATGTACCCACACGAGCGAGTCTAATTGGGTGTTCACTAAGGCAAAGGGGCGAATTGTCATTTCACAGTGTTGGAGGTTGGGTGTCCGATCCTCCTGTTGTAATTTGTCAAGCACGTCCTCAGACATGACCGTGATGTCTGCTGCAGTGTCCACGAGACCGTCATATTGGAAAGGACCTTCAAGTGTGATTGTCAAGTAAAATTTAAATTTTACATTTAAAAATTGTTTTCATTAACTGTGAGCTTACCTAGAAGGCGCCGAAATGGGTGCCTGTCATTTTTGTTTGACAGGTCGCTGGAGTCTGCCGGCACGGTGGGCGACTGGTTAGCACATCTGCCTCACAGTTCTGGGGACCGGGGTTCAAATCCCGGCCTCCGCCTGTGTGGAGTTTGCATGTTCTCCCCGTGCCTGGGTGGGTTTTCTCTGGCCACTCCGGTTTCCTCCCACATCCCAAAAACATGCGTGGTAGGTTGATTGAAGACTCTAAATTGCCTGTAGGTGTGAATGTGAGTGTGAATGGTTGTTTGTTTCTATGTACCCTGCGATTGGCTGGCGACCGGTTCAGGGTGTACCCCGCCTCCCGCCCGAAGATAGCTGGGATAGGCTCCAACAGCCCTCGACCCTAGCGAGGATAAGCGGTAAAGAAAATGGATGGATGGATGAAGGTCGCTGGAGTCATTCAGTGAGTCATAGGACATGGTCGGAGAGTCTAATTGTCGAACTGGGTTTTGATCTGCAAATTTTGATTTTAGTAACGGGTGGTACCTGTTCATTGCAGTGGTCGGTTATGTGTGTGCCCACGGTCTGTTGGACGGGACGCTTGTCATAGCCAGTTGGAGAATCCGGCGAATGCACGGAGACGTCTGGGTCAGAACAGACTATCACAGCAGGCTGTCGTGGGTCTTGATGCGGATAATCTCAACAATAGCATGGACAGCAGTTGTGGGGTTGAGGAGGAAGATGCATGCCTTTTGCTTGTCGCGTTCGAGCGAACAGGATCGGGAGCCCATTTTTACCGGCAAATGTTCAAACTTTTGGTGCGCGTCATTATTTTGGTAGCTCAAACCAAAAATATTGTGCTCCGACAGCTTTGTGTTGGTGCCACTCCCAAATGGTGTTTAACATTTGGGTGCATGTTTTCAACAAAAAATTTATGTCGTCTTCCATGTTCGGTTCATTTTGAAACCTGAAATATGCTTTGCCTTACGACAGTAATAAGCTTGTGACGTTTCGAGGCTCCCCTGTTTAACAGTAAGAGTGGCCGGTAAACTGGTTACGGGTTCCGGGTCGTCAAATTCACAGGACAAAGCCTGACCGAGGGCTTGATAGTTTGACAATACATGTGCTGGTTGTCATTCAATTAAGCTTCTAACTTCCTGAATCGAAGTGACCTTGATAAGGTACAGTTTATCCTCTGTGGTAGCAAATGGGAACCGTTTAAGATAAAATTCAATGTCTTTAAGGTATGCTGTTGTGTCATGGGACGCAGATTTAGGTTCGAATCTCGGAATGTGGGGCGCAATTTTGTCTTTTAAGCTCATACCTGCAGAGACGCCAGGAAAAAGGACAGACGCAGGAGAGTCGTTGAGGCGGGGGCTAAACTTGGCGTGGCAAGGTCTCGAGGTGGCGGGGCCAGAGTCAGACAGGGGGTTTGCGAAGTGGCAGGGGCTTTTGACAGTATCCCAGAGAGGTGAAAGAAAGAACAATAGGCATATGAAAAGGGAAATAAGACATCGTGTGTTGCTGGCCTAAAAATGAAAATGTGAGTGTTTAATACGTTGAGTCAGAGCGAGAGAGTACAACATTGGAACTTCTGTGAAGCTGGTATTTTACCCCGAGATTTGTAGGCACTAATCTTGTACATTCTAGCAACGCTTGTTGTGCTGTACTCACGACCGTAGATCAGTTGGTCGGTGGGGATGGGTCTTTCTCCGGACATCTCAGGAGGGAAAAGAAAGCTTCAGATGAGGAAAAAGGAAAAGTTGTTCTTCACGCTTTTGTTAGGAGAGTATGACCGTCTTACTTCCTGCCTTTTTCCTTGACCTCACGCTTGGCTGGAAGCGCCACTTGCACTTTTATCAGCAACTTCTCTGATCGGCACTGATCGACAAGAAGAGGCTGGGAACCCGAGTCTTCATCCCGGGCTTCGCGTTGGCCGAGCCACGTGTTCGAACAAAGAAAATGGGAGTGGGGAGTGGTGGCAGCACGGCTGAGTATAAGCCTATGTACCTTGCAGCATCAAGCACAAGACACAAGAGAGAGAAGAGCCGGGAGTCAAAGGTTAAATATCCAGGAGGCGTGTCCAAGAGGGAACCGGAGAAGACTGGAGAAGATCACACCCATCGATTTGAATTTTAGTCTACAATTAAGCCATAAAAATGGTGTAAAAAGTCATATATTCATATAAAATACTCCCATCTTTGTACTCTTACTCATATACAAGCACATAGAAGGATTGTTTAAACTTTCGTCTTGGCAGATCAATTGCTGATTGTTCAATCTCATTTCATACTGTTTGGCTTCAAATCAAGATGAACAGTTCTGAAGTCTTGCAGCTGGACCTGTAAAGCTGAAACATGACACAGACATCAAGGCATACATTTATCTTCAGTTAAAGAAACCCTGAATGGAAGTCCACATTGCAGTGTTGCGTTCATTGGGGGACATCAAATTGTGCGTAATTTAGAAGAAAACAATGAGTTGGAAGCGGCGCCTGCGTCACTTCCGGGTTATCGTAATTTTAAATTACAGCGTTATAAATCAAGATATTTGATAGATATGAGTGGCACCACGTCATATTTGTAAGTATCGTTAAGTTTAATGAGGCGAAATGACGACAAACCTTTCTAATCTGTCTCTTATCGGAAGGTGGCTACATTTTAGGAACTTTGAGTTCTAGACGTTCTAGAGGTTTTGTTCCGAACCCAGACACACATATAATCAATGCAAGTGGTGAATTTTATAGGAAATTTTATAATAAAAAAGGGGTTTCTACAGGATAAAACACAGACAAACACAAAACAAACAAGATATCTACGAACATTGGCAAAGGAAGGGATTTGTGATGTGAAATGAGCAGAATGGGCGTGTAGTGAATGCATATAGGTGAGGACTACTGGTCCCGTTAATATATACTCAAATATGCACTAATCCATACTTTTAGTAGACCGCAATGTCTGGAACACGTTTGAGGCAGGCGAGTCAGGCTCCCGAGTGTTTGGCCGGCCCGGTCCACACCGGTAACAGGTGGGTTTGACGGGAGGGAGGAATGGAAAAACAGGAGCAGCCGGAGGCCAACGAGTTCTCAGGCAGGACATCTCTCGGGTGACGTTCGGAGCGGGCGCGTTGCGTCCGCCTCCGTTCCCTCAGACTGAATTCGGGCCCCAAGCAGGGTGGCTCGGAGCGCTTGCAGGAAGCTGCAGCCAGGGATCGTCTGATGTGTCCTTGCAACCTCGGGTGAGGTGGGCGTCCTGCCTGGCGCTGGCGTCGGCGAGTTGGTCGGAGTGACCAAAAAGGCTTCTGCACCAAGACTCCAAAAGTTCTCAACTTCTCCCAGCTCCGGCCCCTTTTATGGCCAGAGCGGGTCAAACTGGGGGTTTCCCCCCCCCTCCTTTTCTACCACTTTCGCGAACACCGAGGGGCTGGACTGCTTTTGGTGTTATTTTTCCATTCTAGGATTATTTTGTCGTTTAAAACCATCCATCCATCTATCTTCTACCGCTTATCCGAGGTCGGGTCGCGGGGGCAATAGCTTCAGCAGGGATGCCCAGACTTCCCTTTCCCCAGCCACTTCATCCATCTCTTCCGGGGGGATCCCGAGGCGTTCCCAGGCCAGCCGAAGGATGTAGTCTCTCCAGCGTGTCCTGGGTCGTCCCGGGGTCTCACCAGGGAGGCGTCCGGGAGGCATCCGAATCAGATGCCCCAGCCACCTCATCTGGTTCCTCTCGATGTGAAGGAGTAACGGCTCTAGTCTGAGATCCTCCCGGATGACCGAGCTTCTCACCCTATCTTTAAGGGAGAGCCCGGAGACCCTGCGGAGGAAACTCATTTCGGCCGCTTGTATCTGAGATCTTGTTCTTTCTGTCACAACCCACAGCTCGTGACGATAGGTGAGGGTGGGAACGTAGATCGACCGGTAAATCGAGAGCTTCGCCTTTCGGCTTAGCTCTTTCTTTACCACAACGGATCGATACAAAGTCCGCATCACTGCAGACACTGCACCGATCCGCCTGTCGATCTCCTGTTACGTTCTTCCCTCACTCGTGAACAAGACCCCATGATACTTGAACTCCTCCACTTGGGGCAGGAACTCATCCCCGACCTGGAGAGGGCACGCCACCCTTTTCCGACTGAGGACCATGGTCTCAGATTTGGAGATGCTGATTCTCATCCCAGCCGCTTCACACTCGGCTGCGAACTGCTCCAATGAGAGTTGGAGGTCACGGCTTGATGAAGCCAACAGAACTACATCATTTGCAAAAAGGAGAGATGCAATACTGAGGCCACCAAACCGGACCCCCTCTACGCCTCGGCTGCGCCTAGAAATTCTGTCCATGAAAGTTATGAACAGAATCGGTAACAAAGGGCAGCCTTGGCGGAGTCCAACCCTCACCGGAAACGAGTCTGACTTACTGCCGGATATGCGGACCAAACTCTGACTCCGGTCGTACAGGGACCGGACAGCCCGTATCAGGGGGTTCGGTACCCCATACTCCCGAAGCACCCCCCGCAGGACCACACGAGGGACACGGTCGAACGCCTTCTCCAAGTCCACGAAACACATGTAGACTGGTTGGGCGAACTCCCATGCACCCTCGAGGACCCTGCCATGGGTGTAGAGCTGGTCCACTGTTCCACGGCCAGGACGAAAACCACACTGCTCCTCCTCAATCTGGGATTCAACTTCCCGACGGACCCTCCTCTCCAGCACCCCTGAATAGACCTTACCAGGGAGGCTGAGGAGTGTGATCCCCCTTTAGTTGGAACACACCCTTCGGTCCCCCTTCTTAAAAAGGGTGACCACCACCCCAGTCTGCCAATCCAGAGGCACTGTCCCCGATGTCCACGCGATGTTGCAGAGGCGTGTCAACCAGGACAGCCCTACAACATCCAGAGCCTTGAGGAACTCCGGGCGAATCTCATCCACCCCTGGGGCCTTGCCACCGAGGAGCTTTTTAACCACCTCGGCGACCTCAAACCCAGAGATAGGAGAACCGGCCTCAGAGAACCCAGACTCTGCTCCCTCATGGGAAGGCATGTCGGTGTAATTGAGGAGGTCTTCGAAGTATTCTCCCCACCGGCTCACAACGTCCCGAGTCGAGGTCAGCAGCGCCCCATCCCCACTATACACAGTGTTGATGGTGCACTGCTTTCCCCTCCTGAGACATCGGATGGTGGACCAGAATTTCCTCGAAGCCGTCCGGAAGTCTTTCTCCATGGCCTCACTGAACTCCTCCCATGCCCGAGTTTTTGCTTCAGCGACCACCAAAGCTGCATTCCGCTTTGCCAGCCGGTACCCATCAGCTGCCTCAGGAGTCCCACAGGCCAAAAAGGCCCGATAGGACTCCTTCTTCAGCTTGACGGCATCCCTCACCGTTGGCGTCCACCAACGGGTCCGGGGATTGGGTCACGACAGCAATGGAGCTGCGGAACATGGTCCACTCGGTCTCGATGTCCCCCGCCTCCCCCGGAACATGAGCAAAGTTCTGTCGGAGGTGTTGAAACTCCTTCTGACAGGGGATTCCGCCAGACGTTCCCAGCAGACCCTCACAATACGTTTGGGCCTGCCACGTCGGACCGGCATCTTCCCCCACCATCGGAGCCAACTCACCACAAGGTGGTGATCAGTTGACAGCTCCACCCCTCTCTTTACCCGAGTGTCCAAGACATGCGGCCGCAAGTCCGATGACACGACCACAAAGTCGATCATCGAACTGCGACCTAGGGTGTCCTGGTGCCAAGTGCACATGTGGACACCCTTATGCTTCAACGTGGTGTTCGTTATGGACAATCCGTAACGAGCACAGAAGTCCAATAACAGAACACCGCTCGGGTTCTGATCGGGGGGGGCCGTTCCTCCCAATCACGCCCTTCCAGGTCTCACTGTCATTGCCCACGTGAGCATTGAAGTCCCCCAGCAGAACGATGGAGTCCCCAGCGGGAGCGCTCTCCAGCACCCCCTCCAAGGACTCCAAAAAGGGTGGGTACTCTGAACTGCTGTTTGGTGCATAGGCACAAACAACAGTCAGGACCCGTCCCCCCACCCGAAGGCGGAGGGAGGCTACCCTCTCGTCCACCGGGGTGAACCCCAACGTACAGGCGCCGAGCCGGGGAGCAATAAGTATACCCACACCTGCTCGGTGCCTCTCACCGTGGGCAACTCCAGAGTGGAAGAGAGTCCAACCCCTCTCGAGAGGACTGGTACCAGAGCCCAAGCTGTGCGTGGAGGCTAGTCCGACTATATCTAGTCGGAATTTCTCGACCTCACACACCAGCTCGGGCTCCTTCCCTGCCAGAGAGGTGACATTCCACGTCCCTAGAGTCAGCTTCTGTAGCCAGGGAACGGATCGCCAAGGTCCCCGCCTTCGGCTACCGCCCAGCTCGCATTGCACCCGACCCCTATGGCCCCTCCCACAGGTGGTGAGCCCATGGGAAGCGTTTAAAACCAGTGGAATAAAATATTAATTATTGGGTTTAAAATAACGGGACCATTTTCCTCACCCTGCATCGATCCACGCTCATCCTCTTTCATACCTGTAATGAATGTTTCAAATTTTATGTGGTATAGAGAACATCACTATTTTCATGTGACATTTGTGGCGTGGGGTGAGACATTCCATCTGGTTCAGTTAACAACAGATTTGACGTTAGACATTCAAGTTTGCAGCAATACAGACACTAGTGGCGTTTATGTAAAGTTCTTAAAATACTGACTCCCAGTCGAGTCACAGACTGTCTTATGAAGTCCTGTCTGTAGTGTTGTTCCGTCGCTCGTGGGTGTCGCTGTTGCCTGTTCCAACTCCCAAGTAGCAGCTCTCAGCAGGGTGGAGGCGTCGCTGTTGGTCCAATCCTTCGACTGGCGGGGAGTTAATTAATTTAGCGTTCGGGGGCGAACCCAGCATCCGTGGGTCTCCCCTTTGAAGTCTCAGGCAGACGTGATTCACTTAGCGTCGGCATGACAAAGCAAATGTCTTTGTCTTGTTGAAGATAGTTTATTGTGTTAATCCGTTAAGAGTCTGCGTGTGACTCTGGAGTTACAGTCTACCTCGGCGAGGAGCGGCGGTAGTGCGAGGCTGGGGTGGCATCTTTTGCGTGGCATGTCCGCTACATATCCCCCCTTCGGTGGCTGGATCCGGCTCGATGACAGATCTAGGCGACGTCTCGTTGAAAGATGGCACAGGTTGGCAGGAACACACACACAACAAGGCAGTTACCAAAGTACAACCTTAGTGCATATCACCCCCCTTATGGCTACAACAGTTGTTCATGGCAACTTCCAAAATGTGTATATGGGTCAGGATTGATGTGTGTGGATGGATGTGTGTAGGTGTGGCTATTGGGATAGCAGGGAGAGTAGAAATACGGGGGTTTGGGCGTAGCTAAAACTAAGGGCGAGCATTACCTAGGTGCAGAGTTCTCAGTAAAAATCACACAAAAAAAACAAACCAAAAAACAAAGAGGAGAACTCAATGCGGCTCTACGGGGGAGAAAGAAAGAGAACGAAAAAGGTAGCTAGCTCCGACTTGGCACGTAGGGGGCACAGCGGTCTGGAGTAGAACCCTACAAATCAATCAAGGAGAGGGAAGGTGCCAAGTCGAGGTTCTAATCTTGGGGAGAGCTGAATCCTAGTCTAGATTCAAAAGGGGGTAGTGAGGTCTGGGGGGCAATTTAGGTCAAGGAGGACCTCCTCCCCTGTCTGTATGGGGTTAGGTTCGGGTTCAGTCGTTCTTTTCCTACGGAAAATTTGGGGTCGCACACCTGAGCACTGGTTCAGAAGACCCTGCAAGTTTTGAGTCTTTCGGTAGAACAGGTAGGCGATGCAGTATGCAGGTCATGCAGTAACCGACTCTGACCAGGGCAATTAAGATGTTATCTGCTGCGGACCAGGAATGCATGAGCGGGAGCTCGGGTGTTCTGTCCTCATTGCTCATAGCATGTAAGGTTTTTTCAATGTAGGTGATGTCAATCGCCTGAGTTCCTTCAAACTGAATCTGTGTAAGCGTCTCAGGATCAACTTCCAATTTATACTGTCCGAAAAAGTTAAAAATCTCGATTTCGCTCTCATAATATTTGGTTGGCAGGTTGTAGAGGGCGACGTCCTCAATATGCAAAATGGCATCTTTGGGGAAGTCGAGCCACATGGTTTGATTTGGCAGGGCGAGTCTCGTCGTGGTGACGTGGTGGTCATAACTCAGCGTTGCGCTTAGGGCTGGTGTGTTTACTAGCCACTTGGACCCAACAATTTCCGCGTGAGTAGTAGTAACCCAATAGCAAGGTGTAGCTCCTGCTCTACACCATCCTTCATGGGCTTCAGGCCACAAATCCCATGCGCTACATCTCAAATGAACAGCTTACTGGGACACAGGTAATGGATGTCTTTGGTGAGGATGCACATGTGCAAATTTGGCGCCAGATACAGATCAGGGTTACTATCGTGATAGGCGACAACCGCGGGAGTACTGATTCAGACGTATGTGTCGCTTTGCCAGGTGCGAACATAAATTACGTCTTTTAGGCGATAGATGTTGAGGGAGTCGATAATTGGAAGAGTAACAAGGAAGGCTACGTCTCGTAACTCAGGGTTGACATACAGGACAGTGGAACCCGCGAGAGAAAAAGCCAAGTGGGCTTGGACAGGGCTAATGGGGCTTGCCAGAGCTTTAGACAAGATGCTTTCGATTAAGCTCAGGGGAACCAAGTACGGAGGGATTCTACCCATTGCTAAGTGGTCTATGGACGAAGAGATTTCATGTATCATGTCATTCATCAACGTGGTAACAATCTGTGTGTGAGCATAATCCATTTGGACCACCGACAGTAGTTTACTTATGCTCTGTCTAGTTTGATTCAGGATGACACTGTGAGTGTTGAGGACAAGGATAGTGCCCTTGTGTGTCTCGCCTAACGATTGGAGGTTAGCGGTTTGTCTCTCCATGTTGTGTTGGATGTTAGCAATTGCGGTTTGGAGTTCACCAATTAGTTTCTTAACCGTGTCTAAGCTGATGGCATTAATCGTGGAGTTTCCTATGCTAAACAATGTGCCGAGGGAGGCGGCAGCCATGAGTAGGCCCCCTACAAAATGTTTTGAACGTCTGGGGATTCTGCTGAGATCGGCCTGAGTGCCAGCGAATTTTTCTAATTGCTGGAGCATGTGAGTGGTGTCTAAGGCGGCAGGGTGGATAGCCTTGCGACACCACTTGGCTCCTGCGTAGCTGGTTTTGGTGGACGTCTCGACGGTACTTAGGCTACACGCGTCACCGGTGGGGGCGCTGCGGATACCTGTTATTTCGGTCGTTATGTTTTTTGTTTGCGGCGGAGCAGCGCGTTCGGTTTCACCAGCGTCTCGGTCGGGCGCCTGCGTTGGCGGACATGGTGCAGTCCTTGGCGTGGCAAGGATGCTGTCACGGATGTTGGACCTGTTTGACCGGTCGGGTCTCAGTGTGTGGACCATCCTCCGTTTTGTGCATGGTGCATCGTGGGCCGAGTCTTGTGTGACCCCCCCCTTTGGCACCGTGAGGCCACGAATGGCGGTGGACTGCGCTTCACGGAGGCACAATAACCAAAGACCACGATAATGCGAATGCGCAAGTGCAAAGTTAAGGAGAAACCGAAGTCAAGCTTGCGCAGCGCGCAGGAAGGATGAAGAGAAGGAGCGGCGGTCACGGCGAGCCACAGAAAGATCAAAAGAACGGCAGGCAACTTCGCCATCACGAACAATGTGGAACAGAAGAGGAAGGCTGGAAACCAGCCAAAAAGACCCCAGGTGTGGCCTGAGGGAGACATGGGCGGCTACGGTGGGTAACACGGCATGGAGGTGCACTTTCCAAGTTCCAGTGAAGAATTGCACGGGGAATCTGAGGACTCTAAGGAAGAGACAAAACCCACATGTCCTGTGCTGTTGAAGCCATGCATGTGTGAAAGTCACGGAAGACGCAAGATGACTTAGGAGCCCTCGACAGAGCGGGCCAGCTCTGTAGGGAAGTCACTACGAAGGCCAGTGTGATGGCTGAAAATGCAGTCCATTGTTTAGGGACCGAGTCCACAAATTGCTTTTCAAATGGCGTACTTTTTGTATTTATTAGGGGGTCGACTGGCCTCAAAAGGTCGAGAGCAAGTCCGGTGTCCCAGGAGCCACCCCTGGCGGCCCTGCTTGGTAGCGCAGGTGCAGTCCCTCCTTCTGTAAGATCGTCAACCGGTTCCGGATGTATTCGATGCAGGTGCAAGTCTGTTAGGCTGCAGTCTAGTGAGTCTTTAGCGAATGACGCGGCGTGTTTGGTTAGCACTTCCTGCAAATGCTGTCGTTTTTCATCGGAACTCAGGGCGTCAGCATCCGCTAGGATCTGCTGCACGTGAGATAAGGGAGTAGGCGACTATCGCACGGTGTCACCGGTGCAGGTGAGTTTGTTCGCAATGGGTTTGAGGGAGTGGGTGAAGTCGCGGAAGACCCACTTTCGGGTGCAGCTGGGATTGTACTGAGCGTATGGATCACCAGATGTTGGTCTGCAGCCAGGTCCCTCAGTAGGACTCACTGGAACGAGAGCAATGTGTCGCGAGGGAACAGTGAGTTGGACTCCACCAGAGCTAGGCAATGGGAAGAGGTCTAGCGGAAGGTGACCAATCACGGGGGCTGTGATATTGAAGTTGTGGAAGTCGGAGCAGATCAAGAGGCCAAGCCTAGTGGATCTGGGGATGTGAATATAGTTCCTTTTGTGGTTGTAAATCAGCAGCACGGTTGTCAGCACGAAGCGTCTAGGAGGGGTGTGGCATGCAGTGACAAACCCAGGTCATTAAACTTCGGCTAAAGCTGAAAGAACACATGCGGACCGGTTACGGCATGATTAGCGTGCGCGACCAGTCGAATAGGGAAGTTGATAGTTGACGCTGTTACTATAACTTCGTCTTCGCCCAAAACTTCGCAAGCGTCGGGGATGGTTTGTCCCGACTTAAGGTTGGCGGAACCGCCATTAGCGTGCGACCACAAAACATCGTAGATAGTGTCAACTTGAACGGCCAGTCGGACAAGTATATCCGCACCTAAGTAAGTTTTATGTGGCAAATTGGGGACTACAAGGAAGCAGTGAGTTAACAAGCGATGGTTCCTTGCAGGTTTAGGGTGCATACGCCCACTGCCGTGACGGCAGACGGGAAAGCGGAATGATTTCAGCGTTAACAGAAGGTCAGGATGCTTAAGTCGTAGGTTGTCAAACAGTGCCTGAGAGATTGCCGATTTGTCAGCCCACAATGCAGGATGACGTTGTCTGTTGGGCAGTCATGCTAATTCATTCCACCAGCAACATTGGGGCTGTAGCGCTCTTTGTGCGGTGGTTGGACAAGATGGCAGAGACGCGTGTCAAGTTCTCTAAGTCGGTTCACCGGTGGCGAGGTGGCTACAGGGGACTCAGTGGTGTCGTCAATTGGGGTGTCGTTACTTGAAGGAGTGCGGCCTGACAGGTCGCCATCCTCCGAGTGGTCCCACCCCAGGCCCCGGCCTGAGGACAGTTCCCGAGTTGGTGTTGCTAATGCCTGTTCCACTTGCGCCCACAGCTGAAGATTTTTGTAATCGATTAGTGGCTGGAACCGGCAGAGCAGGTCTTGGCCGATGAGCAGTGGACTGTTTCAATTGACACGTGGACCAGGTGGACTAATGTCATGGGGCCAATTGTCCAGTGGAGCATAGTTACGGTGTTTAGCTCGGTATTAGTTACTGAAAATGCTAGTTTTGTAGTTAGTTGCAGTTGAAGGTCGCCGCCACTGGCTTGTAGCAATGTCAGAAGTTGATTGAACACAGCATAGGACTTAACAGTGATGTCTGCTGCGGGGTCAATCAGAGCTTCTTGGACAAGTTCATGCTCAAGCGTAACGGATAAATAGAACTTTCGGGACGTACTTTTAGCGGTTAGTTCACCCAAAAGTGAGGTCGACTATCCGAGCCTCCGCATGATCCTATTGCATTTCAACGTCAAGGAGGCGGGCTTCAGCCAAATTTAAGCGCGAGGTGGTGTCTTTTAATTGTGCAGTTAGCTGGACTTGTTTATGCTGTTCAACTTCCAGTCTGCGTTTCACCAGAGCGTCCTCGCGGTCGCTCCATTTGAGTTGGGCCACCAAGTTCAGCACCATGCAGCCAAGACTTCGCGCGAGATTTTTATCTTTTAAGGTTTTGTGCTCGGCGTCACTCATAAGTTGTGCGATGTTATCATTGAGGACTTCGAGGCCAGCATTTTTGACGGACTCTGCATAGCCCGGGACAAGGTCCCTAGTTAAATTGCTGACGAGCTCTTCCAGTGTGTCAAGATTGTCGTATTTGGGACTTTCTGGAAGTTCCGCCATGATTTGCATTGCGCGTGCAGTAGGTTGTACTAGGTACGCAACTAACTTGTTTGTAATGTAGGCTCGTTTGAGCAGTGCGTCTAGAGGCACAATATAGGCGATGTGCTTATGCGTTAAACACTGAAATTACGTTCGCAAATTATGGTGTGAGGGTTGATCACGTACTTTAAAGGTGTTTGAGTGTGCATAGAAGCAGTGATCGAGTAGCACAAAAGTGTTGACGGCGTCCAGCGACGCACGCACAATTTCTTTGATTGAATTAAATTGCTGCGTGAGAGTTGGCAATTGGTGATATAAAATACTTGCAAAGGGCACTTGGTGGAGTGGACGAATCAGCTTGTTGACTAAATTTGAAACTAATTTAACCAATTAATTTATTTATTTATGGTAAATAAATTATTATTAGTTATAATTTAGTTAAGCAACTTGATTTGACGGTGTTTGATGGCTATCACTGCATGTCAATTGGTGAAGCGATTTAGGCAAAAGTCCAATGTACTTATGATTAGACTTATGAATTAATTGATTGCTTGTATGGCTAGTACAGGTGTGGCCAAGTGAGGAGGCATGAAAAACAAGTAGCTATTTAAAGAAAGAAAAAGAAAATTTCCACAAAAAAGAAATCCCCCCCCACAAAAAGGTCCAAGAAAAAAAAAAAAACATTTTAAATAATAATGAAAATAAATTCCCCAAAAAATAATTCCAAAAGAAACGTTTTTGGGAAAAATTTAAATCAAATCAAGTTTTCCTTTTTCTTTCCCCCCCCCCCAAAAAAAAATTAAAACCAGAGTTAAAACAGTCAAGCAATTAATTAATAAACTCCACTTTGTAAAATAAATCTGTTAATTAACTGTGGTTACTGAGCGGTTGTCGGTTGAGTTCGACAGAAAGTGTTGTGCACGTTTACTGGCAGAAGGTGGTGGTGTTGCTGTATAGCAGTGCCGACGCTTTCCGGCGGTGTAACTCGTTAGAGTCTCACGTTGTAAATCCCAAAACTGGTTAAAAATACCAGGCATAAAGCTTTAAAGAACGATCGCGGCGTCAGCGTTTTGAAAACGAGCGAAAACGGAGGCTTTAAATTTAAAAACGCTCTTTCCAACTATCACGAATTAAGGCAAGCTCTCGGGGTTGTTCGGTTGCCTAGGCAACAGGTGACGTCAGGCAGCGCACAACGGAAGCTTATCAGCACACAAAAAGCACACGGCGGTGCTTATTATGAAAGCCTAAGTTTATTGTTTCGAAAGCAACGACCACAGATGAACACAATGCCTTAGCACGCGATCGGTAATGGCTTACTAGCGGCTTGAGCCGGAGCTAGTCAGCGCAACTTTCTAGTCACACAACCGAAAGTTGCGTGATGTGACAGAAATGTGACACCGAACTCAAGTCAAAAAATTGCCAGCATGTTGTAATGGAATTGTAGGTTAGGTGTTTAAGAAGTTGATCGCAAGAGGGAAGAAACGGTTTGAATGTCTGCTAGTTCTAGTTTGCATTGATCGGTAGCGCCTACCTGAGGGAAGGAGCTGGAAGAGCTGGTGACCGGGGTGCGCAGGGTCCAAGAGGATTTTGCACGCTCTTGTCTTAGTTCTGGCAGCGTGCAAGTCCTCAATGGTGGGTAGGAGGGTACTGACAATCCTTTCAGCAGTTTTGATTGTCCGTTGCAGTCGGAGTTTGTCCTTTTTTGTAGCAGCACCAAACCAGACTGTGATGGAAGAACACAGGACTGATTCGATGACCGCTGTGTAGAACTGTCTCAGCAGCTCCGGTGGCAGGCCGTGCTTTCTCAGAAGCCGCAGGAAGTACATCCTCTGCTGGGCCTTTTTGAGGACGGAGTTGATGTTGGTCGCCCACTTCAGGTCCTGAGAGACTGTAATTCCCAGGAACTTGAAGGTCTCGACGGTTGACACAAGGCAGCTGGACAACGTGAGGGGCAGCTGTGGCGAAGGATGACACCTGAAGTCCACGATCATCTCTACAGTCTTGAGCGTGTTCAGCTCCAGGTTGTGTCGGCCGCAAGTGTCCTGAAAGTGTCCTTTTCAAATCTGCAGTAGAAGTAATTTGTCAGAGATTGGAATGCATGCCAAACTGATTTAGAGTCGGTAGTGCTAAACTGTTTTTGCAACTTTGCTGCATAGTTCCTCTTTGCAATGTTAATTTCTTTAGTCAGCTTGTTTCTAGCTCGATTATACAGGGCCCTGTCCCCGCTTTGATATGCGTCCGCCTTAGCTTGGTGAAGTTGCTTGAGTTTGGCAGTGAACCACGGCTTGTTGTTGTTGAAATGACTTTGTTGGTACACAAACCTCTTCACAGAAACTGATATAGGATGTGACAGTGTCCGTATATTCATCCAGGCTGCCAGCTGAATTTTCAAAGACACTCCAGTCTGTGCAGTCCAAACAGCTTTGAAGTTCCATCTTTTCTTCATTGGTCCACTTTTTCACTGTTTTCACTGTACGCTTCGCGCATTTAAGTTCTTGCCTGTATGTCGGTATTAAGTGAATTAAGCAGTGATCAGACGAGGCCAGTGCTGTACGAGGTTTGGCACGGTATGTGTTGTTTAGCGTAGTATAGAAGTGGCCCAAAATGTTATTTTCCCTGGTAGGACAGTCGATGTGCTGCTTCTATTTCGGGAGTTTGTGGTTAAGTTTAGCTTGGTTAAAGTCCCCAAGAATAATGAGGGGTGAGTCCGGGTGTTTTTTTTCAATTTCGTTGAGTTGTTCGGCGAGCATTAGCAGTGCGCCGTTCGTGTTAGCTTGAGGCGGAATGTATACACCAGCGAGAATGAATGATGCAAACTCATGAGGCGAGTAGAATGGCTTACAGTTCAAAAACAGCGACTCCAAATGTGGGCTGCAGTGTGTGGTGAGCTCCGTGATGTCCGTACACCAGTTTTCGTTGATAGAAGCATATACCGCAGCCTTTTGTTTTCCCCGATGATTCCATGTCGCGGTCTGCCCTGTAAAGATGGAAGCATGACGGAAATGTCTGAAGTCTTTACTGGTCTTTATCAGAAGATGAAGCTCGTCCATTTTGTTGGGTATCCTCTCTTGCGGAGTTTCACCTGGATGCCGGCTCGCTTCCCTCTGTGGCGTCGCCTCCGCCTCCATGCGGCAAAGACCGCGGTCGCTGCTCGCTGTTTCCGTATGAACGTAGCTTTGTCCGTAAACTCCGCAGGCAAGGGTAGCTCGGGGCGCTGGCAGGGTGCTCTGCGGCGGGGGAAAGGTCTGATGTGTCCTGCTGGGGCTTCCTGGCTGAGCCAGTCTTCGGCAAGGTGATCGAGCTAGCAAGAGCCCAAAGTGGGGCTCTGGCCTGTATACCCAGCTGAAAGGGGGTGGCCCCCCCCCTCTCCCGGTGGCCAAAGCCAAAAGGGGAGATAGACCGCCTCTTAATGTTACTTTTCCATCCTAGGATTAGTTTGTGGTTTAAAACCAGTGGGATGACATTTTAATTATTGGATCTAAGATAACGAGACCGGTTTCAGAATCAGAATCATCTTTATTTGCCAAGTATGGCAAATAACACAGACGAGTTTCCAGCTTTGCATTGTCACGCACACCTTGTTTATTCCATGCAGGGAGTGTTTCAACCTTATGTAGTGGCTAATAACACCTGCTGTTTGTTTTGAGATAAACAAAAG
Organism: Phyllopteryx taeniolatus; assembly: GCF_024500385.1. NCBI lineage: Eukaryota > Metazoa > Chordata > Actinopteri > Syngnathiformes > Syngnathidae > Phyllopteryx > Phyllopteryx taeniolatus. The sequence continues at coordinate 987,439 of NC_084505.1, read as the reverse complement.
CATATTCAGTGGGCAAACAAATTTAACCAGCAGACATTTAAATTCGGAGAAACACAATCACTAGTGACATTGGTGTGGTGATGGGCACTGGGAAAATCATGCAAAGTTCTTAAAAATGTCACACAACATTCAAATTCGGTTAAGATATGTTTGAGTGATAACGCTCCATTGCTGGGTGCAGTAACTCTCCACCGCCTCTGGGTGTCGCTTGTGTCCCATCCATTGTCCCAGAGGTCTTGAGTTACATTTCAAAAGAACAAATGGTCTTTTTGAACTTTTATTTTGGCATGCGGGACCAGCGGATTTTCAAGCTTTTTGGGTCGGTATCTTGAGCCCTGCACACCCAGGGCAGAGTTTCAAGCGCTCCCTGATGACTGGGAGCGCAGGTTTCTGGGATAGCTGCTAATTGATATAAAGTCCAGGTGATAAGTCAGGATTCCTGGTCTCTGCTTTTATGAGCTCCTTCAGACTGGCTGGTAATTCATTTAGCGGCTGTGTGAGATAAACCAGGCATCCCCGTGACTGTCTGTCTCAGCGGGGGAGCGGAGACAGGGATGCAGTCGGTGCCATCTGTCGAGAGCATGTCCGTTACAGAATCAGAATCAGAATCATCTTTATTTGCCAAGTATGTCCAAAACACACAAGGAATTTGTCTCCGGTAGTTGGAGCCGCTCTAGTACAACAGACAGTCAATTTACAGAACACTTTGGAGACATAAAGACATTGACAAAAAACAACAACAAACAACAATTGTGCAAAAAGATGCAGAGTCCTCAGTTCGAATGGCTAATATCGCAATAGTCCGGTGCAATGACCATTGTGCAAAGGGCACTGAGACTTCAAGGAGTGTATGCGGTTTACAGTGACGAGTAGTGCGATAATCTGGGACAATGGTTGTGCAAATGTTACAGATACTCCTCAATCAGTGTGCAAATGGAGCAGATGCTACTCTGGCATGAGTGGCCATTATATGCAAATAGTGCAGCACGGCGAGACAACTACAGTGAGTGCACGAGTAATACATAATTGGCCCCACAGAAATGTGACAACGAACTCAAGTCAAAAAATTGCCAGCTTGTTGTAATGGAATTGTAAATTAGCTGTTTAAGAAGTTGATTGCAAGAGGGAAGAAGATGTTGGAATGTCTACTAGTTCTAGTTTGCATTGATCGGTAGCGCCTACCTGAGGGAAGGAGCTGGAAGAGCTGGTGACCGGGGTGGGGAGGGTCCGAGAGGATTTTGCACGCCCTTGTCTTAGTTCTGGCAGCGTGCAAGTCCTCAAGGGTGGGTAGGGGGGTACCGACAATCCTTTCAGCAGTTTTGATTGTCCGTTGTAGTCGGAGTTTGTCCTTTTTTGTAGCAGCACCAAACCAGACTGTGATGGAAGAGCACAGGACTGATTCGATGACCGCTGTGTAGAACTGTCTCAGCAGCTCCGGTGGCAGGCCATGCTTTCTCAGTCTGACTGATTGTCTGTCTCTAAATGTAGTGTAGTGTGCATTTCGCCCGAAGTAAGTTGGGATAGGCTCCAGCGCCGGGCTAAGCAGATCTATATACCCTAAATGATCGACAGTGATGCCGGTAACGCGTTACAAAGTAACAAAGTTACAAAGTAACAAAGTTACTTAAAAAATTTGGTCCAGTGACGTAAAAAGTAATCTAACGCGTTACTTTTTATATTAGACTAGTCAGATTACAGTTACTTTGATTTATCTGACAATAGTTACTTTTTTGTTCACGATAACCAGAGCAAAGCTAAACTCAACCACGAACTCCCTAAATACAAGCAGCACATCGACTGTCCTACCAGGGAAAATAATACTTTAGACCACTGCTACACCACGGTAAAAAACGCATACCGTGCTATACCTCGTGCAGCCTTGGGCTCGTCTGATCACTGCTTAATTCACTTAATACCGACGTACAGGCAAGAACTTAAATGTGCGAAGCCTACAGTGAAAACAGTCAAAAAGTGGACAAATGAAGCCAAGATGGAACTTCAAAGCTGCTTAGACTGCACAGACTGGAGTGTCTTTGAAAATTCAGCTGGCAGCCTGGATGAATATACGGACACTGTCACATCCTATATCAGTTTCTGTGAAGAGGTCTGTGTTCCAACAAAATCATTTCGCACATTCAACAACAATAAGCCGTGGTTCACTGCTAAACTTAAGCAGCTTCGCCAAGCTAAGGAGGACGCATATCAGAGCGGGGACAGGGCCCTGTATAATCGAGCTAGAAACCAGCTGACCAAAGAAATTAACATTGCAAAGAGGATCTATACAGCAAAGTTGGAAAAACAGTTTAGCGCAAACGACTCTAAATCAGTCTGGCATGCATTCCAGTCGCTGACTAATTACAAGCGACGATCCCCCCAAGCTGAGAACAATAGCACACTAGCCAACGACTTGAATACCTTCTACTGCAGATTTGAAAAGGACAGTTTCACACCACACACCAACCCGGCCCCACCCGCGACCACAATCACACCTCTGACCTCTGCGTTAACCATCCATGAACAGGATGTGAGACGCATCTTCAAACAACAAAAGATTAACAAAGCGGCAGGCCCGGACCACGTGTCTCCATCCTGCCTCAAAGTCTGCGCGGACCAGCTCGCGCCAGTCTTCACTCAGATCTTCAACAGATCACTGGAAATGTGCGAAGTTCCATCCTGCTTCAAACGCTCCACCATCATCCCAGTCCCCAAGAAACCTGCAATCTCGGGTCTGAATGACTACAGGCCTGTCGCTTTGACATCTGTGGTCATGAAGTCCTTTGAACGTCTTGTGCTGGACCACCTCAAGAGTGTCACAGGTCCCCTGCTGGACCCCCTGCAGTTTGCCTACCAAGCGAACAGATCTGCGGATGATGCAGTCAACATGGGACTGCACTTCATCCTAGAACACCTCGACAGTGCAGGGACCTACGCGAGGATCCTGTTCGTGGACTTCAGCTCAGCGTTCAACACCATCATCCCTGAACTCCTTTCATCCAAGCTTCTCCAGCTCAGCGTCTCACCTGCCATCTGCCAGTGGATCTACAGCTTTCTGACGGGCAGGACACAGCAGGTCAGGCTGGGGGAGGCCACCTCATCCACACGCAGCATCAGCACTGGGGCGCCCCAAGGTTGTGTCCTCTCTCCGCTGCTCTTCTCTCTCTACACGAACGACTGCACCTCAGCGAACCCGACTGTCAAACTCCTGAAGTTTGCAGATGACACCACTGTCATCGGCCTCATCAAGGACGGTGACGAGTCTGCATATCGACAGGAAGCGGAGCGGCTGGAGCTGTGGTGCGGCCGACACAACCTGGAGCTGAACACGCTCAAGACTGTAGAGATGATCGTGGACTTCAGGAGGCATCCTTCGCCACAGCTGCCCCTCACGCTGTCCAGCTGCCTTGTGTCAACCGTCGAGACCTTCAAGTTCCTGGGAATTACAATCTCCCAGGACCTGAAGTGGGCGACTAACATCAACTCCGTCCTCAAAAAGGCCCAGCAGAGGATGTACTTCCTGCGGCTTCTGAGAAAGCATGGCCTGCCACCGGAGCTGCTGAGACAGTTCTACACAGCGGTCATCGAATCAGTCCTGTGTTCTTCCATCACAGTCTGGTTTGGTGCTGCTACAAAAAAGGACAAACTCCGACTGCAACGGACAATCAAAACTGCTGAAAGGATTGTCGGTACCCCCCCTACCCACCCTTGAGGACTTGCACGCTGCCAGAACTAAGACAAGGGCGTGCAAAATCCTCTCGGACCCTCCCCACCCCGGTCACCAGCTCTTCCAGCTCCTTCCCTCAGGTAGGCGCTACCGATCAATGCAAACTAGAACTAGTAGACATTCCAACAGCTTCTTCCCTCTTGCAATCAACTTCTTGAACAGCTAACTTACAATTCCATTACAACAAGCTGGCAATTTTTTGACTTGAGTTCGTTGTCACATTTCTGTATTCTGTATTATGTATTACTCGTGCACTCACTGTAGTTGTCTCGCCGTGCTGCACTATTTGCATATAGTGGCCACTCATGCCAGAGTAGTATCTGCTTCATTTGCACACTGATTGAGGAGTATCTGTAACATTTGCACAACCATTGTCCCAGATTATCGCAGTACTCGTCACTTTAAACCGCATACACTCCTTGAAGTCTCAGTGCCCTTTGCACAATGGTCATTGCACCGGACTATTGCGTCATTAGCCATTCGAACTGAGGACTCTGCATCTTTTTGCACAATTGTTGTTTGTTGTTGTTTTTTGTCAATGTCTTTATGTCTCCAAAGTGTTCTGTAAATTGACTGTCTGTTGTACTAGAGCGGCTCCAACTACCGGAGACAAATTCCTTGTGTGTTTTGGACATACTTGGCAAATAAAGATGATTCTGATTCTGATTCTGATTAATATTCTTTTGATATTAAAATATGCTATTTTTGCTTAGACAACAGATATTTATCATTAACAAACTACAGTGCCCTGGGAACATGAGGAAAGTCAATAAGACACTTGATTCAGTCACGGTGCATGTTGCAAGGGTAGACCAATTTTCAGCCTTTGTTTTATCCATCCATCCATCCATTTTCTGAGCCGCTTCTCCTCACTAGGGTCGCGGGCGTGCTGGAGCCTATCCCAGCTGTCATCGGGCAGGAGGCGGGGTACACCCTGAACTGGTTGCCAGCCAATCGCAGGGCACGTAGAAACAAACAACCATTCGGACTCACAGTCATGCCTACGGGTAATTTAGAGTCTCCAATTAATGCATGTTTTTGGGATGTGGGACGAAACCGGAGTGCCCTTTCTTTCTGTCTGTCTGCCAGTTAGAGTCTTTAAAGAAGTGTACTGAGAATGGTGTGCTTGTTTATTAAGAGTCTTTAAAGAAGTGTACTGAGAATGGTCTGCTTGTTTATATTTAGGTGGCTATTTGGCATGTCAAGTCTGCTCTAAGTTGCTCATTTAATGTGGCTTCAACTACACTCATTTACATTATTTTTTTCATGTTGATGACATCATTCTGTAACTTGTGTGGCGTACATTACCAAGTAATGGGTACGGTTAAACTAATGCTTTTTTTTGTACTGTAGATAAGTGATATTCCTGCCACTTGACAGCTGCTGAAAGTAACTAAAACATTACTTTTTTCTAACTTAGTTACTTTTGAGGCGGCACGGTGGACGACTGGTTAGAGCGTCAGCCTCACAGTTCTGAGGACCGGGGTTCAATCCCCAGCCCCGCCTGTGTGGAGTTTGCATGTTCTCCCCGTGCCTGCGTGTGGTTTCCTCCCACATCCCAAAAACCAGCATGGTAGGTTGATTGAAAACTCTAAATTGCCCGTAGGTGTGAATGTAAGTGTGAATGGTTGTTTGTTTGTTTGTTTGTGCCCTGCGATTGGCTGGCAACCAGTTCATCCTGCCCGATGATAGCTGGGAGAGGCTCCAGCACGCCCGCGACCCTAGTGAGGAGAAGCGGCTCAGAAAATGGATGGATGGATAGTTACTTTTGAAATGAGGTAATCGGTAAAGTAACTGTTACTTTTAAGCTCAAGTAATCAGTAAAGTAACTAAGTTTTTCAATGTAACTGAGGCAACAGTGGTGATCGATAAAATCGGTATTTTTAGCAACTTAAAATCTTCACCTGTGTGTGGATTTCAGGATGCCTGGGCTGTAAATCTGTCGGTCTGTTCTAATTGGTTGTGTTTCTGACCAACGATTTAGCATGTATTCCCAGCCACAGATAACAATAGAAGACTATTCTTCATACAGTCAGTTATAAATACAGTACCAGTGTATGTTCCCTGCAGCAAGCTCAAACTGGGTACGTAACTTCCTTTACCACGTCATTCTGGAGCCAGACTAATGCTTCAACCACAGACTAAGGGGCACGGGATCTACCCATTATCCAGCCAGGTAACAGTTTTGATGAAGCTGGAATCTTAGGGGGGGAAAAAAATGACTTATCCTGCAGCAGTGCAACAGGAGAGCACAACTCTCAAAGGGGGGTTGGCGGGTGGAGAGACTCAGCCGAAACAGTACTCCAAAGGACTCAGGGTCACAAGGGCTGGAACAGTGTGTAAGCCAATTAATAGGTTGAATCTGTAATGACAGCGTGTCTACAAACAAATGGAAAAAGTATACGGTTTTGCTACAATGGCTGACTGTTAGAAACATCTTGTTTGTGCTAAAATTGCAATTGAACCTAATGTGTTATATGAGTCACTTGAATTCATAGTAAAAGTGATATCTGTTTCATGACAAAAGACATTTAAAAAAAGTTATATAAGTAGGTGCCTGTGCACTATAGTTAAAGGGAGGAGGTGTCGGCGGGGCTTGTTAGTAGAGTGACTGAGGGTGTCGTGAATGTTTTGTTTAATCAAATGTGCAAGCTAAGTAAACAACAGTGGAGGTCTGGAATTGCTTGACACATTTTACAGCATATGAGACATCCATCCATCCATTTTCTGAGCCGCTTCTCCTCACTAGGGACGCGGGCGTGCTGGAGCCCATCCCAGCCATCATCGGACAGGAGGCAGGGTACACCATGAAGTGGTTGCCAGCCAATCGCAACGCACATAGAAACAAACAACCAGTCACACTCACATTCACACCTACGGGCAATTTAGAGTTGTCAATTAACCTACCATGCATGTTTTTGGGATGTGGGAGGAAATCGGAGTGCCCGGAGAAAACCTACGCAGACACGGGGAGAACATGCAAACTCCATACAGGCGGGGCCGGGGATTGAACCCCGCTCAGAACTGTGAGGCAGACGCTCTAACCAGTCACCTACCGTGCCGCCGCATATGAGACGTGTGTTACAAACTAAACAAATTGCTTAGCGCATGTGTTTATAACTAATACTAGAGCATCACCTTACTTTTAATCCATCACTGACTAAATCTTTCCCAAATTATGTGTTCACAGTGTCCCGGGTATTGGAAGCAATGAGTGACAACACTACTAGTTCTACTACAGCCAATGACCTAGACCTCATCTATCTAAAATGCATTATGGCGAGCCCACTGGTGTGGTACACGCTTACAGAGCTGTGTGTTTGTATGTCTTTGTCCCCATTATATCTATCTGTAAAACGTTTTATATTTTTTGTTTGTGTGTTAGGAGCCAGTGGAAGGCCTGAAGGAGCTACATTTGTCCCCAGTTGGGGAAAACAATGTGGAGCTTCTGCAGGAAATTCTCAGAGATCTTGATCCATTCACACACCGATCCAAATCAGCTGCTGAACTCTTTCACTTACTTACACAGCCTCATTTTCAGGTGTGATGTGGAATGATCCTGGAAAAAAACAACTATATAATATTAAAGAGGAAGTTTTCAATTTTTGTTAGATTTGTTAATATATAGTATTTTATGTATAACACACTTTACATGATGTCAGGGTGCTACAGTGCAAAAATAAGAGATAATACCTAGAAATGAGGCAATCCCTCACTATATCGCGGTTCACTAATTGCGGATTAAGTGCAATGCAGATTTATTTTATTTTTTGTAGGTCATTGTAGTGGAGTTATTTACCTGCACATCTCTGATACAGTTAGCTTTATGGACTATATGAATAAGAGCCCAATTGAGTTATTACATGAGGTCAATTGGCCTCTTATTCTGAGCAGAAAAATAAACCTTACTTATTCTCATCTTGTAAATCACCAAATTGCTTTAGGATACAACGAACATGACTGAAAAATCACTGTTTAAAACACAAGCCACATTAAGAGTTTTATTCAATAAATTCACAAATACCAACCATATCATGACAAATACCTAATGCACACACTCATAACAATATTGATAGGAAAACATGCAATTAAAGACCAACATTTAGCTTGATTTTTGTACAACTATGGTATTGTAGATAAAAACATCACTAGAAAGAGTCCAAAATGCTTTTAGCTAACTACAGTTCCAGGACCATCAGTGTGAGGAATGGAGCCAATGCTTAATACAGGAAAGCCCCTGTTCACACCATGTCTGCATGAGCTGTTGGTCAAGTCACTCAAGTAAAGCACAAAGGCATGTGCTTGTGTAGAGTGTGTGAATTGTGACCTCAACTGGACAAATAAAATACCTACACCTCTAAAATATCACATATTGACATTGACTTGCATGTATGAAACGTGTACATTTATATAATAATATAATAAATAATTGGTCGCTTCTTCCTTGATTTCATTTATTGCGGGGGAGGGGGGTCTGGAACGTAACCCACACAATAAATGAGAGATTGCTGTACATCTAAAAGAATCTTGGCAACATTAAAAGAAACAATGCTAAAAAGACAAATGTGATCTGTGAAAAAAGTCAGCCCTCTCTTTCCCCATCTTTGCCTCTAAACCACCGCACCTAAAGGAAAAACAAACAATCAGAGACAGAAGGCATAACTTATGAGGTGTCAATCATTTGTCACATAGTCACAGGCATAATCATCACAGGCAACCCCCGTGCCCTCGCAAAAACTAAAGCTTCCGACCAATAACATTTAGTGTTAAAGTAGCACTCCATTTCAAATAAGGTGCTTTTCTGGGGTAACAAAGTATCAGGTCAGCGCAAAGCCTCTGTAGTTTGCCCACGACGAGTGTGCCTGCAAGTGTGCAACAAATGACTGCGAGCCCACTACTGTCACAAATATGACAAAAAGCAGTTGTTTTTTTAAATTGTGAACTCCTCTTTTAATGATTAGAATCTTTGGACACAAACTTGTTTGCCTAACTCAAGCTATTCATCTAAATTTAACCACAGATTTAGTTTTTTATGTCAAAAGGATCAGATTCCGTATCGTACGATTTTGATAAAAAATATTATATTTTGCAAATATGACAATATATAATTATGAGCAATACTTGAAAATACTGTTATCCATACTTTTGTAAACTGTGGTTGAATAATGGAGACTGAATTGCAAGTTAAAAATTGTATTTTCACTAATAATGTGTATATAATTATAATGTCAGTCTTTACTAGAGACTCATGACTCAGTTGCATCCCAGGGGGATGGAAGCCCCCTCTCCTGCCCATGCAAATTTACGACTCATGACCAAGATCAAGATAGACAGATGAACAACTTTCGGCCTCCGCCTGATGCAATCCGCATGGTGGGCATACGCAAAGTGGCTGGCGAACATCTGGTAGGTGAAAGAATAGCTTTATGTCTCAAGTCAACAAGTATTTGTTGTGGATTAAGTTGTTTATTCACTCAACCAAAACGTGCACAATAGATACAACATCTACCCAGGGAATACGCAATTTAATAATCTATACAAATAAATTCTGTAAAAACAAATTGAAGTGCTTAAAACAGATCCAGCATTGAAAGTGATAAAATGAAATTTGAGGTACATTTGCTGTATTTAAAAAGTGAATGATCCAATGATTGAAACTAAAATATAAAACTAAAAATATGAAACAGAACAGCTTTACTGGAAAACTTAAATGGATGTACACGGACATACAGTCAACGACCTGTTCCGTTTTGGTCAATGTATTATTTCTTAACCAATATACACAATAAGAATATTTTTAAAATGTGCATTCAATATTCGAGATTAATCAGGTGTCTGTCTGATCCCACTGCACATATATTTATTGCTCATTGTCAATGTCATAATGACATGAATGTAATTAATGCTTTGGCTGGAAGAAAAGAGACAAGATGATCACAAAAAATGGGTCGCACTACAAGAAGGCCAGAGCAGACGTGAAGGACAACTGCACTTTAATTAAGATAAAAGGTGATTCACTCAAATGAATAAAAAGGCTACCATTGGTTTCAGGGTGTGACATTCAAGGTAGAGGATGGTGAGCTGGTGATAGCACGGATTCTCCATGGAGGGCTGATAGACCAGCAAGGATTGCTGCATATCGGCGATATCATCAAAGAGGTGAGATAAACCATTCAATGAGTGAGAATGTTTCTCTCTATTTCCATTCTATACATTTAGGTTTGGGATCATTTGCGCCCTGATATGTATTCTGCTCATGATTTAAGAGTTAGAGTTGTTTTATAACGTTTCTACTCAACTCTTTTTTCAACAAATCATATATTTATATAATGTTCAAGGAAATCTCTAATGTGTCCTGGTGCCAAGACAGAAGCCTCAGCACTCCACTATAATATAAAAGGATGTCAAATCATCTTTATTGTGGCCCTTGTTTGAGATGCAGTTGACCTCAATTGCCTCCTTGTACTTACAAAACTATGTAAATGTTCCTCCTCATATCCCTTGCCCCTGTATTTGATCATTGGGCTTTTTAAACTTTTTCAGCCGGTCATTAACAAAGCTAAACTCAACCACAAACTCCCTAAATACAAGCAGTACATCGACTGTCCTACCATGGAAAATCACATTTTAGACCACTGCTACACTACGCTAAAAAACGCATACCGTGCTATACCTTGTGCAGCCCTGGGTTCCTCTGATCACTGCTTAATTCACTTAATACCGACGGACAGGCAAGAACTTAAATGCGCGAAGCCTACAGTGAAAACAGTGAAAAAGTGGACCAATGAAGCAAAGATAGAATTTCAAAGCTGCTTAGACTGCACAGACTGGAGTGTCTTTGAAAATTCAGCTGGCATCCTGGATGAATATACGGACACTGTTACATTCTATATCAGTTTCTGTGAAGATGTGTGTGTACCAACAAAATCAAAACTATGCAGCAAAGTTGGAAAAACAGTTTCGCGCTAACGACTCTAAATCAGTCTGGCATGCATTCCAATCGCTGACTAATTACAAGCGACGATCCCCCCAAGCTGAGAACAATAGCACACTAGCCAACGACTTAAACGCCTTCTACTGCAGATTTGAAAAGGACACTTTCACACCCCACACCCACCCGGCCGCACCCCGACCACAATCACACCTCTGACTTCTGCGTTAACCATCCATGAACAGGATGTGAGATGCATCTTCAAACAACAAAAGATTAACAAAGCGGCAGGCCCAGACCATGTGTCCCCATCCTGCCTCAAAGTCTGCGTGGACCAGCTCACTCCAGTCTTCACACAGATCTTCAACAGATCTCTGGAACTGTGCGAAGTACCATCCTGTTACCAAAATGCTCCACCATCATTCCAGTCCCCAAGAAACCTGCAATCTCGGGTCTAAATGACTACAGGCCTGTCGCTTTGACATCTGTCGTCATGAAATCCTTTGACCGTCTCGTGCTGGACCACCTCAAGAGTGTCACAGGTCCCCTGCTGGACCCCCTGCAGTTTGCCTACCGAGCGAACAGGTCTGCGGATGATGCAGTCAACATGGGACTGCACTTCATCCTAGAACACCTCGACAGTGCAGGGACCTACGCGAGGATCCTGTTCGTGGACTTCAGCTCAGCGTTCAACACCATCATCCCTGAACTCCTTTCATCCAAGCTTCTCCAGCTCGGTGTTTCACCTGCCAGCTGCCAGTGGATTTACAGCTTTCTGATGGGCAGGACACAGCAGGTCAGGCTGGGGGAGGCCACCTCATCCACACGCAGCATCAGCACTGGGGCGCCCCAAGGTTGTGTCCTCTCTCCGCTGCTCTTCCCTCTCTACACGAACGACTGCACCTCAGCGCACCCAACTGTCAAACTCCTGAAGTTTGCAGATGACACCACTGTCATCGGCCTCATCAAGGACGGTGACGAATCTGCATATCGACAGGAAGCGGAGCGGCTGGAGCTGTGGTGCGGCCGACACAACCTGGAGCTGAACACGCTCAAGACTGTAGAGATGATTGTGGACTTCAGGAGTCATCCTTTGCTACAGCTGCCCCTCACGTTGTCCAGCTGCCTTGTGTCAACCGTCGAGACCTTCAAATTCCTGGGAATTACAGTCTCTCAGGACCTGAAGTGGGCGACCAACATCAACTCCGTCCTCAAAAAGGCCCAGCAGCGGATGTACTTCCTGCGGCTTCTGAGAAAGCACGGCCTGCCACCGGAGCTGCTGAGACAGTTCTACACAGCGGTCATCGAATCAGTCCTGTGTTCTTCCATCACAGTCTGGTTTGGTGCTGCTACAAAAAAGGACAAACTCCGACTGCAACGGACAATCAAAACTGCTGAAAGGATTGTCAGTACCCTCCTACCCACCATTGAGGACTTGCACGCTGCCAGAACTAAGACAAGAGCGTGCAAAATCCTCTTGGACCCTGCGCATCCCGGTCACCAGCTCTTCCAGCTCCTTCCCTCAGGTAGGCGCTACCGATCAATGCAAACTAGAACTAGCAGACATTCCAACAGCTTCTTCCCTCTTGCGACCAACTTCTTAAACACCTAACCTACAATTCAATTACAACATGCTGGCAATTTTTTGACTTGAGTTCGTTGTCACATTTCTGTGGGGCCAATCATACATTACTCGTGCACTCACTGTAGTTGTCTCGCCATGCTGCACTATTTGCATATACTGGCCACTCATGCCAGAGTAGCATCTGCTCCATTTGCACACTGATTGAGGAGTATCTGCAACATTTGCACAACCAACATTATCCCAGATTATCGCACTACTCGTCACTTTAAACCGCATACACTCCTTGAAGTCTCGGCGCCCTTTGCACAATGGTCATTGCACCGGACTATTGCAATATTTGTCATTCGAACTGCTCTAAGTGCTAGAGGACTCTGCATCTTTTTCACAATTGTCAAAAAAAAAAAAAAGGTACCGGCATTACTAGATAACTAGCAACCCTTTACTGCTCAGTGACTGTTTTTTGTCAATGTCTTTATGTCTCCAAAGTGTTCTCTGTCAATTGACTGTCTGTTGTCGTACTAGAGCGGCTCCAACTACCGGAGACAAATTCCTTGTGTGTTTTTGGACATACTTGGCAAATAAAGATGATTCTGTTCCTGATTTTGATTGCTAAGATGCTTAGGTACTCGATACTTTGCGGTGCATTAACAAGTTGGACATAAATTGGTTTCCCAGGGTGCTCATATCTAGAGTCAGTGTTACAAGCGACCACTGGTCAAATAATGGTCATATTACGTAAACTATGTATGTCTTTATCCCATGAACCCCTAAATGTAACTGGTATACTTCAAAGAAATTTTACTAACATATTTTCAACAAAATGATTCAAGTGCTTAAATTTTTCTTACATGTCACAAAATGGGTACCTCCTCAGTGGAATGACCCATATACCCAGCACGGTGTCCAACTGGTTAGAGCGTCAGCCTCACAGTTCTGAGGACCCGGGTTCAATCCCCGTTCAGGTCCCGCCTGTGTGGAGTTTGCTTGTTCTCCCCGTGCCTGCGTGGGTTTTCTCCGGGCACTCCGGTTTCCTCCCACATCCCAAAAACATGCATTAATTTGAGACTCTAAATTGCCCGTAGGTGTGACTGTGAGTACGACTGGTTGTTTGTTTATATGTGCCCTGCGATTGGCTGGCAACCAGTTCAGGGTGTACCCCGCCTCCTGCCCGATGACAGCTGGGATAGGCTCCAGCACACCTGCGACCCTAGTGAGGAGAAGCGGCTCAGAAAATGGATGGATGGATGGCAATGACAGAGGTCAAACGTTTTCTGTAAGTCTGCACAAGGTTTTCACACACTGTTGGTGGTATTTCGGCCCATTCCTCCATGCAGATCTCCTTTAGAGCAGTGATGTTTTGATTTTCTATGATGAGATTTGGAGACTGGCTAGGCCACTCCAGGACCTTGAAATGCTTCTTACGAAGCCACTTCATTGAGTGTGTTTGGGATCATTGTCATGCTGAAAGACCCAGCCACGTTTCATCTTCAATGCCCCTGCTGAAGGAGGTTTTCACTCAAAATCTCACAATACAGGAAGTCCTCGATTTACGACACACTCGACCTACGACGTTTCGACTTTACGACGCCCGTGCCTCGGCCGCCATTTTGTCCCAGCACCATAGTGTTTCTGCTTAGCTAGTGCATAGTGCTTGTCTGTGTTTGTGCGGCGGGAATATCTTTGCCTTTTTCGCCCTTTAAATTTGATTCCAGTTCTTCCTTTCGATTCCAGTTCCAAACGATTCTCGATTCTGATTCTTTTAGGGGCTGGGTCTAAAAACTTTGCATGGTTTCAATGAAGGGTGTCCAAATTATGAACATCCATTTTCTTAGCAGCCCACAGCATAGACTAAAATTAACATTTGACTCAGGTTTCTTTATCTTTAAGTATCAGTATCAATATCAAACCTATGAACTAAAAGAATGTGTGTAAGTAACCCAATTGACTTAATATTCATTAATTAGTGTCACATGTAGGCGGCACGGTGGGCGACTGGTTAGAGCGTCAGCCTCACAGTTCTGAGGACCCGGGTTCAATCCCCGGCCCCGCCTGTGTGGAGTTTGCATGTTCTCCCCAGGCCTGCGTGGGTTTTCTCCGGGCACTCCGGTTTCCTCCCACATCCCAAAAACATGCATTAATTGGAGACTCTAAATTGCCGTAGGCATGACTGTGAGTGTGAATGGTTGTTTGTTTCTATGTGCCCTGCGATTGGCTGGCAACCAGTTCAGGGTGTGCCCCGCCTCCGCCCGATGACAGCTGGGATAGGCTCCAGCACGCCCGCGACCCTAGTGAGGAGAAGCGGCTCAGAAAATGGATGGATGGATAGTGTCACGTGTATTGGTTTTGATAAAAATGTAATTAATTTGGAAAAAGATATGAAGGAAGGTAAATGCCTGCGTTCACTTACAGGTTAGTACGATTTACGTTGTTACCGTTAAAATAAAAAAATTTTGTCTCGTAGACAGGGGTTCTAGTCTTTGACAAAGGAACAAAACTTAGCTCAAGTAAAGAGGAAGCGAGGAGGTCCGGGAAACAGTTCGGTCAGGGGGGGACCTCCTGCACAGTTTGAACTGCGTCATTTTCGGGATCAGCCATGCCTTTCCACCGGAAGACCTCAGGCAAGCATTGGAGTTGTTCGGAGCAGTGCCGCAGCTCCTGGGTCTTTTGGTAGGGCAGGTAGGCTTTGCTGATCATGTAACGTTAAAATCATTTGAGAACGTGCTTAGAAGCAGTAATTGAATAGAACAAAATTGACGTAAAATTTTGTGTACAAATTAATTTGATCAAATTAAAATTGCTGCGTGACGGTTAGCAATTTAATCTTTGATTTAAAACAACTGAAAAGGGCACTTAGGTGCAGTAAAGGAATCAGTTTATTTACTCAATTTAGAATTTAAACATCCATCCATCCATTTTCTGAGCCGCTTCTCCTCACTAGGGTCGCGGGCGTGCTGGAGCCTCTCCCAGCTGTCATCGGGCAGGAGGCAGGCACAGAGAAACAAACAACCATTCGCACTCACAGTTATGCCTACGGGCAATTTAGAATCTCCAATTAATGCATGTTTATGGGATGTGGGAGAAAACCGGAGTGCCCGGAGAAAACCCACGCAGGCACGCCGTGGAGAACATGCAAATTTAAACAAAATGAACAAATTTATTTAGCTTTGTTAAATAAATTTTGTTATGATTAGTTAAACGTTGGTTTGAACACTAAAATAAGAACTAAAAAGTTTTACCTTGTTAGCTGCCTCAAAGTTGGCATAGACGTATTTTATTGTTTCACTCACCTAATTGACTGGACTGACGTTCCGTGCGGTTTAGGCTGAGGCTCGTAGCGGGAGCAGACTTCTACACATCGTGAAAGCCTCCTTTGCACAATGTAATCTTATTCCAAGTGTTCCACTGAGGCGACTGGTCATTAATTTGAACAAAGTTAAGACATACTTTTGTTTGCCACTACCGTGCACAAGCACGTCTTCGTGTGCATTCTTCTCTGTTGGTTTTTGCCACACTCTTCCTTGGGGTCGGCAGACTGTAGGCATCGAAACTGGGAACCGACATTTTTAAATTTGAACGATTCCGGGAGAACCGGAACGTTAGTCCCGGTTCCAATTGGTTCGCGATGCCCAACCCTAGTCATGTGTCTGCAGTTATGGCAGACACCAATCCGTTGATCAGGTGCTGAAGAGTCGGAGGAACCTGCCCAGATGTCTCATGGCAGACATCCAAACATGAAACTGGGGTCACGTCACATAAATGTCTTTATCACAAAATGTGATTACTCTAAACTCAGTCTGTCAGCCCTCTCCTGTAAAGCAAGAAGACAGTGTTATTAGATTTTGTTTGTGAAATTAGATTTCCATTGTTACAAATCGTGAATCTGTTCTTTCTGATTTCCACAGATAATAGCCGTTTAAACAAGTATTTAAAAAAATTCCCTCATACACATCCCATCAACAAAAATTAATGAATACAATATGGTACCAATTTTTTCTGTTTTCATTATTGTACACATACATTTATGTATGACTGAAAATAAATGTTTCATTGGCTTACAGGCTTATGGCCTATATATACACAACAAATTCATGGATAACTCGTTGTGAAAGCAGAAGTCAAGGATAATAGTTTGTTCAAGTTACTGTAAATATAGATTTGGTAACAATGGTTTTGTGACAGCTCAACATTTTTACATGACAATTTGGAAGTTTTGGTGCAATTTTTAGCCAGAATCGTGGTAGTTGACACAATTTGCTTTCACCTGTGACTTACAGTTTCTAAAAATATTTTTGTGTGTAAATGCTTATGTACTAATCATGTGACAATTATACAGTGCATAGCGTACCTCCCAGAGATGTACTCGGCCAGAGGTTGTAGTCGGCCAGGGTCACCAATAGCCGTGCTCGCCTCTTGGGAACTCTGAACAACAAAGGATATAAATTCACTCGACATTGTACTACAATGTGGAGTATTGATATTTATAGCTTTTATCAAAGCTACTGGTTGCTAAATAGGGGTAATTAATTCAATGTAACGTTCATGCTTATAACTTTCTAACTATAATGCCATGAGATAGTTTGCCACTTATATTCAACATCTGTTTATTTTTACTTATCGGTGAACAAGATGTGATGAAAATGGCAAAGTTGCTTCTACAAGATGACCACAGTAAAGCCAGCTGGTGACTTGCGCGTGCACGCTTGCGAGGGGCGTGGATTCGGACAGGCAGAGGGAGGGAGTAGTGAAGGGAGGCAACCATGAAATCTTGCTAGCAGTTTCAACACTACACACTGCACCTTTAATTCAGGCTGCAACGTTAGCCATCCAAACCTCTCCTTCTCTATGCTGATATGGTAAGATCTCTGTTTTCTACCTTCACTAATACCGTTGAATAGTTTTAATGTTGAAAAGATGCTATGTCAAAACATTTTGTTTCGTTGATAGATGTGCAATATAAAACGCTAATTTTGAACACCTCAAAGGAGATTTTACAACATATACTTTTTGCTAAAAGCTGATAGACTCCTCCTACTGACCCTATGTCAACCTCAGTATTTCCTGTCCTGACTTGCCCTGACATGTTCGGGGATGACCGTGCCTGACCTTACTTTATAACATTTTATTGTTTTACAAGAATGCATTAATTATATCACGTGATACAACTCACAAATCAGCCATTGTTTCTGCTGAAAACTAATAGACTCCTCCCACTGACTCTATGTCAACCGTGTTTCCTGACACCCCCCAGACAAGTCACAACATGTTCATGTGTGACCCCCCCCAGACATTTGCCCGGGGATGTTATACAGGATAACCTCGCGTGACCCTTTGAAGTGCCAGATTTTTTTCAGACGTCAAACTGTGATTGTTTTACACCCCTTTGATGTGCCAGTTTTATTACTTTACCACATTTGAAGTACTCCTTTCATTATTTTAAAGCCCTCTAATGTAACATTTATGTTTTATCACCCTTTAAAGTACCGGTTTTATTGTTTTATGATCGCTCGAGGAAGCCTTAATGAGGTCACGATACTTTCTATGACCGCACGAGGGAGCTATACTTAGAGCTGACTGCTTTCAAATTTAGCCCAGCATTTGGCACCTCCACAGCAGTAGCCTATGAGAGAATTAATTCTCCATTTTGAGGAATGAGTTTTCAGACCACAAGTGCACAATATTCCATAAAATAAAAGGCTCATGTTGGTTCAGCTGGCATTTGAGGGCTGTGATGTGACTCAAGCGAGTGGAAGGACAATAAAGCACCGTCGCCAGCCCGTCACATATAGAACAATGCTTCTCTAAAGCTAAGACCTGTTTAATTTGCCCGCCATTGAAGACTTGGTTGTCATGCTTAATGTTGAATGTGTCTGTGTGCATGCATGCGCGTGTGTACGTGTGTGTGGGCGCTGCAGCATATCTGTTTTAATGTTGTGTGACTGTGCGTGCGCCTGCCGTGGCAAACCTATTTTTACAAGGCTTTGATGTGTGTGTGCGCGCGCGCACCCGTGCCAATTTGCTCTTGCTCTTAGGTTGTCTTCAAAACTACAGACAAATAAACCCTTTACTCAAAGTTTTGGACCTTGCTTAGCTCATTTTCCTGAGCTTTTGTTGTGTCTTCTTGATTGAAGTTTGTATTATTTTAGAATGTTTATTTCTGTTGTTGAATGTCTGGAGCTAATTCTACTTTTTTTGTCTAATGATGAATGGAAGGTCAATGGCCGTGACATGGGACGAGACCCAAGGGTGCTGCAGAAGGAGCTGCAAGCAGCCAGTGGAAGTGTGGTTCTTAAGATACTACCCAGCTACCATGAAACAATAACTCCAAGACAGGTAAAATAAATACTGAACTAAGCAGAACTGAAATGTGCAAAGTCATGATAAATACATTAAAAGAAGTAATGTAACTGGTACGCTTTCCATGATCAGGATTTTTGGGGCCGATCAGCAAGTTTAAAAAAACGATAACCGATCCGATCACAAGATGGAGCAATGTGTCCATTTATGACTTGTTCATTTATTGTATATACTTGTATACTGAGTAGTGTATCCATCCATCCATTTTCTGCACCACTTATCCTCACTAGGGTTGCGGGCGTGCTGGAGCCCATCCCAGCTCAAAATTATTGTCTAGCATTTTAGACAAAAGTTAGAATGTTACCCAGCCGGGCACAGCCCGAAAGGGTAACGTGGGTCCCCCTTCCCATGGGCTCACCACCTGTGGGAGGGGCCATAGGGGTCGGGTGCAGTGTGAGCTGGGCGGTGGCCGAAGGCGGGGACCTTGGCGATCCGATCCCCGGCTACAGAAGCTGGCTCTAGGGACGTGGAATGTCACCTCTCTGGCAGGGAAGGAGCCCGAGTTGGTGTGTGAGGTCGAGAAGTTCCGACTAGATATAGTCGGACTCGCCTCCACACACAGCTTGGGCTCTGGTACCAGTCCTCTCGAGAGGGGTTGGACTCTCTTCCACTCTGGAGTTGCCCACGGTGAGAGGCGTCGAGCAGGTGTGGGTATACTTATTGCCCCCCCGGCTCGGCGCCTGTACGTTGGGGTTAACCCCGGTGGACGAATTATAGATTCTCACAAAGGTTCAGACTTTTATGTTAAGAAAAAGATTTATAAATGAGAGCACCACCACTAAGTTTATGTAGCCCATAGCCATGTCACAAACTGTGAATGCTGAGACTCAAACTGTGAATGCTGATCTTTTGGATGATTTCACCTGGAAAATCTCAAATGTCATGAATGCTGTCGCTCCTATTAAAATTAAGACAATCTTGAGGCAACCTAGAACACCGTGGAGGAGCACTATGATGGTAAAGACCTTTAAATGAAAGTGGAGGAAATCAGAATGTACAGTGGGTACGGAAAGTATTCAGACCCCGTTAAATTTTTCACTCTTTGTTATATTGGAGCCATTTGCTAAAATATTTGAAGTTCATTCTTTCCTCATTAATGTACACAGAGCACCCCATATTGACAGAAAAAAATGGAATTGTTGAAATTTTTGCAGATTTATTAAAAAAAGAAATACTGAAATATCACACAGCTATAAGTATTCAGACCCTTTGCTCACTATTTAGTGGAAGCACCCTTTTGAGCTAATACAGCCATGAGTCTTTTTGGGAATGATGCAAGTTTTTCAGACCTGGATTTGGGGATCCTCTGCTATTCCTCCTTGCAGAACCCTCCAGTTCTGTCAGGTTGAATGGTGAACGTTGGTTGACAGCCATTTTCAGGTCTCTCCAGAGATGCTAAATTGGGTTTAAGTCAGGGCTCTGGCTGGGCCATTTAAGAACAGTCACCGAGTTGTTCTGAAGCCACTCCTTTGTTATTTTAGCTGTCTACTTAGGGTCATTGTCTTGTTGGAAGGTGAACCTTCGGCCCAGTCTGAGGTCCTGAGCACTCTGGAGAAGGTTTTCATCCAGGATATCCCTGTACTTGGCCCCATTCATCTTTCCTTCGATTGCAACCAGTCGTCCTTTCCCTGCAGCTGAAAAACACCCCCACAGCATGATGCCATGCTTCATTATTGGGACTGTATTGGACAGCTGATGAGCAGTGCCAGTATATTTAAACACATCTGGACTCCAATGAAGGTGTAGAACCATCTCAAGGATGATCAGAAGAAATTGACAGCACCCGAGTTAAATGTGAGTGTCATAGCAAAGGGTCTGAATACTTATGGCTGTGTGATATTTAAGTTTTTCTTTTTTAATAAATCTGCAAAAAGTTCAACAATTCCGTTTTTTTTCTGTCAATATGGGGTGCTGTGTGTAGATTAATGGGGGGGAAATGAATTTAAATGATTTTAGCAAATATCTTCAACATAAGAGAGTGAAAAATTAAAGGGGGTCTGAATACTTTCCATACCCACTGTAAGTGAAGTAAAACTAAACTCCAAATTGACTATGACCTCTACAGACAGTATAATTTTAACCAAGAGTTAGTCAGGGCTAGCACTCTGCTGTAGTTGGCAAGCTCACTACCCCCACCCCCCCAAATTAGATAGCTCCAGAACTCCGAACAGCAGATAAATGAAATAAATTTGCTTATTTCAGTGAAAAAATACAATCCATCAGGTAAAATATCAGCACAAATCAGCAAAATTATCAAATGATGCTCCATCTGAACCACCCAGGAAAAACTATTACTATGTCAGAATTTGATGCAGTTGACCAAAAAACTGTAGAGAAAATGGTTCAGCAGCTGAAACCATCAATGAACTGTCTTGACTTCGTACCATCTTGTTCAAAATGATTGCGAAGTCTGTGCTAGCTGATTTGCAGTAAATAATCAATTTCTCACTTCAGTCAGGCGAGTTTCCGAAAGCTCTTAAAGTACCTGCCATTAACCCTCTTCTTAAAAAAAAAAAAAATAGAACTCTGGACGCTTTCATGTTAGCAAGCTATAGAACCATCTCAAACCTCCCTTTCATAGCCAAGATTGTCAAGAGAGTTATTTTTAATCAACTCAGCAATTTCTTGAATTTAAAAAATTTACGTTCTTAAAATTTAAGTTTCTGAACTCTTCACAGTACAGAATCAGCTCTTATCAAAGTGCTTCATGATATAAGGTTGAATACTGACTTGGGAAATGTGTCAACTCTGGTCTTGTAGGATCGCAGTGCGGCCTTTGATACGGTAGATAATAATATATTGGTAAACAGGTTGGAAACAAGGCTTGGACGAAATGGAACAGTCCTTAACTGTTAGTGCAAGCCATTTTCAAAAAAGAAACACCCCTGGGTGCCAGCCGTTTTTGAGGATTTTTAGCAAATTTTAAAGGCTTACAGAATATTTTGTTCGATGATTATATTAATACCAAATCTACCAAATTAAAGCAACATTCTTATAGCAACAAAAAAAAAAAAACTAGATCCTGCCCTTTTCCGTTCTTTAGTTATGTGCAGTGAAACATATGTAAATTTTACGTTTTTTAGTCACGTCTCTCAGATTATGGAGATTATTATCTTTTTGTGAAAAGCAGCATTTATGCAACAATAACTTCGATGCTTGTATATGTTTTTGCTTTTTGTCGAGTTACGTGTTTTCATTGCATATTCCAGCTAAAACAACATTTAAGAATGGCTTTTATTGCAAAATAGTCATGTATTTAGCTATATAATGCGCTATGAGTGACGTGAACTCACTCCGCGGATATCATGTCAGTCATGGCGCTTCGTGTTGTTTCCTGGCTATTGACATGGCGACGTGATCCTCGTCATACAAGGTCACAGTTATAACACATTTCTGACACAAACACACAATTGTGCAAACTACCACAATACATATTCTGCGAATACTTTATGTATACTTTTGTCTCTGAGTGTAAAAATGTTTCAGCTTCTCCGACTTCCAGCTTGTCCGCGCCGCTCTACAGTGCATAACAGGCTTACTGTGTGCAAAATCTAAAAATGGTGCATAGCTGCCCTCTGCTGGCGGTTTCGCTATTAGTAGGCTGTCTCCTCTACCACTTCCTGTGGAGAAACTACGTATTAATACTCGGCACCCAATAGATGGGTTTAAAACTACGTATTAATACGTGTAAGGCACCAAATGAGTTAAACGGTTTAGGTCTTACCTGGAAGAAAGGAGTTATTTTCTAAACATCGGACCATTGTTCAATCTGGACAAACTGGAATAAACACAATCCCCCCGCCGCCCAAACCCTCTGCCCTCAAAGAACGAGGCTTTTTTTTAAGTGTAAGTACCGTAATTTCTCATGTATAATGCACATTTTCCCCCAAAAAATTGTCAAACGTTAAAAGTGCGCATTATTCATAGGTAGAGGGGAAAATTAAAAAAAACTTTCACAATTTATAATAGTAGGCCGCCACCTAGAGGTTATGAGAAGGTGTACACTTTCATTCTAATATGCCACCACCACCTAGAGGTTATGAAAAAAGTGTAGCCTACACTTTCATTCCAATATGGGGTACGTAAAACTGCATATATGTACAGTTGTGCTCATAAGTTTACATATCCTGGCAGAATTTGTGAAATATTGTTTTTTTAAATACGACTGATGACTGAACAACAACCATCATTTATTTATTTATTTTTTTTCAGTTATCCACTTTTTTTTTTTTTTTGTCCTGTTCAGCTGTTAGGTCAAGCAGAATGGAGGATCTGTATCCCTTTTATGCCGGAACAGTTTTATTGTGTCACAGTGGAGTTTTTCAGCTTCCACTGTGGTTTCTTAGTATTATAATTGAAGTTTATTGAGAATCAGAGTTGAACAGAACAAAGTTTCTAGAGTGGCGAGAGAAACAAAGACAAAGGACAAATTGTAAACAGGATGAGAAAAGTAAGTCATTACATTATTTACAACAATGAAACACTAAATATGAGTGTTGCATGGGGCTGTAGTGCTACACCCTGTGAGGGAAGGACAGGACAAGCTAGAACAGGACAAGGACAGGAGAAGAAGCATGCAGGACAACGGTCGTGAACCCGGCTGTACAACTGAAGTGTGGTGGGATTGACTATGTAAATTATAAAAGTCTATAGGACGAGAGTATGAGTGAGGAGATACACAAGCAAGTCCATTGCCATAGTTATTTGTCGCAATAAGTGAGTGGCCCCACACCCAGTGAAAGAGTCCCAGGAGTGTCTGCCTGCGGACACATACAAGTGAATTGACACCGTTTACATGCAGAAAGACTGACAGAAGTGTCCTGTAATTGCTGTTCCCACACCGCGGAGGCTGAGGACCCCATCCAATCAATCGAGGAGCGGGATCAGGCCTGGTGGACGGGACACATCCCACACCGAGACGCCCCGTCAACTGGCTACCCAGTGGGGGCCGCAGGGACGCACCCTCCGACCCCATACCAGTCCCCCAGGAACCCTTTGATATGTATATGTGCCCAGATGTGATAAGTGAGAAAAATATATAAAGTGAGTGGTGGGAGCGTCTGCTAAGTGAGTGATAAAGAGGCATGGCTCCTGCAGATCGGGCCCATTAGGCCGGACAACCACCGACAAAGAGGGCTGCCCCACTACTCAAAGGCGGTCCAGCCTCCCCCCCCCCCCCCCACCACCTTTGTGTCATGAAGGTGGTAGGAAGGGAGGAGAACTAAAAAGGTCCGGAGCTGTGGTCAGTCAGCTTTTTGTCTCACCCGACCAACTTGTCGACGACGGGCCCAGGCAGGACGCCCGAGGTGAGGAGGACACATCGGACCATCCCCGGCTGCAGAGAACATCCTGCAAGCGCTCCGAGCTACCCTGTTTGGCGGCCTGAGCTCAACCCGAGGGGACGGAAGCGGACACAACGCGCCCGCTCCGAACGTCTTGCGAACAGACACACCCGAGAGACGTCCTGCCTGGGAACCTTTTGGGTCTCCTATTTTTCTTCCTCCTTTCCGTCAAATCCAGTACGGGCCGGCCGAACACTCGGGAGCTTGACCTGCTTGTCTCAAACATGTTCAAGCCATGTAAGTCCAACATTGCGGTCTACTAAAAGTACAGATTAGTGCATATTTGGATTTAAATTAACGAGAACAGGAATCCCCAGTGATATGCATGCCCTACACGCTCATTCTGCTACTCTCACATCACAAGTCAGTTTCCCTTGCCAATGTTCATCTGTACTTTTTTTGTTTTGTGTTTATCTGTGTTCTTACCCTGTAGATTCCCCCATGTTAGATCATCAAAATTGATTTTAACAATCAAATCGAATTTTACAATAAATCGGTAAGTTTCCTCCCACATCCCAAAAACATGCATTAATTGGAGACTCTAAATTGCCCGTAGATGTGACTGTGACTGCGAATGGTTGTTTGTTTGTATGTGCCCTGCGATTGGTTGGCAACCAGTTCAGGGTGTACCCTGCCTCCTGCCCGATGACAGCTGGGATAGGCTCCAGCACGCCCGCGACCCTAGTGAGGAGAAGCGGTTCAGAAAATGGATGGATGGATGGATGGACTTTAAAATAATATTTATCTAAAACACTCCCAACTTTGGACTCATGCATAGGATCATTGTTTAAACTTTATTCGTGGCAGATCGGTTGCTTATTGTTTAATACAACATTTCGTACTATTTGATTTCAAATCATGAACAGCTTTCAAAATAATGCAGAGGACCTGTCAAAGTGAGAATGGGGACACAGACACCAAGGCATACATTTGGAATATTTCTACAGTTTGCAAGGTATAAAAACGGACATTTTATCTTCTGTTAACAAAGACACGTCCACAAGTTCTGCGTGCAATTCCCTCTCAACGCCAGTGAGTGGCGCCTCACGCGCATGGGTGAATATTAACCACATAGTCTGCTCAAAGGGAGTGTCCCTCCAGTCGTTTGGTCGGGGAAGGAGTCTTTTGAAGACAGGAATTAGGTTAAGGTCCACTTGACGTACACCAGGCATTGTCCGAGTCGCCGTATCACGGCAGGGCAACGTGGAGGAGTGGGAGTTCTCAGGTGGTCGCGAGTCTCTGTGACGCCTCAAAGTTGCGGCGTGCATGTCCGCTACAAGTGCATATGTTTGATTTTGAATAGTCCAATTTATGCATACTACATTTCGTAAAGAATACTTTGAACTGGATAAACTGTAAATTACTGTTTTTTGCCATCGAGAATGTGTTTCTACAGATTTGTGCCCAGAAATCAATGAAATCTTTTTCCCATTTTGCGACTGGTAAGTGAATTAAATTAGTTACTTAGTTAGAGCTCTCAATGCCATGAGGCACATTAGGCCGCAATTGTGGTTTCTGTAATCTGTAGTTTTTTACGGGAGCAGGTGATTGGCCTACTGCCCAACCCCAGCATCTGGTATTCCTAGGCGGTTTCCCATCCAAGTACTAACCAGGACCGACCCTGCTTAGCTTCCGAGATCAGATGAGATCGGGCAGCATGTGGGGATTGGGCTGGCCATTAAATTAGTATTTGAGATTAATTTGTATACTTTTGAAAGGAGTTTTTTTGTAATGTGGAAGAAGTTCTACTATTTTCTGAAGAAAAACAGGTAGTTCTAAAGTATTCCTGTGTGTTGAGAATATTTTTAGGATTGTTGTTCTAACTTTATAGTTTTGACGAAAGTTATCACTTTTAATCTGAAATTCTTGGAATAAACATTCACGTGACATGAATACATTATTTTTGAATAAGTGATGTAGGCGGTCAATTCCACTTTGTTCCCATGTGCTGCAGTAAAGAACATTTGGGTGTAACCATTTAATGACGTACTGTATTTGGCTAGCTAAGTTATTGTGTTTGAAGTTGGGTGCGTCAAGTCCCCCTTCTGTTTTATCTTTCTGAAGGGTAGCTAGGCTGACTCTATTTTTCTGATTTTAAAATGGCAGAGTCTAGCATTTGGAACCATTTTAATGTGGGTTTGAATGGGATCATTGAAAATAAATAGTTGATTTGTGGTAACGTTTTCATTTTTACTGTAACTATGCGCCCTAAAAGTGAGCTAGGTAGGCTGTTCCAACGTTTTAAGTCATTACAAATTTGTTCCAGTAGAGGTATGTGATTTAAATTATTTAACTCTGTAAGTTTTGCTAAGATATTAATGCCTAGATATTTGATATTCACAGTTGGAATAGGAAAGTTTTGATTTTGGTCTGCAGGATTCCATGAGTTAGTCGTTATAGGGAGTATGAATGATTTGGCCAATTGAAAGCATATTCTGATAATTGCGAAAATGTCTTAATGAGGTTAAAAACTGTTTGAAGTGATGCCTTCCCTTGCCTTCTTGTAACTAAATAAGGATATCATCTGCGTAAAGATTGATTCTGTGTTCTGACATAGGAGTATGGATACCTTTTAATATTAGTGTTCTGCTGTTTTGCTATTGCCAGTGGTTCGATAAATAGTGCGAATAGCAGGGGCGAGAGAGGATATTCTTGTCTACTTCCTCTTTGTAAGTGAAACTTTGTGATGTGACCCCATTTGTGGTAACAGTTGCTTTGGGTGAGTTGTATAACACTGCGATCCAATGAATATGAGTCACCAAAGTCAAATTTCTGAAGTACATCAAAAAGAAAAGACCAGTTAACTTTGTCAAAAGCTTTTTTGGCATCGAGTGACAAGACAATAGTTTTTAGATTATTACGCTGAGACATACTTATTAGGTTTATCAGTCCCCTGACGTTGGTTGCGCTGTCCTTTAATGAAACCTGTTTCGTGAGAATGTATTAACGACGGGAGAATTTTTTTCTAGTCTGTTGGCTAAAGCCTTAGATATGATTTTGATGTCCGTATTAATTAGTGACAGCTGTCGACAATTAGCTGGATGAGTGGGGTATTTCCGAGTTTCAGTGTTAGTTTTTATTGTGGCTGTATTCATATGGCTTCTAAATAGGCCTTTATCCTTTATCTCTATCACCATTCTGAAAAATAGTGGTTCCAATATCCACCAGAAATGTTTATAGAACTCCGAGGAAGACCCATCATTGCCTGAAGCTCTACCTGTTGGGATATCGTTTAAGGCCTTATGTAACTCTGCAAGGGTTAATGGGGCGGCTAAAAACTCTTTATTTCTGAAGTTAATTGAGGGATGTTTAGGTTATTGAAAAAAGTGTCAATGTAGTTTTTATTCTGCTTAATATGGGATGAATATAAGCTACTGTAGTAGTTGTAAAATACAGTATAGCATTAATATCCTGTGGTGATTGAGTAAATTTGCCATTTGAATCTTGGACAGATGTAATTTGTGTTTTTTCTTTGTTACGTTGAAGTTGGTTTGCGAGACATTTTCCTGATCTATTATTGTGCTCGAAATCAGTGTATCTTAGCTGTTGTAGTAGGAACTCCGTTCTTTTTTATATGTAATCTAGTTGTTTGGCATCATAAAGTTGGTTCCGAAGTAGGTCTGTCGGATTCATTGAATACTCCCATCCTTTTGACTTTACAAACACTTTCTCCTGGAAATGTTCTAATTTGGCGATGATTGGATGGGGATGACTCCCTGCTCGCGGTCCTCCTAGCCTGTGTACTTGGTGGAAGGTGATGTTAGCGAGTGTATCCTTAGGGATTTTCAGCGCTGTCAACATAAAGTTTTTTACTTGAGGCTCTGGATTACCAGGTGTACTTTCGAAAATGCCAGAAAAGATGAGGTTATCCCACATGTTTCTTGACTGTAAGTCCAGCATTGCTTCTTTGATTTTTCCCCCCCCCCCCTTCTTTCTTTCTTGAGAACTTCTACCTCTGTTGTCATAATTTTCATGGCTGACTGAAGTTCGGCATTTTCTTCTTTTAGCTCTCTGACTTGTTTGAGCGTGAACTACAAGCTGGTTTTGAGCCCCTTAATCGCCTGGTGTAATAGATCGAGAAGTGTCAGTTGAGGAGAGGACTTGAATTTGGGCGTCGGGAGAGAAAAGTTGTAACTCTTCACTGCTAGAGATGAGTTAACCTTTCGTCTTTTCAGCGGATTGCTGCGGTTGTCATAGTGGGCTCCGCTAGCTTGCATGACGAAGCGATTGAAAGATCCGTCGATGAAATCTTCGAGTGGCTCCACGATGGTGTCTTGGCATCAGCAGGGATTGGAAAAAAGTCATCAATAATAATCAGCCCCGTAATAAGAGAAAAAACAAAAATGGATGAGCAGGAAATTGAGTCTTGGGGTGGCGAATCAGATTTTTGCAGAGTAGCCACCAAAATTTTGTCTGGGAAATCTCGCAGTCTCTCGTGGTCTCAGAGCATGTCGCACGCCACAGCCACATTCTAACGTACGCTTGAATTACCTCTGAGGGAAACCCAGGCAGGGGCATGGTGGACGACTGGTTAGAGCGTCAGCCTCACAGTTCTGAGGACCCGGGTTCAATCCCCGGTCCCGCCTGTGTGGAGTTTGCATGTTCTCCCCGTGCCTGCGTGGGTTTTCTCCGGGCACTCCGGTTTCCTCCCACATCCCAAAAACATGCATTAATTGGAGACTCTAAATTGCCCATAGGCATGACTGTGACTGTGAGTGTGAATGGTTGTTTGTTTCTATGTGCCCTGTGATTGGCTGGCAACCAGTTCAGGGTGTACCCCGCCTCCTGCCCGATGACAGCTGGGATAGGCTCCAGCAAGCCCGCGACCCTAGTGAGGAGAAGCGGCTCAGAAAATGGATGGAAACCCAGGCATTTACTCTCAGACCCCTTTTCCAAATTAATTACGCTTTTATCCAAACCAATATATTCAGGGGAGACCCCGAGGCGTTCCCAGGCCAGCCGGGAGACATAGTCTCTTCAACGTGTCCTGGGTCATTCTGGTGGGACATGCCCGGAACGCCTCACCAGGGAGGCTTCCAGGAGGCATCCTAATCAGATGCCCGGGCCACCTCATCTGGCTCCTCCAATGCGGAGGAGCAGCAACTCTACTCTGAGCCCCTCCCGGATGACTGAGCTTCTCACCCTGTCTCCCTTTTGAGCTTCTCCCTTTCTCAAAGGGAAAGCACCCTGCGGAGGAAACTCATTTTCGGCCGCTTGTATCCGCGGTCTTGACCCACAGCTTGTGACCGTAGGTGAAGGGTAGAAACGTAGCTCGACCGGTAAATTTATTTCAGCTTAACTCCTTCATCACCACAACAGAGCGATACAACGTCCGCATCACTGCAGACGCTGGACCGATCCACCTGTCTATCTCCCGTTCCATTCTCCCGTCACTCGTGAACAAGATCCCAAGATACTGGAACTCCTCCACTTGGGGCAGGATCTCATCCCCGACCTGGAGAGGGCACGCCATCCTTTTCCGACTGAGGACCATCGTCTCGGATTTGGAGGTTCTGGGTTTCATCCCAACCACTTCACACTCGACTGCGAACCGCTCCAGTGAGAATTGGAGATCACGGCTTGATGAAGCCAACAGAAACACATAATCCGCAAAAAGAAGAGATGCAATACTGAGGCCACCAAACCGGACCCTCTCTACGCCTCGGCTGCGCCGAAAAATTTTATATATATATATATATATGTATTTATATGTGTATATGTATACATATACACACATACAGTGGGTACGGAAAGTATTCAGACACCCTTAAATGTTTCACTCTTTTCTATATTGCAGCCATTTGCTAAAATCACTTAAGTTCATTTTTGTCCACATTAATGTACACACAGCACCCCATATTGACAGAAAAAAACAGAATTGTTGAAATTTTGCACATTTATTTAAAAAAGAACAACTTAAATATCACACAGTCTTATGTTTTGAGACCCTTTGCTCAATATTTAGTAGAAGCCACTTTTGAGCTAATACAGCCATGAGTCTTTTTTTTCACACCTGGATTTAGGGACGGGGCAGCACGGTGAACGACTGGTTAGAGCATCAGCCTCACAGTTTTGAGGACCCGGGTTCAATCCCCGGCCCCGCCTGTGTGGAGTTTGCATGTTCTTCCCGTGCCTGCATGGGTTTTCTCTGGGCACTCCGGTTTCCTCCCACATCCCAAAAACATGCATTAATTGGAGACTCTAAATTGCCCGTAGGCATGACTGTGAGTGCGAATGGTTGTTTGTTTCTATGTGCCCTGCGATTGGCTGGCAACCAGTTCAGGGTGTACCCCGCCTCCTGCCCGATGACAGCTGGGATAGGCTCCAGCACGCCCGCGACCCTAGTGAGGAGAAGCGGCTCAGAAAATGGATGGATGGATGGATGTATTTAGGGACCCTCTGCCATTCCTCCTTGCAGATCCTTTCCAGTTCTGTCAGGTTGGATGGTGAACGTTGGTGGGCAGCCATTTTCAGGTCTTTCCAGAGATGCTCAATTGGGTTTAAGTCAGGGCTCTGGCTGGGCCATTCAAGAACAGTCACGGAGTTGTTCTGATGCCACTCCTTCAGGATTTTAGCTGTGTGCTTAGAGTCATTGTCTTGTTTGAAGGCGAACCTTCGGCCCAGTCTGAGGTCCTGAGCACCCTGGAGAAGGTTTTCGTCCAGGACATCCCTGTACTTGGACGCATTCATCTTTCCTTCTCTTGCAACCAGTCGTCCTGTCAGCTGAAATACACCCACACAGCATGATGCTGCCACCACCATGCTTCACTGTTGGGACTGTATTGGACAGGTGATGAGCAGTGCCTGGTTTTCTCCACACATGCCACTTAGAATTAAGGCCAACAATTTCAATCTTGGTCTCATCAGATCAGAGAATCTTATTTCTCACCATCTTTGAGTCCTTCAGATGTTTTTTGTGCAAACTCCATGCGGGCTTTCATGTTTCTTGCACTGAGGAGAGGCTTCCGTTGGGCCACTCTACTATAAAGCCCCGACTGATGGAGGGCTGCAGTGATGGTTGACTTTCTAGAACTTTCTCCCATCTCCCGACTGCATCTCTGGAGCTCAGCCACAGTGATCTTTGGGTTCTTCTTTACCTCTCTCACCAAGGCTCTTCGTCCCTGATTGCTCAGTTTGGGCGGACGGCCAGCTCTAGGAAGGGTTATCGTCGTTCCATACGTCTTCCATCTAAGGATTATGGAGGCCACTGTGCTCTTAGGAACCTTAAGTGCAGCAGAATTTTTTTTTGTAAGCTTGGCCAGATCTATGTCTTGCCACAGTTCTTTCTCTGAGCTCTTCAGGCAGCTCCTTTAACCTCATGATTCTCATTTGCTCTTACATTTACTGTGATCTGTAAGGTCTTTTCTATACAGGGGTGTGGCTTTCCTAATCAAGTCCAATCAGTATAATCAAACACAGCTAGACTCCAATGAAGGTGTTGAACCATTTTAAGGATGATCAGAAGAAATGGACAGCACCCGAGTTAAATATATGAGTGTCACAGCAAAGGCTCTTATGGCTGTGTGATATTTCAGTTTTTCATCCATCCATCCATTTTCTGAGCCGCTTCTCCTTACTAGGGTCGCGGGCGTGCTGGAGCCTATCCCAGCTATCATCGGGCAGGAGGCGGGGTACACCCTGAACTGGTTGCCAGCCAATCGCAGGGCGTATACAAACAAACAACCATTCGCACTCGCATACACACCTACGGGCAATTTAGAGTTGTCAATTAACCTAACATACATGTTTTTGGGATGTGGGAGGAAACCGGAGTGCCCGGAGAAAACCCACACAGGCACGGGGAGAACATCCAAACTCCACACAGGCGGGGCCGGGGATTGAACCCCTCAGAACTGTGAGGCAGACGCTCTAACCAGTCGTTCACCGTGCTGTTCTTTTTTTCATAAATCAGCAAACATTTCAACAATTCTGTTTTTTTTTCTGGGCGGCACGGTGGCCGACTGGTTAGAGCGTCAGCCTCACAGTTCTGAGGACCCGGGTTCAATCCCCGGCCCCGCCTGTGTGGAGTTTGCATGTTCTCCCCGTGCCTGCGTGGGTTTTCTCCGGGCACGCCGGTTTCCTCCCACATCCCAAAAACATGCATTAATTGGAGACTCTAAATTGCCCGTAGGCATGACTGTGAGTGCGAATGGTTGTTTGTTTCTATGTGCCCTGCGATTGGCTGGCAACCAGTTCAGGGTGTACCCCGCCTCCTGCCCGATGACAGCTGGGATAGGCTCCAGCATGCATGCGACCCTAGTGAGGAGAAGCGGCTCAGAAAATGGATGGCTGGATGGATGGATGTTTTTTTCTGTCAATATGGGGTGCTGTGTGTACATTAATGAGGAACAAAATTAACTTAAATTATTTTATCAAATGGCTGCAATATAGCAAAGAGTGACAAATTTAAGGGGGTCTGAAAACTTACCGTACCCACTGTGTATATATATTACAGAGGTCATCATATCCAAACACAAACGATACTGGTAATGGATTTTTATCGAAAATGTAATGAAATCTAACGGGAATCTACAGGAAACAATACAGAGGGGTATAGCTACAGAACAATGGACAGACAAACATTGGTAAAGGAGGCTGGACTTCGGGTGTAAGCTGACGTGAGGATTCAGGGTGAGCAATGCATAGAGCTGGGAGTTCCTGTTACGGTTAATTTAAACCCAAATATGCACCAATCTGTACTTTACTAGACCGCACATTGGATTTACGTTGCGTGGAACACAATTTAGGCAGGGTGGTCGATCACCCGGATGCTTGGCCGGTCCGGGTCGAGGAACAGGTGCATTTGACGGAAAAAGGAGGAGGGAAAAACAGCAAAAGCCAAAGAAGGGCTTTGACTGCAGGGCGGCCGGAGCCCTTGGGTGGGGCTGGCCGCCAGGCGCTCTGAGCAAACTTGCGTTGCACTTCCTCCCGAATGGATCTGTCAAAGCTACCCCACACACACTAAAGCCTGGTTTCGGGGCGCGGCAGAGTGCTTTTGCCCTCCGCGTTCCATTCAGTGCATCTCCCCACCTCGTGGTGGGTGCGGGGTTCACTGGTGATACACCAGGTATATATATATATATATATATATGTGTATGTGTGTGTGTATATCTGTATATATGTATGCGTATATATGTATATATATATATATATATATATATATATATGTATATATATATATATATATATATATGTATATATATATATATATATACACAAACACACACAGCGGCTGAAATGAGTATTTAACGCGTCACCATTTTAACGCGTCACCATTTTACCATTGTATATATGTATATATATATATATATATGTATATATATATATGTATATATATATGTATATATATATGTGTATATATATATATATGTATATGTATATATATATGTATATATATATATATGTATATGTGTATATATATATATATATATATTTATATATGTATATATATATATATATATGTATATATAAATATATATGTATATATATATAAATATATATATATATATATATACATATATATACACAAACACACACAGCGGCTGAAATGAGTATTTAACGCGTCACCATTTTACTCATGAAATATACTTCCAAAGGTGCTATTGACCTGAAACTTCCACCACATGTTGGGAACAACCCAAGAAATCCATACATAACAAGAAAGTAGAACAAATAAGGTCAGAAATTAAGTTGTGTGTAAAAATGTGAAATGACATAGGAAAAAACTATTGAACACAAAGGGAGTTACAAAACTATTGAACACAAAGGGAGTTACAAAATGGCATCGAAAGCCAAGACAACACCTATAATCTATCAATAATCAAACAGCAATCCAGGCCTTTGTCAGTGCAAATGAATATCAGCTCGTTCAGTCCTAATTGATGGCCTACAAAAAGGTTTCATTGCCAAGGTGTGTGTCAAGACACATCTCATGATGGGTAAGAGCAGAGAGCTGTCTCAAGCCCATTGCAAACTAATTGTTTAAAAACATAACGATGGCATTGGTTACAGGCACACTTCTAAGCTTCTGAACGTTCCAGTGAGCACGGTTGGGGCTATAATACGTAAGTGGAAAGTCAATTATACCACCGTAAATTTACATCAATTAAGTACTCCTCGCATGATTTCTGACAGAGGAATGCAAAGAATAATCAGAAGAGTTGTCGAAGAGCCAAAGACCACCTGTGCAGAGCTTCAAAAAGACCTGGAATTAGCAGGTACTGTTGTCACAAGGAAAACAGCTAGGAGTAATGTATTCCGCAGCCATTGCCTGTATTCACGTTCACCACGCAAGACCCCATTGCTGAAATAAAAAGCATGTCAAAGCTTGTTTAAAGTTTGCTGAACATTTGGACAAGCTAGTTAAATACTGGAAGAATATAGTCTGGTCAGATGAGAGCAAAATGTAACTGTTTGGATAACATAATGCACACCACGTTTGGAGGAGAAATGGCACTTCACATCACCCTAAAAACACCATAATAACAGTGAAGTTCAGAGGTGGGAACATGATGGTGTGGGGCTTCTTTTCAGCTGGTTAGGGTTAGGGTACGGGTAAACTTCACATTATTGAAGGACGGACGAATGGGCAAATGCACCGAGTCATTCTTGACAAAAATCTGCTGCATCTACGAGGATGAGGAAAATGAAACGAGGGTGGACATTTCAGCAGGATAATGATCCAAAACATACTCTCAGTTGGTTTCAAAGAAGAAAAATTAAAGCTGCTAGAATGGCCCAGCCAATCACCTGACTTCAATCCAATCGAAGAGTTTCTCCATACAGGGGGCGTCTTGAAGCTGTCATTGCAAACAAAGGCTTTTCTACAAAGTAATAAATAAATACCAGTTGGCGTGTTCAATACTTTTTCCCTGTGTCATTTCACATTATTACACACAATTTAATTTCTGAGATTATTTGTTCTGCTTTCTTTGTATGTATGGATTACTTGGGTTGTTCCCAACATCTGGTGACATTTTCATGTTCAAGTTTCAAGGTGCTTTTATTGTCAATTCTTCTATATGTGTAACACATACAGAGGATTGAAATTACGGTACTCAAGGGCCCCCGGCACTACAAAAGACTACAAGTAATAACATCAATATAAAAAGCTAAGTAAAACTATGGTATATACAGTATAAAAAGTATTAATTGAATGTGCAAATATCAAAGATCAGGTGACGTGTGCAACATAGTCAAAGTCAGAGAACCAAGGCAAATAAGACATAAATTAGATGACAAAACCCCGGTGGTGATAGTGGCTAGTGCGACCCTGAGTCTGTGTGTGTGTGTGTGTGTGTGTGTGTGTGTGTGTGTGTGTGTGTGCGTGCGTGTGTGCGCGGATGTTTGTGGGTGGACAGAGTTCAGATGGGCAGAGGACAGAAGAGGTAGAGGGGGCAGAGCGGGCGGAAAGTTCAGATTCCTGACAGCCTGATGAATAAAACTATCTTTGAGGCTATTCCTGGCCCGCAGACTCCAAAGTCTACTCCCTGATGGCAGAAGACTGAAGAGTCTGTGTGATGGATGGGTGGCATCCCCCGCTTTGCGGGTGAGGCGGGTGCTGTAAATAGCACCTTTGGAAATTTAGTTGAGAAAAATGGCGATGTATTAAATACTTATTTCAGGTGTGTGTGTGTATATATATATATATATATATATATATATATATATATATATATATATATATATACACGGTCACCGACTGGTTTGTGCATCTGCCTCACAGTTCTGAGGACCGGGGTTCAATCCCCGGCCCCGCCTGTGTGGACTTTGCATGTTCTTCCCGTGCCTGCGTGGGTTTTCTCTGGGCACTCCGGTTTCCTCCCACATCCCAAAAACATGCATGGTAGGTTAATTGAAGACTCTAAATTGCCCGTAGGTGTGAATGTGAGTGCGAATGGTTTGTTTGAATCTGCCCTGCGATTGGCTGGCAACTAGTTCAGGGTATACCCTGCCTCCTGCCCGAAGATAGCTGGGATAGGCTCCAGCACGCCCGCGACCCTAGTGAGGAGCCCAGACTTCCCTCTCCCCAGCCACTTCCTCTAGCTCTTCCGAGGGGATCCCGAGGTGTTCCCAGGCAAGCCGAGAGACGTAGTCTTTCCAGCATATCCTGAGTCGTCCCTGGGGTCTCCTCCCGGAGGCATGGAACACCTCAACAGGGAGGCGTCCAGATGCCCGAGCCAACTCATCTGGCTCCTCTCAATGCGGAGGAGCAGCGGCTCTACTCTGAGCCCCTCCCGGATGTCCAAGATTCTCACCCGATCTCTAAGGGAGAGCCCGGGAGCTGTCCCACTGTTTCACGGCCAGGACGAAAACCACACTGCTCCTCCTGAATCTGAGATTCAACTTCCCGACGGACCCTTCTCTCCAGCACCCCTGAATAGACCTTACCAGGGAGGCTTAGGAGTGTGATCCCCCTGTAGTTGGAACACACCCTCCGGTCCCCCTTCTTAAAAAGAGGGACCACCACCCCAGTCTGTCAGTCCAGAAGCACTGTCCCCGATGTCCACACGATGTTGCACAGGCGTGTCAACCAGGACAGCCCTGCAACATCCAGAGTCTTTAGGGCCTCCAGGCGAATCTCATCCACCCCGGGGCCTTGCCACCGAGGAGCTTTTTAACCATCTCGGTGACCTCAACCCCAGAGATTGGAGAGCCCACCTCAGAGACCCTAGACTCTGCTTCCTCATGGGAAGGCATGTCGATGGAATTGAGGTCTTCGAAGTATTCTCCCCACCGACTCACAACGTCCCGAGTCGAGGTCAGCAGTGCCCCATCCCCACACAGTGTTGATGGTGCACTGCTTCCCTCTCCTGAGACGCCGGGTGGTGGACCAGAATTTCCTCAAAGCCGTCCAGAGATTGTTCTCCATGGCCTCACTGAATTCCTCCCACGCCGAGTTTTTGCCTCAGCAACCACCAAAGCCACATTCCGCTTGGCCAGCCGGTACCCATCAGCTGCCTCAAGAGTCCTACAGGTTAAAAAGGGCCGATAGGACTCCTTCTTCAGCTTGATGGCATCCCTCACCACTGGTGTCCACCAATGGATTAGAGGATTGCCGCCACGACAGGCACCGACTACCTTACGACCACAGCTCCCGTCAGCCGCCTCGGCAATAGAGGCGCAGGACATGGTCCACTCGGACTCAATGTCCCCCGCCTTCCCAGAGACGTGGGTGAAATTCTGCCGGAGATGGGAGTTGAAACTCCATCTGACAGGGGATTCTGCCAGACGTTCCCAGCAGACCCTCACAATACGTTTGGGCCTGCCACTTTGGACCGGCATCTTCCCCCACCATCAGAGCCAACTCACCACCTGGTAGTGATCAGTTGACAGCTCCGCCCCCCTCTTTACCCGAGTGTCCAAGACACATGTGGCCGCAAGTCCGATGACACGACCACAAAATCGATCATCGAACTGCGACCCAGGGTGTCCTGGTACCAAGTGCAAGTGTGGACACCCTTATGCTTGAACATGGTGTTCGTTATGGACAATCCATGGTGAGCACAGAAGTCTAATAACAGAACACCACTCGGCTTCTGTTCAGGGGGGGCTGTTCCTCCCAATCACGCACTTCCAGGTCTCACTGTAATTGCCCATGTGAGCATTGAAGTCCCCCAGCAGAATGATGGAGTCCCCAGGGGGAGCACTCTCCACCACCCCCTCTAAGGTCTCCAAAAAAGGGTGGGTATTCTGAACTGCTGTTTGGTGCATAGGCACAAACAACAGTCAGGACTCATCCCCCCACCCAAACGCGGAGGGAGGCTACCCCAGTGAACCCCAATGTACAGGCGCCGATCCAGGGGGCAATAAATATACCCACACCTGCTCGCCGCCTCTCACCGTGGCCAACTCCAGAGTGGAAGAGAGTCCAACCCCTTCGGCCACCGCCCAGCTCACACTGCACCCGACCCCTATTGCCCCTCCCTCAGGTGGTGAGCTCATGGGAAGGGGGACCCACTTTACCCTTTCGGGCTGTGGCCGCCCGGGCCCCATGGGTGCAGTCCCGGCCACCAGGTGCTCGCCTTCGAGCCCTACCTCCAGGCCTGGCTCCAGAGGGGGGCCCTGTTGACCCGCTTCCGGGCAAGGGAAACCTTGTCCATTTAATGTATTCTTCATAGGGGTTTTGGGATATATATATATGTATGTATATATATGTATGTATATATATGTATGTATAGCGGCACGGTGGCCGACTGGTTAGAGCGTCAGCCTCACAGTTCTGAGGTGCGGGGTTCAATCCCCGTCCCCGCCTGTGTGGAGTTTGCATGTTCTCCCCGTGCCTGCGTGGGTTTTCTCCGGGCACTCCGGTTTCCTCCCACATCCCAAAAACATGCATTAATTCGAGACTCTAAATTGCCCGTAGGCATGACTGTGAGTGCGAATGGTTGTTTGTTTCGATGTGCCCTGCGATTGGCTGGCAACCAGTTCAGGGTATACCCCGCCTCCTGCCCGATGACAGCTGGGATAGGCTCCAGCACGCCCGCGACCCTAGTGAGGAGAAGCGGCTCAGAAAATGGATGGATGGATGTATGTATATATATATATGTGTATATATATACACATATATATATATATATATATATATACACATATATATATATATATATATATATATATATACACATATATATATATATATATATATATATATATATATATATACACACACACACATATATATATATATATATATATATATATATATATATATATATATATATAT
Source organism: Phyllopteryx taeniolatus (assembly GCF_024500385.1). NCBI lineage: Eukaryota > Metazoa > Chordata > Actinopteri > Syngnathiformes > Syngnathidae > Phyllopteryx > Phyllopteryx taeniolatus. The sequence continues at coordinate 948,781 of NC_084505.1, read as the reverse complement.
ATATACACACACACACATATATATATACACACACACACACATATATATATATATATATATATATATACACATATATATGTATGTGTCTGTGTGTGGAATATGCCACATTTGATGTTTGCTTAGTAACTGGCTTTGAGTTTACCTCCAGAGTTGTCTTCTATAGACTCATTGAGTTCTTGATAAAGGTTCTTAGGATTCTGTTGATATTATGCAGTATTAGCTTTTATGACTACTGATTCTTGTTCTGGGAGTTTGCTGTGCTCTGCTTTTAAGTCTGCCAGCCATTGGTTATTGGTATTGTGTGACACATCCTTCTCCCAGTTACTCTCCCAGTATTGCTCTGTCACAGCCTTGGGTGGGTCTCTTTCAGTCTTGCTACCTTGCCACTGAGAGTAGATCTTAGCTGGGTTGTCGGAGAACATAATGTTTGTTCCCCTGGCCTCTACCTCTCTCATGTACCTTTTCAGTCGGCTAAGGCTGTAAGTCTTTGCTTGGCAGTCTCAAGTGCATCAGCTGTGGACATTTTGTTGTATTTTCTGGGCATTTCTTTCTTAAGTTTCACACCTTTGCCTTGCTCTTTTAGAAGGCTAACTTCTCTCCGGGTCACCCTTATTTTTGCCTCTAGCCTTCTCTTCCACAGAGGTTACCCTTGTTTCTTCCGGTTGTTTTTCTTGTAACCTAGCCTCTCTAGGATAACTGATACTGTTGCATATATCAGTTGACTGGTCTCGTTGAGGTTCTTGGTACAGATGCTTACCAGTGCTGTGTTGACATCGTCCAGTAGGGATTCTGATGGTACCTCTTTGTTTAGCCTTGGCAAGCAGGAGGTAACTGAGATCCCCCAGTACCTGATCTTCTCTCTGAGGTCAGTAGCTCTTGTGTTGAGCTGTTCTGTTTATGGGTCTTGTAACCCAATCTCGATTTTTGGGGGTGATGGTGAAACCACCTCCAAAATTACCATGTTTCCAGCGAGTTTAAAAAAACCATAACCGATCACCGATCCGATCACAAGATGGAGGAATGTGTCTATTTAAATGATCTGTTCATTTACTGTATATACTTGTGTACTTAATTGCTCAAAAAATTATATTTACAATAAATAATGTATCTTTGTTCATCTATTTATGCCAGTGAGGCACAGTGACAGACAGAACAAATGAATGGTCTTCTATTAGATGGCAGGAAGTAAATACAGTAATTAATGTATCCACTTTTTGTGACATTTTTGTTTGTTGGTGTGCCGTGAGATTTTTCAATTGTAAAATATGTTCCTGGGCTCCATAAAGGTTGGAAATCACTGCTCTAGTCAGATCGTGTATTCTGATCAGTCAGGTCAAATCAACATTACATGACAGAAATAATGGATGCTAACTTACTGTAATTATATTACTTTATTTTTAATTAAATTACTTCACCCACACTGAAACTTTAGAGCATGAATTAACTGTGGTTAATCATTTTTTTTTAAAAAGCTGAGTTCATTTTCATTGACCACACCCAGACCTGATTAACTCAACACCTGTTCTATGAAGAAATCACTTAAATAGAACCTTTTTGACAAAATGGTTCAAGTGAGGCAATTACTTTTTCTCACAGGGCCAGGTAGCTTTGAATATATATTTTTTCTACAAATAAATAAAATCACCTTTTAAAAACTGCATTTTATGTTTACTTGGGTTATCTTTGATATTTACATTTGTCTGATGATCTTAAACTTGAAAGTGGGGAAACTATGCAAAAAATGATTTTAATTTGAGAAGGGGGAAAATACTTATTCACTGCACTATAGTACAATACGCTTTTATGGACCGCAATTTTTTTGGCCGTGCATGCGGGTTAAATAAAAAAAAACAACAACAAAACATGGCTTTTATGCGGTTGCGGGCTTCCCCCAAATTATCAGAGTGATGCTTTACTTTCTGTATCTCAGTAATGTTTGTTTGATCCTTCCACGAACAAAGTGCATAACACCTTTAAGTATGGGATAGGAGCTGCCTGGATGTTGCTTGTAAAAAAAACAGGGAGATGACAAGCCAGGCTGCGGTCCTCCTTGCTATCTCTAATCAAGTAGCCATTCCTTACATATAATGACTCGCTACTTGATGTTACCATGAGTGGTGTTGTCCTAATGTGGTTTTAAGAAGTTAGTGTTTCACTTTATGTTGTTGATTTGTAGCCAGAGCGATCTGTGTTGTGTTCTGGTTCACAAAAGGTGGGACACTGAAGTAGCTTCCACTTTTAGACTTATTTTTGCCGCGTGATGAACCAAAAAAAGGGCAACCAATTGTGTGAATTCACGTTTGTAAGCCTGCCACACACTGGAGAAAATCATGCGAGACCAGCAGATAGCTGTGTGCGCGTAATGTTCGGTGAGTTTTCCGCCTTTCACATTGCCTTGTCTGATTTTATTAATGGGATTGAAGACGAAATGCTTTTCCTCCTCATTTAATTGACGAGGCATGGTCGTTGCCTCCCTGGAGAACGTGGATGAGGCCATGGCTACATATCAACCAATTTATCCTCTAAGATGTAGTCTCCTGCAACTTTCGCAAGGGGCCGCCATCTTGAAATTATGTGTACCTAGCATGCGTTTTGATTGGTCACCTGAATTTCTTCCCTCAACGCGTGGCTCAAATAGAACGCACACAGTGAGCAAGGCGAAATATATCAAACATTTTGGATATTCGTCTCTAGGCCTTGTGAGGCAGAAAAGTCACCATAAATTGAGCACACACTGCAAGTTGTCTGCTGAGCAAACTGTCTCGAATGACTTTTGTTGAGCACAGAGTATGTTCAGTGTACGGCAGGTTTAACATGCCACTCATAGGCAGGCAGAAAGCACGCAGAATGCAAAGGATTGAAACTCGTTATATCCACCAAATTAAAACCTCAAATCGAAGAAAATAATGGAAACAAACAAAACAAACCCCAGTGAAATATAAAAACAAACCAAGGATTTTGGGGAAATGAATAAAATAAAATTTTAAAAAAGTTTTATTTTCCCTATCCGCTAAAGATGTACACTAATGTGGTCTTTTGTTTGCACAAATTCAGGGATCATGGTTTTAAAGCCACTTTTACATTTATATTTTACTTATATATTTTCACTTTCAATTTCACTTGTAAGATTCACTTTCATTACATTTCTGCAAAACTATTTGTTGTTAGTTTTGGTTAAAGAAAACTTTCTTAGTCAAATAAAGGAAAATAATCTTGGAACTAGTAATGTCTCCTCTCCTGTAGCCAGAATCTCACGTACTTTTAACCTCAGACTGTGACAATGTGTAAAATGTCAGACTGCAGTTTTATTTTAACCTTACTTTACAAGACATAAATGACTTTTCTAACAGTCAACATATACTGAACCAAAAACCATGACATGAACATGAAACATGAAAAAAACAAACACTATATATAATGTGTGCCTATGTACAGGGATATTTGTCTTGGATGTGAAATGTCAGAATGCATCTAAAATGCACTGTAACTTTTACAGGTGAAATTAATTTGACCTTCTCTAAACATTTGAGTGCACTTGTCTAAGGAGGCCCTGGGGTACTCTAGGACTATGTCCTGGGAACGCCTCGGGATCCCCTGGCAGAGCTCAATAAAGTGACTGGGGAGAAGGAAGTCTAGGTTTACCCTGCTTAGGCTGCTGCCCCACGACCTGACCCAAGATAAACGGAAGAAAATGGATAGCTGCATGAATGTCCAAGTGTTCAATGTTTCATAGATTCATCCATCCATTTACGAGTGCTTATCCTGTTCAAGGGTCACAGGGAGCTGGAGCCTTGACTTACGAGTGCACCAACTTTTTTTCAAGTTACGAGCCGTCGCTTAGTCAATTTTTTTTGTGTTGTGAGCCAAAGTTTGAGTTATGAGCAATTCAGATATGCCTCTGCTTGAGGAAAGTGAAAAAAATTGGTCTGCAGTAGTTGAAGGTGCCTGCGATTGGCTGGCAACCAGTGCGGGGTGTACCCCGCCTCCTGCCCGCAGTTAGGTGGGATAGACTCCATCATACCTGCGACCCTAGTGAGAATAAGCGATCTAGAAAATGGATGGATGGATAGTTGGAGCTGCATTTAATGCCCAAATGCTGTTAGCGATAGTGGTGGATAGTCTGCGGGTTCCCCTCAGAGCCCAGAGCGTTGAATTGTGGGACCTATATTGACAGGTGTGGCCCTTTCCAAATCATATCCAATCAACTGTGTGGGCCTTTCCAAATCATGTCCAATCAATTGAATTTACCACAGGAGGACCCTAAACTGTAGAAACATCTCAAGGATGAGAAGGGATCAGGAAACATGCACATGAGCTAAAACTCTGAGCTTCATGGAAAGGCTGTGAATACTTCTACATGTCATTGCTTATCAATATTTAAAATTATGTTTTACCTGTTGTCATTATGGGGTGTTGTTCAATTTTTAGGCAAAATTTTATTTATTCCATTTTGGTATAATGCTGTAACAAAATGTGAAATAAGGGAAGCACTGTAAATACTTTCTGGATGTACCGTAACCTACTTGGATACTTTATAGTTCAATTTGAATGAATTCTCTGGCTGCAGCCATTATCATAATGATAGGTCTTATTTTTTTTCACAATGGTCTTAAAAGGTCTTGGACAAGTAAATAACTATTCTTTGACATCTTCGGCCATACATTTTTTCCTATATAATTTTGGTCAAAGAGCTTCTACGTACTGGTCTAATAACCATTATAGTAATGTATTTGGGTTGAGGAAGCTTATAAAATCTCTGATCTGAAAAAGCTGTGCATTTCATTATTTACATATCACATTTATCATTGTTTTTTTTTTACTTTTTTGTAGATGTTCTTTAAGTGTCACTATGACTATAACCCAGTCAGTGACAATCTGATCCCCTGCAAGGAGGCTGGCTTAAGGTTTAAGGCAGGAGACATCCTTCAGATTGTTAACCAGGACGATGTCAACTGGTGGCAGGTGAAGTGAAAAACTGTGTTTGTGGACCTTACAGTATATCTTACTCTTTGTTTCCCCATATCTGTGTCTTGTGCCTAACATAGCAACAGCACTCCTCAGATTTGAAGGTCTGCTTCATTAACCATATCATTTTTCTTTATTTATTTCGAGACTTTTGTTTTCATTTTTATACTCAGTTTATTCTTATGTTCATTCGTTTCTTTCAGTTTTTATTGAATGTGAGTTACGTTTATATATTTAAAATTTTTGGTCCTGATGTATACATCCTGTATGTGTATGCATCCTATATGTGTGTGGTTCAGGCATGTCATGTGGAGGGTGGAACTGCAGGACTGATTCCCAGTCAAATGCTGGAAGAGAAGAGAAAAGCATTTGTCAAGAGGGATATGGAACTGGTTCCTCCAGGTAACCAAGGAAAGAAGCAACAAATGAAAGACGAGTGTGTTGAAAATTCCACTTTTGTAGAATAATTAAGGAAGCAAACTTGTCTTTGTTTGTTTTTTTTCAATACAAAGAGATGTTTACATGATACAAACAAAAATCAGAATCAGAATCATCTTTATTGGCCAAGTATGTAAAAAACACGAGGAATTTGTCTCCGGTAGTTGGAGCTCCTCTAGTCCGACGACGGTCAATTGACAGAGAATACTTTTGCGAGATAAAAACATAAAAACACAGTCACTGAGCAATAAAAGGTTACCAGTAATGTAATGCCGGTACAATTTTTCTATTTATTTAAAAAAAAAAAATTGGGGACAATTGTGCAAATGATGCCGAGTCCTCTAGCAATTAGAGCAGTTTTAAATGACTAATAGAACAATAGTCTGGTGCAGTGACCATTGTTCATACTTCAATAAATGTATGCAGTTTAAAGTGACTACAAGTGGGATAATCTGGGACAATTTAAATTGTGCAAATGGTGGAGATACTTCTCAAGCACATGAGTGGCCAGTATTGGTCAACAACAGATATGCAAGTTGTGCAGGTTGGCGAGACTACCACAGTGAGTGCACGAGTAATGTATAATTGGTCCGCCAGAGATGTGACAACAATCTCAAGATAAAATTGGCAGAATGTTACAATTCAATTGTAAGTTAACTGTTTAAGAAGTTAACGCTGCACCGATCCGCCTGTCGAGCTCCTGTTCCATTCTTCCCTCACTTGTGAACAAGACCCCAAGATACTTGAACTCCTCCACTTGGAGCAGGATCTCATCCCCGACCTGGAGAGGGCACGCCACCTTTTTCCGACTGAGGACCATGGTCTCAGATTTGGAGGTGCTGATTATCATCCCAGCCGCTTCACACTCAGCTGCGAACTGCTCCATTGAGAGTTGGCGGTCACGGCTTGATGAGCCAAAAGAGCCACATCTTCTGCAAAAAGCAGATATGCAATACTGAGGCCACCAAACCGGACCCCCTCTACGCCTCGGCTGCGCCAAGAAATTCTGTCCATAAAAGTTATGAACAGAATCGGTGACAAAGGGCTGCCTTGGCGGAGTCCAACCCTCACCGGAAACGAGTCCGACTTACTGCCGGATATGCGGACCAAACTCTGACTCCGGTCGTACAGGGACCGAACAGCCCGTATCAGGTGGTTCGGTACCCCATACTCCCGAAACACCCCCCACAGGACCCCCCGAGGGACACGGTCGAACGCCTTCTCCAAGTTCACAAAACACATGTAGACTGGTTGAACGAACACCCATGCATCCTCAAGGACCCTGCCAAGGGTGTAGAGCTGGTCCACTGTTCCTCAGACAGGACGAAAACCAGACTGCTCCTCCTGAATCTGAGATTCAACTTCCTGACGGACCCTCCTCTCCAGCACCCCTGCATAGACCTTACCAGGAAGGCTGAGGAGTGTGATCCCCCTGTAGTTTGTATCGGTCCGTTGTGGTAAAGAAGGAGCTAAGCGGAAAGGCGAAGCTCTCGATTTACCGGTCAATCTACGTTCCTACCCTCACCTATGGTCACGAGCTGTGGGTCGAAAGAACAAGATCCCGGATACAAGCGGCCGCAATGAGTTTCCTCCTCAGGATGTCCGGGCTCTCCCTTAGAGATAGGGTGAGCCCGGACAGCTCCGGGTTGTGTGGGCCGCACCACAGCTCCAGCCGCTCCACTTCCTGTCGATACTCAGACTCGTCACTATCTTTGATGAGGCTGATGACTGTGGTGTCGTCCGCAAACTTCAGGAGTGTAACAGCCGGATGCGTTGAGGTGCAGTCGTTCGTGTAGAGGGAGAAGAGCAGCGGAGAGAGGACACAACCTTGGGGCGCCCGGGTGCTGGTGGTGCGTGTAGATGTGGTGGTGTCCCCCAGGACCCCCCTGCTGTGTCCTGCCCATCAGGAAGCTATAAATCCACTGGCATAATGGCAGGCGAGACACTGAGCTGGAGAAGCTTGGAGGAGAGGTGTTCGTGGATGATGGTGTTCAACGCAAAGCTGAAGTCCACAAACAGGATCCTCGCGTACGTCCCCACGCCGTCGAGGTGTTCTAGGATGAAGTGCAGTCCCATGTTGACTGCGTCATCCGCAGACTTGTTTGCTTGGTAGGCAAACTGCAGGGGGTCCACCAGCGGACCTATCACGCTCTTGAGGTGGTCCAGCATGATGCGTTCAAAGGACTTCATTACCACAGATGTCAGGTCGACAGGCCTGTAGTCATTCAGACCCGAGATTAAAGGTTTCTTGGGGACTGGGATGATGGTGGAGCGTTTGAAACAGGATGGTACTTCGCACAGTTCCAGAGACCTATTGAAGATCTGTGTGAAGACTGGAGCAAACCTTGAGGTAGGATGGGGACACACGGTCTGGGCCTGCCGCTTTGTTGATCTTTCGTTGTTTGAAGATGTGTCTCACCTCCTGTTCGTGTATGGTCAACACAGGAGGGGGAGTCGGAGGTGTGATGGTGGTTGGTGGTGTGGCTGGGTGGGTGTGGGGTACGAAGGTTTCCTTTTCAAATCTGCAATAGGTATTCAAGTAGTCGGCTAAAGAGACAGAAGGAGAAAGAAAAGGGAGAAAGAATAGGGGAGATGTCCTCATGTTCTTTGCAAGCCCCTACACTCTCTGAAGCCGAAACTCGAAAAAACAGATTATAATCAGAAGATTCCAACCATCTACCCAGCCAGCTGTTGTAGCCCGCTTGGTAATGTCATTGGATAAGACAAACAAGTTACACTAGAGTTATTGAGCAATAAAAGAATACATAAAGAAATAGATGCATTCAACCTTATAAATGTTAATAAGTAATCTTGTCAACTCAATCCCACCTCTTGATTATATAAAACAAATATTAATCAAATAAAAACAAAATTGCGAATTACTAAGCATGCACTATAAATTTGTTCAGAATGTTACACCTTGATCTAGGTTTAAGGACATCTTTCATAAACAGGTTGTAATTTAATCATACAATACATTTAGACTGAGTCATGAGTCAGTCATAATGTCATCTAAGGAGTCAGTCAGTTTGAGGAAAAAGGTCTGTTCACAGGTAGGACAGTGTCAGTGGGTCTCATGAAGCATGTTAATGTTAATTGTCTTGTGAGTTTAACTAACACGTGCCTATAGCAGTGAAGTTCAGTTCAACATACTATACTTATCGCGGGGGCAGTAGCTTTAGCAGGGACCCCCAGACTTCCCTCTCCCGAGCCACTTCATACACCTCTTCCGGGGGGATTCCGAGGCGTTCCCGGGCCCGCCGAAAGACGTATACTCTCCAGTGTGTCCTTGGTCGTTCCCGGGGTCTCCTCCTGGTGGGACGTGCCTGGAACACCTCACCAGGGAGGCGTCCAGGAGGCATCCTTATCAGATGCCCGAGCCACCTCATCTGGCTCCTCTCAATGTGGAGGAGCAGCTGCTCAACTCTGAGCCCCTCCCGCATGACCGAGCTTCTCACCCTATCTCTAAGGGAGAGCCCAGACACCCTGCGGAGGAAACTCATTTTGGCCGCTTGTATCCGGGATCTTGTTCTTTCGGTCACGACCCACAGCTCGTGACCATAGGTGAGGGTAGGAACGCAGATCGACCGGTAAATCGAGAGCTTCGCCTTTCGGCTTAGCTCCTTCTTTACCACAACGGACCGATACAAAGTCCACATAACTGCAGACGCTGCACCGATCCGCCTGTCGATCTCACGTTCCGTTCTTCCCTCACTCGTGAACAAGACCCCAAGATACTTGAACTCCTCCACTTGGGGCAGGAACTCATCCCCGACCTGGAAAGGGCACACCACCCTTTTCCGACTGAGGACCATGGACTCAGATTTGAAGGTGCTGATTCTCATCCCAGCCGCTTCACACTCAGCTGCGAACTGCTCCAGTGAGAGTTGGAGATCACGGCTTGATACCATCATCAGCAAAAAGCAGAGATGCAATACTGAGGCCACCAAACCGGACCCCCTCTACCCGTCGGCTGCGCCTAGAAATTCTGTCCATAAAAGTTATGAACAGAATCGGTGACAAAGGGCAGCCTTGGCGGAGTCCAACCCTCTCCGGAAAGTCCAACTTACTGCCGGATATGCGGACCAAACTCTGAGTCGGGTCGTACAGGGACCGAACAGCCCGTATCAGGGGGTTCGGTACCCCATTCTCCCGAAGCACCCCCCACAGGACTCCCCAAGGGACACGGTCGAACGTCTTCTCCAAGTCCACAAAACACATGTAGACTGGTTGGGCGAACTCCCATGCACCCTCGAGGACCCTGTCAAGGGTGTAGAGCTGGTCCACTCTTCCACGGCCAGGACGAAAACCACACTGCTCCTCCTGGATCTGAGATTTGACTTCCCGACGGACCCTCCTCTCCAGCACCCCTGAATAGACCTTACCAGGGAGGCTGAGGAGTGTGATTCCCCCTGTAGTTGGAACACACCCTCCGGTCCCCCTTCTTAAAAAGGGGGACCACCACCCCAGTCTGCCAATCCAGAGGCACTGTCCCAGATGTCCACGCGATGTTGCAGAGGCGTGTCAACCAGGACATCCGGAGCCTTTAGGAACTCTGGACGAATCTCATCCACACCCGGGGCCTTGCCACCGAGGAGCTTTTTAACCACCTCGGTGACCTCAAACCAACTTTCAGTTGCCCGGCAAGGCTCTATAAGCCGTCTCTGACCTTTAATCATGAAGATGATTACGGGGAAATGTCAAGGGCTCCTGCCACTGCACCTGGCCCCGCTCTGTATTTGACAGCGCCATGTCAAGAGCTGACCTTGTGGACTCCCCCACGCCTCTCCGTTGTCCTGGCACCTCTACAGGTATGAACTTGAAAGACTTAGACAAACTGGCACGCAATATTCCGAGATTCAAAACTAAACCTGACGGCTCCCATGATACGAGAGGAACCTGATGAAGTGGCTCAGGCATCTGATTAGGATGTCTCCTGGACACCTCCTTGGTGAGGTGTTCCGGCCACGTCCCACCGGGAGGAGACCCCGGGGATGACCCAGGACACGCTGGAGAGACTATGTCTCCCGGCTGGCCTGGGAATGCTTCGGGATCCCCCCGGAAGAGCTGGTTGAAGTGCCTGGAGAGGGAAGTCTGGACTTCCCTATTAAATCGGGCAGTAGATTATCCAACCCGACCTCAGATAAGCGGAACAAAATGGATGGATGGATGGATGGATGATAGAGGTTTTTTCATCACATTTCCTAAAATTTACAAATATAAAAAGAGACGTGGTGCGCTTCACGAGACAAATAGTTTGATTATAACCTTCGAAAGTTCATTGGCTCATTCCGGAAGTAGATGCAAGCGTCTAGCTTCCGACTTTTTCTTTTCCCAAATTACTTAAGCTTTTATCCAACCAATAAACGCTGCAAATTTTAACGGACCCCATAGCATCTTTCTGCCCTGACCTTTAAAGACCCATTTCACGTCCTGTTTGTGAATGTTCAATGCACGAGGGGGTGCGTGGGGTTGGGCAGAGGTGTGATGTGGTCGTCGGTGGTGCAGCTGGGTGGGTGTGGGGTTTTCTGCATGTATTTAGGGAGGTTGTGGTTGAGTTTTGCTTTGTCCCCAAGAATAATGAAGGGTATATCTGGGTGCCTTTTTTCAAGTTAGTTTTCTTGGTCAGCCAGCATTTGCAGTGCAGTGTCCGTGTTAGTCTGAGGGAGATGTAAACACCGGCAAGAATGAATGAAGCAAACTCATAGGGGGAGTAGAATGACTTACAATTAAAAAACAACGGCTCCAAGTCCAGGCTGCAGTGCATGCTGAGCGCCGTGACATCAGTCCACTATTTTTTGTCGATGTTGATGTTTTGTTTTCCCCGATAGCTTCGTGTCACAGTCCTCACGGTGTCGTCGGAAGCCAGGCAGCAGTATAGCGCCATCATGGGTGTCTTCAAAAAGCCAAGTCTCCATGAAGCAGAGGGCAGCAGAATGTGCAAAGTCTTTACTGGTCTTTGTGAGAAGATGAAGCTCGTCCATTTTGTTGGGTAGAGCGGGGAGATTTGCGAGGTGAATCGACAGAAGCGGCATTTGAAATCCACGCTGTCAGAGCTTAACCTCCACTCTGGCACGCCTTCCTCTGTGGCATGAGCTTCAACTTTTCAAAGCGTAACTCCACGAAAAAACTTTGTTGATTTCTGAAAGTTGGCAGAAAAAGGTCCGGAGGGCCCTCACCAGCGCTGAGCAATTATTTCCTCGTATACGGAAGTCGCATAATGTCTCCAAAGAGGAAGAAATAGGATGCACCATGGTCAATACTAGAGAGCACGTTACCGTGGCGTCCGCTCTTGGAGGCGCCATCTTGCAGATGATGCATGGTCCCTCAATAAGCCCTCTAGGATCATCACTGGCTGCCTACAATCCACCCAGTCTGAGCTCCTACCAGTGTTAACTTGGCATTGTACCTATAGCTCTTCGCAGAGAGCATCTTACCTCTAAGATGGTGAACAAGGCCATGTTGGATCTCAAACATCATCCACAACCTCATCCAGAAAGCACAACTGGGTCACAGACACCTCACTTTCAGACACACTTTCTCTCACCAAGCTGCAAACCTCCGTGGATCCAATGTAACATCTTCGACACACGGAGAGCCCCGCTGGCATGAGACTAGCCCACACACTCAATTAACAGTTTCTCCCAACACAATGCTGAGCTACCACCCAGAACATGGGTCACCCTTAAGAAGTCTGTGGTGGCCAGTGCAACAGTCCAAGGTCTACCCCACCGCTCACACAAAGGTAGCTGGGATATGTTGCACCTTACCCACAATGACAAGCGGTATTGAAAGGGATGGATGCAGATTTGATCCTTTAACAATGGAAAGTTGTAAAACCCCTTTACCCCATTTTATGGCTTATAGGTGTGCATTTTTTTTACTTTATCATTTTTCTTATTTGTAATATTTTGTTTCTTTCACATTTCTCACAGGAAATTTGTGCACAGGTGTTGGTGTGAAGAGAAAGAAAAAAATGATGTATGTTACGACAAAAAATGCAGGTATTGAAAACCCAAATTTATTAATATGGCCGATGTTCTAATTTCCTTTCACTTTTATCGTCATGTCTAATATTTTTTGTTTCAGACTTTGATAGACATGAGATATTGCTCTACGAAGAGGTGGCCAAGGTCCCTCCTTTCAAGCGGAAAACTTTGATTTTGGTTGGTGCCCAAGGTGTAGGAAGGCGCAGATTGAAGAACATGCTTCTGTTAAAGGATCCCCATCTCTTTGGAACCACAATTCCTTGTATAAAATTACTTTACAACTTTTATATATTATTTTTCATAGTTCACACTTTGGTTCACAGACAATCTAATTTGATCCAACTGAACACTATTTTACTTGGTATGTGTGTTGTGTTCATCGTACTAATTTATCAATGTTAAATAAACATACGTAGTATAATTTATGGGAACAATGCCTCAAAACCTGTGCATAACAACAAAATGCTTATAGTTAAGGATTTAATTATCATATCACCTGCATGATTCATTTAAAAGCAAGCAGCAAAATAGTGTTCTAAACATTTTGTTCCAAACTGCAAGGAAATCACGTATGTCAATTATCATTACTACACGGATAGAGGTTGTGAGTTTGTCCACTTCAAAATATCTCAAGATTGAAATATACAATACATACACGCACAAGATACAGCGGTCTCTGTAAAAAAATACATCTGTCTATTAATATTAAAATAATGGTTTGTGGTGCAGTTTTATGAAGTATGTTGTTGTAATAAGAAATGTGTTCCTGAAAAAAAAGGAAAGACATACGTGCAGTGAAAAAGTATTTGCCCCCTTCTCAAATAATTTTTTTTCATAGTTTCCCCACTTTTATGTTTAAGATCATAAAAGAAATGTATCAGACCCAAGCTAACATAGAACGCAGTTTTTAAATGATTTTATTTATTTACGAGGGAAAAAATATTTAAAGCTACCTGTCCCTGTGTAAAAAAATTAATGGCTCCCTAAACCTAATACTGTAACTCTTTGGGCCACCCTCAGCACCAATAACTGAAATCAAGCGTTTTCTATAACTGGGAATGAATCTTTCATATCTCTGGGGCGATATTTTGAACCACTCTTCCTTGCTGAATTTTTTAATTCGGCAACAATGGAGGGTTTTCGAGCATGAACTGCCTTTTTAAGGTCATGCCAAAGCATTCTAATTGAATTCAAGTCCCGACTCCTCCATGTTGTTTTTTAAGCCATTCAGAAGTTGACTTGCTGGTGTGTTTTGGATCGTTGTCCTGCTGCAGAACCCAAGTGTGCTTCAGCTTGAGGTCGCGAACAGCTGGTCGAATCCGTGGGTGATGATTCTGCTTCAGGATTTTCTGGTAAAGAGCGGAATTTATGCTTCCATCAATCACAGCAAATCGTCCAAAACCTGAAGTAGCAAAAAAGTACCAGACCATCACACTACCACCATCATGTTTGACTGTTGGAAGGATGTTTTTTCTTTCTTTCTGAAAGGCTGTGTTACATTTAGGACGGATGTAACAAGACACACACCTTCTGAAAAGTTCAACTTTCATCTCGTCATTCCATAGAATATTCTCCAAAAAGTCTTTTGTATCATTCAGACTTTTTATTTTTTTATTTTTTTTTAATTGTTTTTGCAAAAGTAAGATAAGCCTCAATGTTCTTTTGGTCAGCAGTGTTTTTTGCCTTGCAACTGTGCCATGGATGCCATTTTTGCCCAGTCTCTACCTTCTTATTGAATCATAAACACTGACATTAACTGAGGCAAGGGAGGCCTGCAGTTCTTAAGATGTTGTCCTGGGTTCCTTTGTGGCCTCCTGGATGAGTCGTCACTATGCTCCTGGGGTAGGATGAGTGTTTGGTTGGAGACCTATTCTTGAATTTCTTTGGGTGCTGGCATTTTGCTGCAGCTTTTTGAGATCTTTTGGCTGACTTAATTTTGTCAGAGGTTCTATTTAAGGTATTTCTTGATTGAACAGGTCTGGAGGTAATCAGGCTTGGGCGTGGTCAGTGAAAATGGAAAAAAAAATTTGATTAGCCACCGTTAATTCATGATTTAACAAGCGGGCCATTACCTTTTCACACAGGACCAGATAGTGTTGAAAATCTTTTTTCCCCCCTGAATAAACAAACTCACCGTTTAAAAACAGCATTTTGTGTTTACTCGTGTTATCTTTGTCAGATACTTTGTCAGTGGCGTCCATAAAACAGACGTTGCTTGGATGGCAGCATATGTTTCTCCAAAACCTGTATGTACCTTTCAACATTAATGGTGCCTTCACAGATTTGTAAGTTACCCATGCCATTGACACTAACACAGCCCCATACCATCACAGATGCTGTTTTTTTAACTTTGCATCCATAACAGTCCGGATGGTTCTTTTCCTCTTTGGCCCGGAGGACACGACGTCCACAATTTCCCAAAACAATTTGAAATGTGGACTCGTCGGACCACAGAACACTTTTCCACTTTGCATCAGTCCATCTTAGATGAGCTCGGGCCCAGAGGAGTCGGCGGCGTTTCTGGGTATTGTTGATAAATGGCTTTTGCTTTGCATAGTAGAGTTTTAAGTTGCACTTACGGATGTAGCGCCGAACTGTATTTACTGACATTGGTTCTCTGAAGTGTTCCTGAGCCCATGTGGTGATATCCTTTTCCACATTGATGTCGGTTTTTGATACAGTGCCGCCTGAGGGACCGAAGGTCACGGGCATTCAATGTTGGTTTTCGGCCTTGCCGCTTACATGCAGTGATTTCTCCAGATTCTCTGAACCTTTTGATGACATTATGGACCGTAAATGATTAAAACCCTAAATTCCTTGCAATTGTACGCTTAGGAACATTGTCCTTAAACTATTTGACTATTTTCTCACGCACTTGTTCACAAAGAGGTGAACCTCGCCCCATCTTTGCTTATGAATGACTGAGCAATTCAGGGAAGCTCATTTTATACCCAATCATGACACCCACCTGTTCCCAATTAGCCTGTTCACCTGTGGGATGTTTGATGAGCATTCCTCAACTTTCTCATTCTTTTTTGCCACCTGTCCCAGCTTTTTTGGGACATGTTGCTGCCATAAAATTTTAAGTTAATAATTATTTGCTAAAAACAATAAAGTTTATCAGTTTGAACATTTAATAGCTTGTCTTTGGAGTGTATTAAATTAAATATAAGTTCAACATGATTTGCAAATCATTGTCCATCCATCCATCCATTTTCTGAGCCGCTTCTCCTCAGTAGGGTCGCGGGCGTGCTGGAGCCTATCCCGGCTGTCATCGGGCAGGAGGCGGGGTACACCCTGAACTGGTTGCCAGCCAATCGCAGGGCACATAGAAACAAACAACCATTCACACTCACAGTCATGCCTACGGGCAATTTAAAGTCTCCAATTAATGCATGTTTTTGGGATGTGGGAGGAAACCGGAGTGCCCGGAGAAAACCCACGCAGGCACGGGGAGAACATGCAAACTCCACACAGGCGGGGACGGGGATTGAACCCGGGTCCTCAGAACTGTGAGGCTGACGCTCTAACCAGTCGTCCACCGTACCGCCTGCAAATCATTGTATTCTGTTTTGTTTTTATTTATGTTTAACACAATGTCCCAACTTCATTGGAATAGGGGTTGTAGAAGAATATGGGAAGGGTGCTCGTACTTTCTCAAAGCACTGTACATGATTGTCATTTGACAGCAACCACAGATGCGGACATGCTGTATGTAATTAAAAAAATTAAATTATTTGCAGTTGCTCGGAGTGACAAAATCTAATCTTGACAAGAAACAGATACAGTGGCTGGAAATAAGTATTTAACACGTCTCCATTTTTCTCATTAAATATATTTACAAAGGTGCTATTATGTAAATTTCACCAGATGTTGGGAACAACCCAAGCAATCCATCATACATACAAAAAAAGTAGAACAAAGAAGATCAGAAATTAAGTTGTGTGTAATAATGTGAAATGAAAAAGGGAAAACGTATTGAACACGCCAACTGGTATTTATTTACTACTTTGTAAATTTGTTGTTTGCAATGACAGCTTCCACATGCCTCCTGTATGGAGAAACTAGTCACGTGCATTGCTCTGTTTTGATTTTGGCCCATATCTCCACACAAGAAGTCTTCAAATCTTGAATGTTCAGTGGGCTTCTTTTATGGACTTTGACTTTCAGTTCTTTCCATAGATTTTCAAGTCAGGTGATTGGCTGGGCCATTCTAGGAGCTGTATTCTTTTTCTGTCTTTTGCTTGGCAGTATGTTTTGATGATCATCCTTCTGAAATGTCCACCCTCGTTTCATTTTCATTGTCTTCGTAGATGGCAGTAGATTTTTGTCAAGAATGTCTCGATACATTTGACCATTCATCCTTCCTTCAATAATGTGAAGTTTACCAGTACCATTTGCTGAAAAGAAGCACCACACCATCATGTTCCCACCTCCGAACATTATTGTTGGTATGGTGTTTTTAGGGTGATGTGCAGTGCCATTTCTCCTCCAAACGTGGTGTGCATTATGGCATCGAAACAGTTCAATTTTGCTTTCATCTGACCAGACTATATTCTCCCAGTATTTAACTGGCTTGTCCAAATGTTGTTCAGCAAACTTTAAACAAGCTTTGACATGCTTTATTTTCAGCAATGGGGTCTTGCGTGGTGAGCGTGCATACAGGCCATGGCGGCGGAGTACATTACTACACTGTTTTCCTTGTGACAACAGTACCTGCTAATTCCAGCTCTTTTTGAAGGTCTCCACAGGTGGTCCCTCTCTGTTAGACAACTCTTCTGATTATTCTTTGCACTCCTCTGTCAGAAATCTTGCGAGGAGCACCTGATCGAGGCAAATATATGGTGGTATTATTGGCTTTCCACTTACGAATTATGGTCCCAACCGTGCTCACTGGAATGTTCAAAAGCTTAGATATGTGCCTGTAACCAATGCCATCGTTAGGTTTTGCAACAATTAGTTTGCGATGGTCTTGAGACAGCTCTCTGCTCTTACCCATCATGAGATGTGTCTTGACTCACACATTGGCAATTACCTTTTTGTAGGCCATCAATTAGGAGTGAACCAGCTGATATTCATTTGCACTGACAAGGGTCTAGATTGCTGTTTGATTATTGATGGATTTTAGGTGTTGTCTTGGCTTTCCATGCCCTTTTGCACCTCCCTGTGTTCAATACTTTTTCCCTGTGTCATTTCAGATTTTTACACACAACTTAATTTATGATCTGATTTGTTCTACTTTCTTTGTATGTATGTATTTCCTGGGTTGTTTCCAACATCTGGTGAATCTTTCAGGTCAATAGCACCTTTGGAACTATATTTAGTGAGAAAAATGGTGACGTGTTAAATGTGAAACATGTATTAACATATAACCCAAAATGTCCTCTCCCGAGCACCCAGTTAAGACCCCACACATTTTTCCTCTTTTTGTTCTTTTTTTTCCCCCAATATCAGCGCGATCTTTGTTGTTGTTGTTGCCATGGTGACAATTGTAGCAGAATGTCACAAATCTTGCGTTGAATGAGATGAAGCTGAGTTTAATGTTCTTGGTTTTGTTTGTGAGGTTAATGAGGCTGCCTGTATTATATTAACTGGAGGCTTAACACAGGAACGACAGACACTGCAAGTCTGTTTAAAAGAATAGTGTGGTCTACCGCAGTGGTTCTCCTGGTCAGGTTTCGGGACCCACAATCACGGCATATAGACAAGCCGCAACCCAGATTTCAACATCTAATTTTAATGAAAACATGTTTCAGTTTTAATCTGACATATTACAAAATATGACAGTGTGCCTATCGCCCAGAGTCAGCTGGGATAGGCTCCAGCACACCCGTGACCCTAGTGAGGATAAGCAGTATAGAAGATGAATGAATGAATGAATAGTTTTCAGTTTATCTTCTGTGGATTGAGCAAACACCTCTTTCACCCTATCCATGCCTTCAGGTAACATAAGATCTTCTGTAATTGTGTGTGGTTTCTTTAACTTGGCAATATGATGTGCCACTTTGTAAGACGCACGGAGTGCCTGTTCCTGCTTCGAGCACAAAGCTATAAGACACTTTTGTGATGTCCTCAGGTCTTTAAATATTTTTTTCTGTATGAGAATGGTATTTGGTCTCCAAATGCCTCATGAGTTTTGATGGCTTCATGCTTTCTTGTGCCAATACTGCACTGCACAAAACACGCTGAAGTCGTTCACCTTTTTTGTCCTCAATATAAAAAAAAAATCCATATTTTATATCAGAGATTGGGGGGACTCAAGTCAAATGACTTAACTCGAGTCGACTCGAGTTGCCAGTTCTATGACTTAGGACTTACTTGCCAAATACTTAAGAAAGACTTGACTTTAGACTTGGAGACTTGACTTTGACTTAAACTACATAACTTGACAAGTCATCTATTTTAGAGTTGGAAATCTGTATTTTAATTGAGACAGCTTGCATTTTTTTATTTATTTTTTGTAAACGTAAGAAACGTTTTGGGGGTCATTCGCAGCAACCTGGCAAGACAGTCTTCGTTGTTGCGCACTTGCCAGGGTGACGTAGCCACCTGCATGAACAATGATGGAAGGAGCTCCAAAGATAAATACAATTTGGATTTAAAGATTTTATGTTATCGATGAAGTCTGCAAAAAGAGGATGGCAACTTGCAGATGGAAACTTGGAAACGGAACTGCTGAAGTGTTCTGTCACTCACTTCTGAATATTCGGCGAATGACCAATGAGCAGCCAGCGTGCAGGCGGGGGCGGGACTACATTAAACGTACTGCCTTGTGATTTGCGATTCACCAGCGTTGTCACTCACTTCGGTGAATGAGCAGCCAGCGTCAGGCAGGGCCATGCAGGCGGGGTAGGGGCTTAAATGAACTGGTGGACTGGTGTACTGAAAAGTGATTCGATCTGAACTGGTTTACTGAAGAACTGAAAGGTGATTCGTTCAGTGAACTGGTGTACTGAAGGAATGAAGTGTGATTCGTTCAGTGAACTGATGTACTGAGGAACTGAAGAGTTATTTTTTTCATTGAACTTATTGTTCGCGATCTGTTAGACACGAGTGATTCATTCGTTGAACTTCTTCGTTTGTGATCCGCTAAGGAGCAATGTACTAGTACGATGAGTGATTAGTTTGCGCAAGGAACGACGTACTATGCAGTGAACGTACTCATGAGGGATTTTAACCGCAAGTCCTAACGTCCTCGGGGGGGAATAGCTTTCACTAGCAGCTAATGTTGAGTCAGTCAAGCACATAAAATAAATGTAACTTAATAATATCCATCCCTCTGTGTCTCTAATGTGATTACTAAAGCTTTTTTTATTTCATAATATTAATAATAATAAT
The DNA here is from genome assembly GCF_024500385.1 of Phyllopteryx taeniolatus. Classification (NCBI taxonomy): domain Eukaryota; kingdom Metazoa; phylum Chordata; class Actinopteri; order Syngnathiformes; family Syngnathidae; genus Phyllopteryx; species Phyllopteryx taeniolatus. Next base: position 929,051 of record NC_084505.1, on the reverse strand, counting down.
ACATTAAACTTATATAGCGCTTCTCAAGACACTCAAAGACGCTTTACACTAATCAGATGACAATAACAGTAAGGTGAGTGAGCAGGAAGCCCGGGTGGTTGGGGCTAGTGTCAGCGACGCTGTCCACCGTGGTGGGCTGCTCTCTGTCCCAAACAAACGGTGTTTTCGAGTTTTTCGTCTTATATGTCCAAGTGTTTTAGTCTGTCTTCGTCATGTCTACATGTTCCAAGACGCAGCGAGCCAACATACGCTCTCTGGACAACAAGCTGGATTACAATTGACTGCTCCCCTCTACTCGTATAAGACGGTGGGAGAGTGCTGTAGTTTTGTGTTTGTGGAAACATGGCTGAAAGCAGCATTCCAGACAGCTCCATTCAACTCGACCGGCTAGCATGCTATCGAGCGGACAGAACTGTGGCGGGAGGCAAGACTCGCGGCGGCGGACTCTTTGTTTACATCAATGACGCCTGGTGCCAGGACACTATCTTGGTCAGTCAACACTGCTCACCGCTATTGGAGTTTATGGCTCTGAAGTCCTGGTTGTTTTATTTACTGAGGGAATTCACTGCCATACTGCTTGTGGCAGTCTATATTCCTCCAAACTCCAGCAATAACAGGAGTGAGGTGCTAAATGAGCTATACCATCATATCAGTGAACAGCTGACGGCACACCCAGCTGCTTTCCTCATGCTAGTTGGGGACTTTAACAATGCTGACCCCAAGGCTGTGTTTCCTAAACTCAAACATTGACTTTCCAACACGGGGAAATAACACTCTGGACAATGTTTTTACTCCCCTGAAAGGGGCCTACAATGTGTTTCCCCTCCCCCACCTCAGCGCCTCAGACCATCTCACTGTTATGCTAATGCCAGCTGACAGACCACTGGTTAAAGTCTCCCAACCAGTTAGGAAGCAGGTATAAGAGTGACCAGAAGGGTCCCTTGAGGCACTTCAATATTGTTTGTGTCATCTGCAAACTTGATAAAGAGGTTGGAGCTGTATGTCGGTGTGCAGTCATAGACTGCAGACTGGACCATGTTCAAAAAGGCTGCCAACTACAACTCCATCACAGACCTTCAGGAGTACACAGAGACTGTTACTGCCTACATCAGCAAGTGCATGGATGATCATCATCACTAAGTCCATCACCGTCCGTGCTAATCAGAAGTCATCGCTGTCGGTGGAGGTCTACAGACTACTGAAGGTTCGCAACATGGGTTTTAGATCTGGGGATGAGGAGGGCCTGAGGACAGCCAGGGCCAATTTGTCCCGTGGCATCAGGGAGGCCACGAGGGAGTACTCCAGCAAGATCGCCCACCGCTTCAGTGACAGCAGTGACACCAGGAGTCTGTGGCGTGGTATTCAGACCATTACGGACTATAAACCCTCACCACAGACCTGCGACAGCTCCACCTCCCTAAATGACTTCTTTGCTCGCTTTGAGGCACACAACAGCACCCCTGCACAAAAGACTCAACCCCATCCTGGTGACCACCTAACACCTAACACCTCCTTGAGTCAGGGTGTTGTCCCTACGTGCTTCAAAGAGACCACCATCATCCCAGTCCCGAAGAAGTCTTCTCCCTCCTGCCTCAATGACTACCGTCCGGTAGTGCTCACTCCAATCCTGATGAAGTGCTTCGAGCGACTAGTCATGCACCACATCAAGTCCTCCCTCCCACCCTCCTTGGAGCCCTTCCAGTTTGCATATAGGTCCCAACCGGTCAACCGATGATGCTGTCTCCACTGCCCTCCACTCTGCCCTTACATATCTGGACTCTAAGGACTCATATGTCAGACTGCTTTTCATAGACTTCAGCTCGGCATTCAATACCACCATCCCTCAACTACTGATCTACAATTTGGACCACCTGGGATTCAACACCTCGATGTGCAACTGCCTGCTGGACTATCTGACATGGAGACTACAGGCAGTACGGATTGGCAGCAACACATCCACCACCATCACTCTGAATACGGGGGCCCCTCAAGGTTGTGTGTTGAGTCCCCTCCTCTTCACCCTGCTAACCTATGACTGCACACCGACATACAGCTCCAACCTCTTTATCAAGTTTGCAGATGACACAACTGTGGTGGGTCTCATCAGCAACGGGACGAATCAGACTACAGGAGTGAGGTGAGCCGCCTGGCCGGGTGGTGCACGGACAACAATCTCTCCCTAAATGTGGAAAAAACAAGGAAATTATTGTGGACTTCAGGAGAGCGCACTCCCAGCATGCTCCACTGAACATCAACCGTGCTGCGGTGGAGAGAGTGTGGGAGTGCACATCACCGAGAACCTCTCCTGGACCAGCAGCACCTCATCACTGGTCAAGAAAGCTCACCAGCGTCTCTACTTCCTGCGGAAGCTGAGAAGAGCCAGAGCCCCGACCCCCTTCAAGTGCTACTGAGGGACCATAGAGAGCATCCTGACCAACTGCATCACTGTGTGATACGGAGCATGCACCGCATCCTGCGGCAAGACTCTCCATCGCATAGTGAGGGCAGCTGAGAAGATCATCGGAACCTCTCTTCCCTCCCTGCAGGACATTTACAGCACCCGCCTCACCCGCAAAGCCGTCCGCATGGATGCCACCCATCCATCACACAGCCTCTTCAGTCTGCTGTCATCAGGGAGGAGACTGTGGAATCAGTGGGCCAGTACTAGCTGACTCAAAGACAGTTTTATTCATCAGTCTGTCAGGAATCTGAACTCCTTGCCCGATCTTCCCCATCTACCTCTTCTGTCCTCTGCCCACCTGAACTCTGAACTCTGACGCCCCACATACATGCACATGCACGCACACACACACACACACACACACCAGACTCAGGGTCGCACCAGCCACTTTAGCAGCATTGGGGTTTTGACATCTAATTTATATATTTCTTATTTGCCTTGGTTCTCTGACCTTGACTATGTGGCACACGTCACCCGATCTTTGATATTGCACATTCAATTAATACTTTTTATACTGTATGTACCGTAGTTTTATTTAGCTTTTTATATTATTATTTGTACTGTCTTTGTAGCAATAAAAGCACCTTGACCTTGACCTTAATTGCAGAAAAGTCACGCCGGCTGGCGAGAGCCTAACTGAACGCAAGGGGACGCGGAAGGATGTTCGGTAGCTAAGCTCGCTGCACGCATGTTCACAAGTCACAACCAAAGCCGGGTGTTTGAGAGCTTTCTGAGAGAGCGATCGGTACAGTGAGTATTGAAAATATTCAGACCCCCTTCAATTTTTCACTCTTTGCTATATTGCAGCCATTTGCAAAAAATATTTGTTCATTTCTTCCCTCATTAATGTACACACAGGACCCCATATTGACAGAAAAAAAACGCAATTGTTGAAATCTTTGCAGATTTATTAAAAAAAGAAAAACTGAAATAACACACAGCCAAAAGTATTCAGACCCTTTGCTGTGACACGCATATATTTATCTCGGGTGCTTCTTCTGATCATCCTTGAGGTGGCAGCTGTGTTTGATTATACTGATTGGACTTGATTATGAAAACCACACACCTGTCTATATCAGACCTTACAGCTCACAGTGCATGTCAGAACAAATGAGAATCAGGAGGTCAAAGGAACTGCTTGAAGAGCACAGAGACAGAATTGTGGCAAGGCACAGATCTGGCCAAGGTTACCAAAAAAATTCTGCTGCACTTAAGGTTCCTCAGAGCACAGTGGCCTCCAAAATGCTTAAATGGAAGACGTTTGGGATGACCAGAACCCTTTCTAGAGCTGCCCGTCCGGCCAAACTAAGCAATCGGGGGAGAAGAGCCTTGGTGAGAGAGGTAAAGAAGAACCCAAAGATCACTGTGGCTGAGCTCCAGAGATGCAGTCGGTAGATGGGAGAAAGTTCTAGAAAGTCAACCATCACTGCAGCCCTCCACCAGTCGCCGCTTTATGGCAGAGTGGCCTGACGGAAGCTTCTCCTCAGTGAAACGTGAAAGCCCGCATGGAGTTTGCTAAAAAACTCCATGACCAAGATAGAAAACTGTTAGCCTTAATTCTAAGTCGCATGTGTGGCGAAAACCAGGCACTGTTCATCACCTGTCCAATACAGTCCCAACAGTGAAGTATGGTGGTGGCAGCATCATGCTGTGGGGGAGACTACAGGCAGTACGGATTGGCAGCAACACATCCACCACCATCACTCTCTGCGTACTCTCATGCTGTGGGGGTGTTTTTTCAGCTGCAGGGACAGGACAACTGGTTGCAATCGAATGAAAGATGAATGCGGCCAAGTACAGGCATATCCTGGACAAAAACCTTCTCCAGAGTGCTCAGGACCTCAGACTGGGCCGAAGGTTCACCTTCCAAAAAGACAATGACCCTAAGCACGCAGCTAAAGTAAAGGAGTGGCTTCAGAACAACTCCGTGACTGTTCTTGAATGGGCCAGCCAGAGCCCTGACTTAAACCCAATCGAGCATCTCTGGAGAGACCAGAAAACGGCTGTCCACCAACGTTCACCATCCAACCTGACTGAACTGGAGAGGATCTGCAAGGAGGAATGGCAGAGGATCCCCAAATTTACTGACATTGGTTTTCTGAAGTGTTCCTGAGCCCATGTGGTGATATCCTTTACACATTGATATCAGTTTTTGATGCAGTGCCGCCTGAGGGGTCGAAGGTCACGGGCAATCAATGTTGGGTCTTGTCGCTTACATGCAGTGATTTCTCTAGATTCTCTGAAACCTTTGATGATATTATGGACCGTAGATGATGAAATCCCTAAATTCCTTGCAATTGTACGTTGAGGAACATTGTTCGACTATTTTCTCACGCACTCGCCCCATCTTTGCTCATTTTATACCCAATCATGGCACGCACCTGTTCCCAATTAGCCTGTTTACGGGGATGTTCCAAACAGGTGTTTAATGAGCATTCCTCAACTTTCTGTCTTTTTTGCCACCTGTCCCAGCTTTTTTTTAAATGTGTTGCAGCCATAAAATTCTAAGTTAATGATTATTTGCTAAAAACAATAAAGTTCAGTTTGAACTTTAAATATCTCGTCTTTGTAGTGTATTCAATTAAATATAGGTTGAACATGATTTGCAAATCACTGTATTCTGTTTTTATTTGTTTAACACAACATCCCGACTTCAATGGAATTGGGGTTGTGTGTGTGTATATATATATATATATATATATATATATATATATATATATATATATATATATATATATATATAAATCAAAGTGGAACATTTTATATGAGGTAATTAGAGCCTTGAATAAGTCAATGAATCATAACAACATAGATTTGTACGTATGATCATATTTGGAAAAATTGCAGTTTTTAAAAAAAACACCCAGGAGTTATTTTTGTCAAAACATGGTTCAGGCTCTAAGTGTTCTAAGTACGACTGTTTTCAACGCGAACGGATTTACTCCTCAACACCACGGGTCCTGCCTGCTCAACGCCATCGGGCTGCCGCTTCGACGCTACGGGATCCAGTCGCTGTGCCTACTGAAGCGTTTTGAGGGCGCGTTCCTACGCCAATCGGTTTCGGTTTTCTTTTCCCCAGTGAACTGAGGGTTCAACGGTTTTGTGAGTACTGCCAGTGAGGGCTACATTTTTATTGAGTCTTTTAACGCTGTTAGGTTTTGAGTATTTAACCTTCCGCTGGAGTTATGGTTTTTTACCCATTTATCAAGGTGTTCTATTTTTTCAGGATTCATTGTTTCAATTATTTTCCAATCTTTACATTGTAAGTCTTCCCTACCTCCTTTTTTACTTGACTCGTTTCCCATTTTGTAGAATTTTGGTTCAGTGTAATACTACCTAGGGTAGTCGAGAACACTGTTTCTTTTCAGTAGGACGGTGATTCAAATTTACTTTCTGTGGTAATTCTCACTTCAACTCTTTCGAGTGGAGAATTCTTGCCTTTGCATCCACAAAAAGTCCACCGTTTACTTTCCCACTGTTCTGGTATGGAATGAAAAACCTAGTGGTTTCCCATTTCCCGTTTACACTCTCATTCAAACAGTTTTCATTCACACTAGCTCGTCAGAGGACTCCGCCGTCCTATACGGAATTTAACTGCGTCTGTCAACAGCTCGTTAGAGGACTCCGCCGTCCTATACGGAATTTAACTACGTCGCCACGAAACTTTCCTAGTTTCTTTCTTTACCCGCCATTGACTAGTATTCACAGGGTTTCTCTCATACCTTTTTAAATAAAAACTCAACTCACCCCTGTCTGTCTTCTCAGAGTACCGTCAACCTTTGGATTCCAGCTGGCGGGCCGATTTCAGTCCCGGAAAGGGTCTTTTGGACTCACTTTAAATGGAGTCCGCCATGGCCATGGTCTTTATACTGCAATCCACCCGCCTGCTGGATTCGTCGGGTATGTTGGCATCCGGCTCGAAGGACCAAGTAAATGTCAGGTTCAAGACACCTAAAACACTTGTAAAAAAACAAGACAGACACAGAGGTAGTTCAGTTTTCAGACTTGCAAGGAGAAATGGCCAAGAGTGAACTTAGTTACAGTCTCCAAACCTTTCTGAGTTCACTCTGCCGGATTCTCTCTTTTTATTACTTTAGGGCAGTTCCCTTGTTACATATGAGTTACAACGTCAAAAAGGTGGGGGCATACATGCTTGTTGCAACTCATGTGATCAGCACATAACACTCTTTGTTGTGGTTGAGACAGTAGAAGAATTACATACTTCTTATCAAGACACAGGAAAACTCCTCGGCTCACGTTTGTCCTTGCACCTGCAAGCACATGACTCATCCTGTGGGAGAAAACTTTTCACGCAGTGATAAAACATTTCTCTAACTAGAAGTAAGCAGAAAAGCACAACACATGATAACTTATTTACATTTTTCCATCACTAGTTATCATGCAGCTCTTAAATTGTGACTGCCCAAACTTGGATATTTCAGCCCACTTCAAACTTAAGAAAACACCTTGCGGTAAGTTGCAGATGTTACTATTGTTGTTTTGGCAGTGGATGTGGCAAAATTAGCCTTATCCCTATGGTGTCGCACACACAATCACTAAGTCTGTTCAGCAAACAGCTTCTTCATGAAGTCATTTCAGCAAAGAAAGCAAATTATGTTTCTGTAGGTCCCAATGTATGTGTTGTTGGTTTTTGGGCAGTTAATTGTAATGGTGGCAGGTGAGTGTCGACTCCCATATATTATTACTATTTTTTTATTAATTGATGTAAATGCTCTGATTAAAAACCAAAAAAATGTAAGTTACTCACAAGTTACTCTTTACTTGAGTAGTTTTTTCATTGAGTACTTTAAGTAAATTTGAATGATTACTTTTTACTCGAGTCATATTATTCAAATGTAACAGTACTCTTACTTGACGACAATATTTGGCTGTTCTACCCACCTATGGGTTTAAGAAGCAAAAAGTTACAGACATCCATTGTTTAAGCTCAACAAGACACACCTCCAGATTACAGCAATCGTGTGGGTTAATTTTAATGGCATGTATAGCTGGGTATCGTCGGCGTAACAGTGAAAGATAGCTATAAATCAAAGGCAGCTCTGAGGTCAATTAATAATAGTATTTATGAGGCGTCGCAGTCCATAGATAGATCATTTATCACTTTTGCAAGAGCCATTTCGGTAGAGTGGTCTGCCCTGAATCCAGACTGAAGAAGTTCCAATAGATTGCTAGAGGACGTGATGATTAAACTGTTGTGCTAGAAAAAATGTTAAAATAAATGGGAGATATGACACCGTCCTAGAATTGCAAAGACTCTCAGGGACGAGTTTGGGTCTTTTCAGTAAGGGTCGAATAACGGCTTTGTTGAAAGCTGTAGGTACAGTGCCAGATGAGAGTGATACATTTAATATTTAAGATAGAAGGTCCTATCATTTAAAACAGCTCTTTCATGAGTTTCCAAGGAAGATGGTCGAGAAAACAAGTTGTCTGTTGTGACACACTAATGAGTTTTGTGGGTCTGTCAAGGTATACATTCTCAAGATGGGAGAGGGTAGCAAGACAAGTATCCACCTTAGTGCCCATATTAGTCTCTACATAGTCTCTTTTCTTTCTAATCTCCTGAGACAACTCTCTCCCTCGCTTCCTCTGGTCCATATTTAGTGTGGCACACACCACGTCACTAAAAAGCACAGTGATTGCTTGTCACCATTTAAATAGGCAGATGTGATGCTAATTAGAGGACACATCTTGGAACATGTGCCTCTGGTAAAAAAAATTTCAATCTTTTCCTTAACCCAACCTAGCCTTCACTGAATTTTATCCAACCTGGTCACTCCGAGAGCGAACCTCAACATCTTCATTTCTGCCACCTCCAGCTCCGCTTCCTGTTGTCTCTTCAGTGCCACTGTCTCTAATCCGTACATCATAGGCTGGCCTCACCACTGTTTTATAAAGTTTGCCCTTCATCCTAGCAGAGAATCTTATGTCACATAACACACCTGACACCTTCCTCCACCCATTCCAACCTGCTTGGACCCGTTTATTCACTTCCTTACCACACTCACCATTGCTCTGGACTGTTGACACCAAGTATTTAAAGTCTTGCTATTTCTTCTCCCTGGAGCATCACTCTTAACCCACCACCCTTCTCATTCATGCACATATATTGTCTTACTTTGGCTAATCTTCATTCCTCTGCTTTCCAGTGCATGCCTCCATCTTTCTAACTGTTCCTCCACCTGCTCCCTGCTTTCACTGCAGATCACAATGTCATCTGCAAACATCATGGTCCACGGGGATTACAGTCTAACCTCATCTGTCAGCCTATCCATCACCACTGCAAACAGGAAGGGGCTCAGGGCTGATCCCTGATGCAGTCCCACCTCCACCTTAAATTCGTCTGTCACACCTACAGCACACCTCACCGCTGTTCTGCTGTCCTCGTACATGTCCTGTATTATTCTAACATACTTCTCTGCCACTCCAGACTTCCGCATGCAGTACCACAGTTCCTCTCTGGGTACTCTGTCATAGGCTTTCTCTAGATCTACAAAGAAACAATGTAGCTCCTTCTGATCTTCTCTGTACTTTTCCATCAACATCCTCAAGGCAAATAATGCATCTGTGGTACTCTTTCTAGGCATGAAACCTTACTGTTGCTCGCAAATACTCACTTCTGTCCTGAGTCTAGCCTCCACTACTCTTTCCCATAACTTCATTATGTGGCTCATCAACTTTATTCCTCTATAGTTGCCGAAGCTCTGCACATCACCTTTGTTCTTAAAAATGGGCACCAACACACTTTTCCTCCATTCCTCAGGCATCTTCTCACGTACTAGAATTCTATTCAACAAGCTGGTCAAAAACTCCACAGCCACCTCTCCTAGATGCTTCCATACCTCCACAGGAATGTCATCAGGACTAACTGCATTTCCATTTTTCATCCTCTTTAATGCCTTTCTAACTGCCCCCTTACTAATTATTGCCACGTCCTGGTCCACCACACTTGCCTCTTCTTCTCTCCCTTCTCTCACATTTTCCTCATTCATCAACTCCTCGAAGTATTCTTTCCATCTCGCTAGCACACTGCTGGCACCAGTCAACCTATTTCCATCTCTATCCTTAATCACCCTAACCTGCTGCACATCTCTATCCCTCTGTCTGGCCAACCTGTATAGATCCTTTTCTCCTTCTTTAGTGTCCAACCTGCCATACATGTCATCATATGCCTCTTGTTTGGCCTTTGCCACCTCTACCTTTGCCCTGTGTCGCATCTCAATGTATTCCTTTCGCCTCTCCTTGGTCCTCTCAGTGTCCCACTTCTTCTTAGCTAACCTTTTTCCTTGTATGATTTCCTGTACTGTGAGGTTCCACCACCAAGTCTCCTTCTCTCCTTTCCTGCCAGAAGATACACAAAGTACTCTCCTGCCTGCCTCTCTGATCACCTTGGCTGCAGTGGTCCAGTTTTCTGGAAGCCTCCTGTCCACCGAGAGCCTGTCTCACCTTTTCCCAAAAAGCTGCACAACACTCGTCCTGTCTCAGCTTCCACCACATGGTTCTCTGCTTTGCCTTTGTCTTCCTAATCTTCCTCCCCACCACCAGAGTCATCTTACACACCACCATCCTATGCTGTCTAGCCACACTCTCCCCTACCACAACCTTACAGTCGGTAACCTCCTTCAGATTACATGGTCTGCACAAGATGTAATCTGTCATGGGTGTGTGTTCCGGGTTTTGTCTTCCCCCCTGTTTCACACACACCTGCTCCTGTGAGCATCTTCATGATTTCACCCTAATTACCTATTGTATTTAACCTCATGTCTCATTCCCTCTCGTTGCCAGTTCGTTGTACCTTGTCGTCGCGTTCCAGCATTCCTTGTTTCCACGTCAGAGACTCACAGTAAGATTTGACCCTGTTCCGATTATCGACCTTGCCTCTTTGCCTCATGTTTTTGGATACTGTTGCCTTTCTTGGATTGCCTGCCTGTGTACCGACCTATGCCCGTCTATTAAACCTCTCTTTTTGGAAACTGTCCATTTGTTTTGGAGTCGTGCATTTTTGGGTCCTATCCTCTGTTCCGTTCATGACAGTAATCCACCTGCGTGTTTCTACCTCCGCTCTTGTAGGTCACCCTATGTTCCTGCCTCTTCTGGAAAAAAGTGTTCACTACAGCCATATGCATCCCTTTTGCAAAGTCTACCACCATCTGTCCCTCCAAGTTCCTTTCCTGGATGCTGTATTTGCCCATCACTTCTTCATCACCCCTATTTCCTTCACCAACATGTCCATTACAATCTGCACCAATCTCTCTCTGTCTGGGATGCTCGGAACTACTTCGTCTAGCTCCTTCCAGAATTTCTCTTTCACCTCTAGGTCACATCCTACCTGTGGGGCATAGCCACTAATCACATTATACATAACACCCTCAATTTCAAGTTTCAGCCTCATCACTCGATTTGATACTCTAACCAACAACACATACATTGGGCCCTCCAAGACATTCTTCGCCAACTCTTCTTTTAAAATAACCCCGACTCCATTTCTCTTCCCATCTACACCTTGGTAAAATAATTTAAACCCTGCCCCTAAACTTCTAGCCTTACTGCCTTTCCACCTGGTCTCCTGGACACACAATATATCAACCTTTCTCCTAATCATCATGTCAACCAACTCCCGAGATTTTCCTGTCATAGTCCCAACATTCAAAGTCCCCACATTCAGTTCTAGGCTCTGTGCTTTCCTCTTCTCTTTCTGCCGAAGAACCCGCTTTCCACCTCTTCTTCGACTTCGACCCACAGTAGCTGAATTTCCAACGGCGCCCTGCAGGTTGACGGCGCCGGTGGCGGACGTTGTTAACCCGGGCCACGACCGATCCGGTATGGAATTCTTTGGATGAACGCTCATATTTGTTTGGCAAAGTTTTAAGCCGGATGCCCTTCCTGATGCAACCCTCTGCATTTATCCGGGCTTGGGACCGGCCTACAGTTTGCACTGGCTTGTGCCCCCATAGGGCTGCATTAGAGAGATTTCAAGTATGTCTTTGCAAAATGAAGCAGGCTTGATGTGTTTCTGCAAAATAAGGCTTCTTACCACTCTATCCCATTGTTGGGAAAGTTAATTTTCTACACGAGCTAGTTCAAAGTTTAGTTCACTGTTTAAAAAATTAAATAGATCAGTTCATAATTCAAAATTTTGAACTAAGTTCACATTCCAAAAATGAACTAGTTCATAGTTATTTTTTGTTTTTTCTCAATATCTTGCTGATGGGGTATTGCCCTTAAAATACTGGCATTTAATTTTCGCTTTGTTGCCACCCATTATATCCACACTAGTAAACAGCTACAGCTTTCACCCTACAATCTAAAAAACATGGAGAAACGTGTTGCTTGAATGGTCTTTTATAAAATGAGGACTTAAAACACTGCGATTGCCAGGCGACCAGTCCAGGGTGTTTCCTCTCGCCCAGAGTCAGCTGGGATAGGCTCCAGCATGCCTGTAACCCTAGTGAGGATAAGCGGTATGGAAAGTGGATGGATTTAAAACAAAAACAAGATTTTTGTCCTTAATATGCAAACAAAAACGCAGTATGACAAGAACGATAATGAAAGGACATTTTTAACATTGCATTACTTGCAGCTCTGTCTGACTATATTAACAAAATATTTTGTTTTATCTGTTCTTATATTACAAAACAAAATAAATAAATATCATGACAGTGTGATCGTACAGCATTTTAACTCAAGCATTCTGATACAAATAATAATTTTCCTAGTAGGTCTAATACATTTTTACAATGATGTACTGTATAACCAAAGACCCACCGAAGAACACATTCACTCCTATTTATCCATTGTACCTGAACGTACCTCGCATTCTCACACAGCTGCGACGTGCCTGCCATGAATGGTGGCCGTACTGAATTGGTTGCCAAATACATTTATACGCCGATATATTAAGGCTCGTATATAGTGTCAGATGGGTTTTTCCTGGAAGTCCCTAACAAAACCTGGCACTCTTGAATGAAAATGAACTTTCGTTAAAAACCATTATTTGACACAAGAATGACCATCTTCTCAATTACCTTCATCACGCAGAAATGAACTAAGTCCAGTTCACGTTTGCACAAAAAATGAACCCGTTCGTGAGTTTTTGTTCATTGAATTCATTCAGGTACAACACTGTCCTACCCATAGCTGAGACATATGAAAAAGACGAGATACAGTAATCCTGTTTATCGCGGGGGGTTGGTTTCAGACCATGCCCGCAATAGGTGAAATCTGCAAAGTGGGAACCACATATTTTTGTAATTATTAATTCATTCATCTTCCGTGCCGCTTATCCTCACTCGGGTCGCGGGCGTGCTGGAGCCTATCCCAGCTATCTTCGGGCGAGAGGCGGGGGACACCCTAAACTGGTCGCCAGCCAATCGCAAGGCAAATATAAACAAACAACCAATCACACTCACATTCACACTTCTTTAAAATAGTTATGCATATGCATATGCCCGGACTAATTTTCCTCACACTCCTATTAACCTCTACCATACTTTCATAAATACTTTATATTCTCACCTTTTACACTTTTAAACATACAGTAAGGCACAGTACATTTTTGTCCACTATCTATGTATGTTTTAATGAATTTTTCTTTTTTTAAGTTTTGTTTGAAGCTAGAAAGTGTTTATTTTACCCCCCAAAATTACAGTATTCACTAAAAATCCCGCGATATGAATATGGAAAAAAAAATCTGCAACGCACTGAATCTACAAGACATGAAACGCGATACAGCGAAGGAATACCGTATTGATGTCCATCCACCCAATTTTTTCTGCTTATCCGAGGTCAGGTCGTGTGGGCAGCAGCTTAAGCAGGGAAGCCCAGACTTCCCTCTCCACAGCCAATTCATCCAGCCCTTCCGGGAGGATCCCGAGGCATTCCAAGGCCAGCTGGAAGACAAAGGCTCTCCAGCGTGCCGTGGGTCATCCCTGGGGCACCTCACCAGGGAGGCATCTGGGGGCATCCTAACCAGATGCCTGAGCCACCTCATCTGGCTCCTCTCGATGCGGAGCAGCAGCAGCTTGATTCTGAGCCCCTCTCGGATGCCCGAGCTTCTCACCCTATCTCTAAGAGATAGCCCAGACAGAAAGAGACACAGCTTGTGACCATGGTGAGGGTAGGAAAGTACAATGAGGCAAAAAAGTATTTAGTCAGCCCCTAATTGTGCAGGTTCTCGCACTTAAAAAGATGGGAGAGGCTTGCAATTTTCATCATGGGTATACCTCACCTATGAGCGACAAAATGATAAAACATTTTTAAAGAATTTATTAGCAAATTATGTTGGGAAATAAGTATTTGGTCAACAACAAAAGTTAATCTCAATACTTTGTTATATACCCTTTGTTGGCAATGACAGAGGTCAAACGTTTTCTGGGAGTCTTCACAAGGTTTTCACACACTGTTGCTGGTATTTTGGCCCATTCCTCCAAGCAGATCTCCTCTAGAGCAGTGATGTTTTGGGGCTGTCGCTGGGTAACACAGACTTTCAACTCCCTCCAAAGATTTTCTATGGGGTTGAGATCTGGAGACTGGCTCGGCCACTCCAGGATCTTGAAATGCTTCTTACGAAGCCACTCCTTCGTTGCCCGGGCGGTGCGTTTGGGATCATTGTCAGGTTGCAAGACCCAGCCATGTTTCATCTTCAATGCCCTTGCTGATGGAAGGAGGTTTTCACTCAAAATCTCCCAATACATGGCTCCATTCCTTCTTTCCTTTAGACGGATCAGTCGTCCTGGTCCTTTTGCTGAAAAACGGCTCCAAAGCATGATGTTTCCACCTCCATGCTTCACAGTAGGTATGTGTTCTTTGGATGCAACTCAGCATTCTTTCTCCTCCAAACACAACAAGTTGAGTTTTTACCAAAAAGTTATATTTTGGTTTCATCTGACCATATCTCCCAATCCTCTTCTGGATCATCCAAATGCTCTCTAGCAAACATCAGACGGGCCTTGACATGTACTGGGTTAAGCAGGGGGACTCGTATGGCACTGCAGGATTTAAGTCCCTGGCAGCGTTGTGTGTTCCTGATGGTAGCCTTTGTTACTTTGGTCCCAGCTCTCTGCAGGTCTTTCACTAGATCCCCCCGTGTGGTTCTGTGATTTTTGCTCATCGTTCTTGTGATCATTTTGACCCCATGGGTGAGATCTTGGAGCCACAGATCGAGGGAGCTCATCAGTGTTCTTGTATGTCTTCCATTTTGTAATAATTGCACCCACAGTTTATTTCTTCACACCAAGCTGCTGACCTATTGCAGATTCAGTCTTCCCAGCCTGGTGCAGGTCTACAATTTTGTTTCTGGTGTCCTTTGACAGCTCTTTGGTCTTGGAGTTTGGAGTGTGACAGGTGTTTTTCATCCTGATGAGTTCAAACAGGTGCCATTAATACAGGTAACGAGTGGAGGACAGAGGAGCCTCTTAAAGAAGAAGTTACAGGTCTGTGAGAGCCAGAAGTCTTGCTTGTTTGTAGGTGACCAAATACTTATTTTCCACCATAATTTGCTAATAAATTCTTTAAAAATCAGACAATGTGATTTTCTGGATTATTTTTTTTTTCTCATTTTGTCTCTCATAGATGAGGTATACCTATGATGAAAAGTACAGGCCTCTCTCATCTTTTTAAGTGGGATAACTTGTACAATTGGTAGCTGACTCAATACTTTTTTTGCCCCACTGCAGCTCAACCGGTAAATAGAGAGCTTTGCCTTTTGGCTCAGCTCTTTCTTCACCACGACAGACCGATACATAGTCTGCAGCGATCAGCCTGTTGATCTCCTGCTCTATTCTTCCCTCACTCATGAACAAGACCCAGAGATACTTGAAGTCCTCGACTTGGGGCAGAATCCCTTCCCAACCCAGAGTGGGCACACCACCCTATTCCGACTAAGGACCATGGCCTCAGATTTTGAGGTGTTGATTTTCATCCCAGCCGGTTCACACTTCACTACGAACCACTCCAGCGAGATTTGAAGATCACACATCATCCGCAAAAGGCAGGGATGCAATGCTGAGGCCACCAAACCAGATCCCCTCAACTCCTCGGCTGAGCCGATAAATTCTGTCCATAAAGATAATGAACAGAATCGGTGACAAAGGGCAGCCTTGGCAGAGTCCAACTCTCACTGGAAACATATTCAACTTATTGCGGGCAATGCGGACCAAACTCTGATACCAGACTTAAAGGGACCGAATAGCCCTTATTAGGGGGTCCGATACTCCATATTCCTGGACCACCCTCCACAATACTCCCCGAGGGACACGGTCAAATGCCTTCTCGAAGTTCACAAAACACATGAAGACTGGTTGGGCAAACTCTCATGCACCGTCGAGGACACTTCTGATGGTGTAAAGCTGGTCGACTGTTCCACGGCCAGGACGAAAACCACACTGCTCCTCCTGAGAATTAATTTCCAGAATCTCTGAATAGACCCTACCGGGGAGGCTGAGAAGTGTGATCCCCCTGTAGTTGGAACACACACTCCGGTCCCCCTTCTTAACTCATTCACTGCCAGCCGTTTCCTGAGCAGCCGTTTCCCTAGACTACCAGGCATTTCCGAGCAATTTCTCAGATTTTCCAAGCCCCACAGAATATTATGTACTATGATGATCGAAACACCTAAAACACTAAATGAAAGATCAGACTCTCTCAGACAATCCTCATTGCAGTTATCCAGAGGTTTGACAATCACACATAAACTGCACAAGACCCTCCCCCACCCATCCCCGTTAAAAAACGCCATTGCCGTAATGGCAGGGAATAGATGGATTCTTAATGACGTCTTTGGACGGTATTGGCAGGGAATGAGTTAAAAAGGGGGACCACAACCCCGGTCTGCCAATCCAGAGGCATTGTCCCCGATGTCCACGCGATGTTGCAGAACCGTGTCAGCCAGGACAGCCCCACAATATCCACAACCTTTAGGAACTCCAGATGGATATCATCCACTTCCGGGACCCTGCCACCGAGGAGCGTTTTAACCACCTGCGTGACCTCAAACCTGGAGGTTGGAGACCCTGCCTCAGAGCCCCCAGACTCAGCTTCCTCTTGCGAAGGCGTGTCGGTAGAACTGAGGAGGTCTTCGAAGTATTCTCCCCGCCGACTCACAACGTCCTGAGTTGACGCCAGCAGCGCCCCATCCCTACTATACACAGTGTTGATGGTGCACTGCTCCCCCCTCCTGAAACGCCAGATGGTGGACCACAATTTCCTCGAAGCCATCTGGAAGTCGTTGTCCATGGCCTCATCAAACTCCTCCCACTCCCGTGTTTTTGCATCAGTAACCACAAAAGCTGTATTTCGTCTGGCTAGCCGTTTCTTCAGCTTGACGACATCCCTTACCACTGGTGTCCACCAAAGAGTTTAGTGATTGCTGCCATGACAGGCACCAACCACCTTACGGCCATAGCTTCGGTCGGTCGCCTCGACAATGGAAGCGCGGAACATGGTCCGCTCTGACTCAATGTCCCCCGCCTCCCCCCGCTGTGGGTGAAGTTCTGCAGGAGGTGGGAGTTGAAACTCCCTTCAGAGAGGGGACTCTGCAGCAGACCCTCACAATACTTTTGGATCTGCCCAGACATGTAAACACCAAATACATGAAAAAGGTGACAAAAAAAAAAAAAAAAAAAAAACATTGTTTGGGATTATTATTGGCGGCACGGTGGACGACTGGTTAGAGCGTCAGCCTCACAGTTCTGAGGACCGGGGTTCCATCCCCAGCCCCGCCTGTGTGGAGTTTCCATGTTCTCCCCGTGCCTGCGTGGGTTTTCTCCGGGCACTCCGGTTTCCTTCCACATCCCAAAAACATGCATGAATTGGAGACTCTAAATTGCGCGTAGGTGTGACTGTGAGACCGAATGGTTGTTTGTTTGTATATGCCCTGCGATTGGCTGGCAACCAGTTCAGGGTGTACCCGCCTCCTGCCCGATGATAGCTGGGATAGGCTTCAGCACGCCCGCGACCCTAGTGAGGAGAAGCGGCTCAGAAAATTGATGGATGGCTGGATGGGTTTATTATTATTATTATTATAGATTTTATTTTATTTTTTAACAAAAATTCAGCAATCTGGAAGACTCTGAAGTCTACAATGAGGCAAACAAAAAAAAATATTCTTCACGCAGAAAAATTTATTTACACCGTTGTTGACATACAAATTTCAGATAAAATTAAATTTGCCTCATTTCTTCCCTATTTTTGTTCTGGCCTCCAATTTGAGCCAGGCCCATCTCCACCTGCACCTGATGCCTGCTTCAAACTGTGCCACATGAATAGCATCCTCCTCTTTGAGCACTCTCATTCTGGAAAAGAATTTATTAAAATCAATCATTCTGTTTCACTTCATTTTTCACTGTTACCAACTTCAAAGGCTAATCCCAAATGCATCCTCCAGGAAAATATTAAGTACAATGTTTTTCTGTTTTTATTGTCCATTTCTGAATTTGAAGTTAGATCATTCTGTGTTGTGACATAATCCCTAACATCGCTCTGTCGCTTAATACATTTAACATTAACATCCGTAAACTAATTTGATAATTGTAGCTGTGTTTCCTAATTAATACAACATGTAGTAGCGGATCAACTCTTTTCGCTAATGTTACGTGTGCTTCGCGGTTACACTGGGACCACAACCAGGGCCACAACCCGCAGCAGCTAAAAAGAAGATGTCCGCTCCAGAGGTGTTTAGAGTCACCAAATATGGTAGTCAAGTAAGAGTACTATTACGTGACAATAATGTGACTCAAGTCAAAAGTAGTCCTACAAAAAATTACTTGAGTAAGAGTAGAAAGTACACAATGAAATAATTACTCAAAGTACTGAATAAATAGTAACTTCGGATTTTTTTTAACCACAGCCTAAACATCAATAGAAAAAGTTACAAAAATAAAATGTAAATGTGCAAATTCTCATATTGCGGTGTGCGTGCGTGCGTGTGTGTGTGTGTGTGTGTTGTATGTATGCACAGTCAAAACAACAAAAGATGTGCAACTTACTGCATGGTGTTTTCTCAAGTTAGAAGTGAGCTGAAATATCCACGTTTGGGCAGACAGTATCAGACAAATACTACAATACATGAAAGCTGTTGTTTTTGTTCATCTAAATGTAAATACGAGTCGTGTGCCGTTGCCTTCATGGTAACGACGACCTTCCCAACATGGCCGCCACGTAGGCATGACCATCAGGCTTATCTAGTGTTAAAACCTATGCTCGGGAAGCCCAATGGAAGACGTGTGAGGTAATGTGACTTTCTTGTGTCGTTTGATTGGTGAAATAGGCTTAAACGTTACTACTGCTTAATTTGGATTGACGCAAAGAGCGGCCAATGCGGAAGTCGAAGTCGTAGTCTCGCGCACAAAATAGTTGATAAATAAGCAATAATTGATCAATAAAAGTAGCG
Source organism: Phyllopteryx taeniolatus (assembly GCF_024500385.1). Classification (NCBI taxonomy): domain Eukaryota; kingdom Metazoa; phylum Chordata; class Actinopteri; order Syngnathiformes; family Syngnathidae; genus Phyllopteryx; species Phyllopteryx taeniolatus. The sequence goes on along the minus strand of NC_084505.1, from coordinate 910,185 downwards.
AGAAATATTTAGATCATTGTAATGGAAAAAAAGTACCGTTACTTCTTAACAGCAGAAGCGGCGGAAGTGTTTTTTCTGGTTTCGTCAACTCCTCTGACTTATCCAAAGCAGGTCCCGAAAACACAGGCCGAACCTCAGGCCAATGCATTCGCATATTAGTCCGCCCCAGAGTAATATTCAGAAATTACATCTGTATGGGTGTGTGGAATGGCTCTCGCTGCCAGCGTTCAAGGAGCGCGACAGCGATGGCAACGGCGAACCACCACCCCTGCCCCCCAAGAAAAACTCATCTGATATATACGATTCACGTAAATGGCCTATTTTGAGTTCAAAACGGCGTCACTGTCTGCTAGTTCGGACCGGCATCTTCCCCACCATTGGAGCCAACTCACCACCAGGTGGTGGTTGGTTAACATCTCCGCCCCTCTTTTCGCCCAAGTGTCCAAGACATGGCCACAAGTCCGATGACATAACCACAAAGTCCATCATCGAACTGCGGCCTAGGGGGTCCTGATGCCAAGTGCACATATTGACACCCTTATGTCTGAACATGGTGTTCATTATGGACAATCGATGACAAGCACAGAAGTCCAATAACAGAACACCACTCAGGTTCTGCTCGGGGGGATGATTCTTCCCAATCATGCCCTTCCAGGTCTCACTGTCATTGCTCAAGTGAACGTTTAAGTCTCCCAGCAGAACGAGGGACTCCCCAGAAGGGGCGCTCTCCAGCACGCCCAAGGACTCCAATCAAGTTGCGTACTCTGAGTTGCCTTTTGGTGCATAGGCACAGACAACAGTCAGGACACATTCTCCCACCCGAAGGCAGAGGTAGGCTACCCTGTTGTCCACTGGGGTGAACCCCAACCTACAGATGTGGGGCAATCAGTATCCCCACACCTGCTCAGCACCTGGCTCGGTGGGCAACTCCGGAGTGGAAGAGAGTCCAACCCCTTTCGGGAAGACTGGTACCAGAGCCTAAGCTGTGTGTCGAGGCGAGCCCGACTACAACCCCAATTCCAATGAAGTTGGGACAACAGTCAGGACACATCCTCCCACCCGAAGGCAGAGGTAGGCTACCCTGTTGTTCACTGGGGTGAACCCCAACCTACAGATGTGGGGCAATCTGTATCCCCACACCTGCTCAGCACCTGGCTCGGTGGGCAACTCCGGAGTGGAAGAGAGTCCAACCCCTTTCGGGAAGAATGGTACCAGAGCCTAAGCTGTGTGTCGAGGCGAGCCCGACTACAACCCCAATTCCAATGAAGTTGGGACGTTGCGTTAAACAAATAAAAACAGAATACAATGATTTGCAAATCACGTTTAACCTATATTTAATTACTGTTGTAACACGTCCAGAATGTGGTTTGGCATTGTCTTGCTGAAATAAGCAGGGGCGTCCATGAAAAAAGACGTTGCTTGGATGGCAGCATATGTTTCTCCAAAACCTTTATGACCATTTCAGCATTAATGGTGCCTTCACAGATGTGTAAGTTACCCATGCCATTGGCGCTAACACAGCCCCGTACCATCACAGATCCTGGCTTTTGAACTTTGCGTCCATAACAGTCCGGATGGTTCTTTTCCTCTTTGGCCCGGACGACACGACGTCCACAATTTCCAAAAACAATTTGAAATGTGGACTCGTCGGACCACAGAACACTTTTCCACTTTGCGTCAGTCCATCTTAGATGAGCTCGGGCCCAGAGAAGCCGGCGGCGTTTCTGGCTGTTGTTGATCAATGGCTTTTGCTTTGCATAGTAGAGTTTCAAGTTGCACTTACGGATGTAGCGCCGAACTGTATTTACTGACATTAGTTTTCTGAAGTGTTCCTGAGCCCATGTGGTGATATCCTTTACACGTTGATGTCGGTTTTTAATGCAGTGCCGCCTGAGGGATCGAAGGTCACGGGCATTCAATGTTGGTTTTCGGCCTTGCCTCTTACATGCAGTGATTTCTCCAGATTCTCTGAACGTTTTGATGATATGGACCGTAGATGATGAAATCCCTAAATTCCTTGGAATTGTACGTTGAGGAACATTGTCCTTAAACTGTTCGACTATTTTCTCACGCCCTTGTTCACAAAGAGGTGAACCGCACCCCATCTTTGCTTGTGAATGACAGTAATTCCTTTTATACCCAATCATGGCACCCACCTGTTCCCAATTAGCCTGGGGACTGAGGACACTAATTGTTGTGGGATGTTCCAAACAGGTGTTTGATGGGCATTCCTCAACTTTCTCAGTCTTTTTTGCCACCTGTCCCAACCTTTTTGGAATGTGTTGCAGCCATAAAATTCTAAGTTAATGATTATTTGCTAAAATCAATAAGAGTTTATCAGTTTGAACATTAAATCTTATATTTGTAGTGTATTCAATTAAATATAGGTTGAACATGATTTGCAAATCATTGTATTCTGTTTTTATTTATGTTTATGTTTACTTCATTGGAATTGGGATTGTACATCCAGTTGGAATTTCTCAACCTCCCACACCAGCTACAGCTCTTTCCCTGACAGACAGGTGATAGACCACATCCCTAGAGCCAGTTTCTGTAGCTGGTGATCAGACCAGACCAGACCCCGACCTCGGCCGCCGCCCAGCTCACACTGAACCTAACCACCTTGGCCCCTCCCACAAGTGGTGAGCCCATAGGAAGGGGGACCCACGTTGTCTTTTCGGGCTGGGCCCGGCCGGGCACCATGGTTGCAGGCCTGGCCACTAGGCGCTCACCATCATGCCCCACCTCCTGGCCTGGCTCCAGAGGGGGGCACGATGAGCCATGTGTAGGCGAGGGAAAACGAGGTCCAATATTTGTACTCAAATAAGGGATCTTTGAGCGTGCTTTGTCTGGTGCCTCACCGAGGCCCTGTTTACCATGGATGACCCTGCCAAGGGCATTAAGCCTCAGAGAACTTATCTCCTAGGATCATTGGGACACACAAACCCCTCACCACAATAAGGTGACGGCGCCATTGTTGTCACATGTACTAAACAGGCAGTACAGTACTTGTACAGAAATTCCTGCAGCTCATTCAATGTTGCTTTTGGCCTCAAGGCAGCCATCCAGTTTTCTTCGTCTTTTCCTCAATTTTGGAGCTTGACGATGACTGTCTTCACTGTGTTCCACAGTATATTTAATTACTTTCAAAATCTTGTGTACCCTTCCCCTGACTGAAACCTTTGAACAATGAGATCCATCTGATGCTGTGGAAGTTCTCTGCAAACCATGACTTGTGCTGTAAAATGTAAATACAAAAATGACAGCTGAGCTTTATTTTGGGTGGTATTTTTAATGGTGGCAGGTATGTGCTAACTCCAATTTAACATGATATATATATATTTTTTATTTTTTTTTTGGCTGAGACACAGATGTTCCTGACAAAATCAAAATGTTCTTGACAAAATATCCAGAATTTTCCTGAGAGTTGATGATAGAGGTTGGCATCTCTGGTTGATTTGAACATTTATATAGTATATAGATTTGAACATTTGTATAGTAATTTACAGGAGAAATCTGAATATCATGATATATATTGTGTATTACGATATCGCCTCAAATGTGCAGTTGTACAGTACTCACTGTAAGTCCTAATGTATAATACGTAACATATCATGAAGCCGAACAAAGCGTCCCATGAGGAGAAGCTGCACGAATGTTCATGGCAGACTGTGACCGTGGCAGATGAATGGGATAGGTATGCATGAGTCATTCAACATATTGTGGCAGATGATTGACAAGGACTACAGTTAACTAGCAGTTAAGATAACTAACTGGTAGTAGACAATATAAGATTACTAGCTGGCAGTAGACAAGATGTTGCCAGGCAGTGTGGCGTACGCATTTTTCGACACTGAGACCTGCTTAAACAGACCTTGGCCACAGCGAGGGATCAAGATGATTAAAGAAAGCCATTTTAACCTAAAAAGAAGCGTTTTGGTAACTGTCTTTACCCAGAGGGAAAATGCACCCGCCGCCCGCTTTCCTTAGGATGTGACTAAATCTGCGACCTTAAAAAACTGAAAGCAGAACTTAAATGGGGGGCTATAGATCGTTTTCAAATTATCAAATTAAATGTTTTACTTGTTGGAGTACTATTTTGGAATAATAAAAAGAGTAAGCGATTGAATTTATTCAATTGTCGTTCGCCAAAGACTATACGAATATCAATTGGGGTTTTAGGGGGCGATTCTAAGCACATCCTCCTGAGACCCAGCCTATTCATTTGTGTCCACTGTAGTAGACATTTGGTTTTGGTCTATAACTTTTGACTCAATTGAATTACCCTACTAGGACATCGTGGCCTTTCCAATGATATCTCATGTGTTTGGGTGGGTTCTCAGTGCTTTCTTCCTGAGAAAAAATGGAGAATGCAGCAAAACACAAATGCCAGGAAAAGAGAAAAGGAAAGTTAAATAATATTAACATAATGTTTTTTCACCAAAGGCAATCATATATTTTTGTTTATGAACATGTTATGAATCATAATTTGGAGTCAGAGTTCAGTTGAACCTTTTTTCGGAAAAATAATATCCCTTTTATAAATGTCTACTGTAATGGACATGAGGATGATTTGATAGTGTTAGCTAATAACTAAATAGCTTTCACGTTCTTTGTTTACTTTCCATTTTCTGCCCCAAAGCACATTTCTTTGTGGGGTAATAAACATGCTGAATGTATTCTCTGAATAAAATAATGATTATCTAACAATCATTATTTTATTCAGATGGATGGATGGATGGATGAATGGATGGATGGATGGATGGATGGATAGATAGATAGATAAGGTTATAATTATTTACTTCAATCTATTTAATTGTGACACTACTGTAGGAGGCAGAAGCGAGGACAATTTTATACCAAATAATTGAAGAAAATTCAGTTCTGGAATTGACAGATGAAGAAAATACAAACAATGAAGTCCACTGTACTTCGACCGCTACTTCACGTCAATTAACCTCATGGATGAATTTTTGGCCAAGGGCCTTCCAGCAACTGGGACCATAACAAAAAAACATGTCCCAAAGCCATGTCGGTTGCCTGATGACAGAAAAATCGAAAAGAGAAGGGAGGGGATCGTCAGTGATGACAGTCAGGAGAAGTCCAGAGTTGGCAATCACAAAATGGTTTGACAACACGCCAGTTTTGATGGCTTCTACTGCACACGGGAAAAATCATGAAGATGTCTGCATCAGATGGTCGAATAAAGACAAAGTCCAGGTGAGAAGACCCGCAGTCATTATGGAGTACAATGACAACATGGGTGGTGTGGACCTCTGTGACTGAATGCTGAGTTCCTGGACTTCAAACTGCATCAGCCAGAGGACCTGCTGAACTACCTAGATCCTGATGACACTGACAAGAGTGTAGAGGAGAGTGAGGTAAGTCAAAAAGAGTAAGAGCCACTCATCAAAAAGAGAATTCCACAACCAGAAGCACCGTTAAGAAAATATGGGGCCAGGCACATGCCAGATATGGCAGACTGCAACCATCCAGAGAGGTGCCGAAACCAAGGTTGCAAGGACAAAACATACATGCGATGCATCAGTTGCAAGATGTTCCTCTGCCTTACAAAGAAGAGAGACTGCTTCCTGGAGTACCATAGCTAAGAACTGATGAATGAAGAAAAGAGGAAGCTGAGGAGAAGCTAACACATTGAAACCTGTGCTACCTACGCCTCCTGACTAGAGAGGACAAACATGTTAAAGCTCAAGTCTGTATGATATAATAGCCTTTTTGTTTCTCAGTTTAACAGAAACACAGGCCAAATGTTCTGTTTTCTTAAAAAAATTTCTTACATTTTTTTTTTTATAATTTTGTGTGTTATGGTAAAATCGTTCTGCTGTCAACTACAGTAAACATGCTGTAAAAACAAAATGAAAAATATTTTTAAAAAAAATAAACTTTAAATTGTGAGTTGTTGTTTTCGTTCCAAGGAGGCAGGAAATCACAGGAATAAATAAATTGAAAGACGCTTTTTTCCCTTGGTTCTCAGGAGGATATATATATGTATATATATGGACTGATATATATATATATATATATATATATATATATATATATATATCAGTCCATCCATCCATTTCTCCTCACGAGGGTCGCGGGCGTGCTGGAGCCTATCCCAGCTGTCATCGGGCAGGAGGCGGGGTACACCCTGAACTGGTTGCCAGCCAATCGCAGGGCACATAGAAACAAACAACCATTCGCACTCACAGTCATGCCTACGGGCAATTTAGAGTCTCCAATTAATGCATGTTTTTGGGATGTGGGAGGAAACCGGAGTGCCCGGAGAAAACCTACGTAGGCACGGGGAGAACATGCAAACTCCACACAGGCGTGGCCGGGGATTGAACTCGGGTCCTCAGAACTGTGAGGCTGACGCTCTAACCAGTCGTCCACCGTGCCTATATATATAATATATATATAGATATAATATATATTATATATATATATAATATTATATTATATATTATATAATATATATTATATATATATATATATATATATATAATATTATATATTATATAATATATATATATATATATATATATATATATATATATATATATATATATATATATATAATATATTATTTATATATTATATATATATATTATATATATATATATATATAATTTATATATTATATATATATATTATATATATATCGTGGCGGCAATCCCCCAAACCCGTTGGTGGACACCAACGGTGAGGGATGCCGTCAAGCTGAAGAAGGAGTACTATTGAGCATTTTTGGCCTGTGGGACTCCTGAGGCAGCTGATGGGTACCGGCTGGCCAAGCAGAATGCAGCTCGGGTGGTCGCTGAAGCAAAAACTCGGGCATGGAAGGAGTACGGTGAGGCCAAGGAGAAAGAATTCCGGTCGGCTTTGAGGAAATTCTGGTCCACCATCCGGCGTCTCAGGGGAGGAAAGCAGTGTACCACCAACACTGTGTATAGTGGCGATAGGGCGCTGCTGACCTCGACCTGGGACGTTGTGAGTCGGTGGTGAGAATACTTCGAAGACCTCCTCAATTCCACCGACACGCCTTCCCATGAGGAAGCAGAGTGTGGGTTCTATGAGGCGGGCTCTCCTATATCTGGGTTTGAGGTCACCGAGGTAGTTAAAAAGCTCCTCGGTGGCAAGGCCCCGGGCACGCCTCTGCAACATCGCGTGGACATCGGGGACAGTACCTCTGGATTGGCAGACTGGGGTGGTGGTCCCCCTTTTTAAGAAGGGTGTGTTCCAACTATCGGAGTGTGTGTTCCAACTACAGGGGGATCACACTCCTCAGCCTCCCTGGTAAGGTCTATTCAGGGGTGCTGGAGAGGTGGGTCCGTCGGGAAGTCGAATCTCAGATTCAGGAGGAGCAGTGTGGTTTTCGTCCTGGCCGTGTAACAGTGCACCAGCTCTTCACCCTCGGCAGGGTCCACGAGGGTGCATGGGAGTTCCCCCAAAAGTCTACATGTGTTTTGTGGACTTGGAGAAGGCGTTCGACCGTGTCCGTCGGGGAGTCCTGTGGAGGGTGCTTCGGGAGTATGGGGTACCGAACCCCCTGATACGGGCTGTATGACCGGAGTCAGAGTTTGGTCCGCATATCCGGCTGTAAGTCAGACTCGTTCCCGGTGAGGGTTGGACTCCGCCAAGGCTGCCCTTTGTCACCAATTCTGTTCATAACTTTTATGGACAGAATTTCTAGGCGCAGCCGAGGCGTAGAGGGGGTCACTCTGGGAGTCCTGTGGGGAGTGCTTTGGGAGTATGGGGTACCGAACCCCCTGATATGGGCTGTTCGGCCCCTGTATGACCGGTGTCAGAGTTTGGTCCGCATTGCCGGCAGTAAGTCTGACTCGTTTCCGGTGAGGGTTGGACTCCGCCGAGGCTTCCCTTTGTCACCGATTCTGTTCATAACGTTTATGGACAGAATTTCTAGGCGCAGCCGAGGCATAGAGGGGGTCTGGTTTGGTGGCCTCAGTATTGCATCTCTGCTTTTTGCAGATGATGTGGTTCTGTTGGCTTCATCAAGCCGTGACCTCCAACTCTCACTGGAGCAGTTCGCAGCCGAGTGTGAAGCGGCTTGGATGAGAATTAGCACCTCCAAATCTGAGACCATGGTCCTCAGTCGGAAAAGGGTGGCATGCCCTCTCCAGGTCGGGGATGAGATCCTGCCCCAAGTGGAGGAGTTCAAGTATCTTGGGGTCTTGTTCACGAGTAAGGGAAGAATGGAACAGGAGATCGACAGGCGGATCAGTGCAGCGTCTGCAGTGATGCGGACTTTGTATCGGTCCGTTGTGGTAAAGAAAGAGCTAACCCGAAAGGCGAAGCTCTCAATTTACCGGTCGATCTACACTCCTACCCACACCTATGGTCACGAGCTGTGGGTCGTGACCGAAAGAACAAGATCCCGAATACAAGCGGCCGAAATGAGTTTCCTCCGCATGGTGTCCGGGCTCTCCCTTAGAGATAGGGTGAAAACCTCGGTCATCCGGGAGGATCTCGCTGCTCCTCCGCATCGAGAGGAGCCACATGAGGTGGCTGGGGCATCTGATTCGGATGCGTCCCGGACGCCTCCCTGGTGAGGTACGTCCCACCGGGAGGAGACCCCGGGCACGACCCAGGACACGCTGGAGAGACTATGTCCTTCGGCTGGCCTGGGAACGCCTCGGGATCCCCCCGGAAGAGCTGGATGAAGTGGCTGGGGAGAGGGAAGTCTGGGCGTCCCTGCTAAAGCCACTGCCCCCGCAACCCGACCCGGATCAGCGGTAGAAAATGGATGGATGAATGTATATATATATACATATATATATATATATGGTGGATATATATAGATATATATCTATATCTAGATATATGAAAACCAGTCGTTGATGGGTCCTAATCTGGTCTCTGTGTCTACATGTCAAAATGTTAGAATTGTACTTGTGTGAGAGAAACGTCTATACATTCTTGCAGTATTTGTGTGTGTGAGTGTCTGTTTGTCTGTGCAGATACCTCCAGAAAGCCCAAAAAGGGAGAATGCGACAGCCGGATATATGCCTTTACAAGCCGCAGCAAAATGGAGGCTGACATCAAGAAAGGCCTCTATCTTGAATTTGGAGAGTATGATGGCAATTTGTATGGAATCAAGACTGACTCTATACATGAGGTTGTGGAAGCAGGACGAATTTGCATTCTGGATGCCCACCCTCAGGTACACACAAATAAAATTACATTAAACTGGTTAGTATTATGAAGACCGACAAAAGATACGCAACCAATAAGTCATAAAATGTGACTATTACAAAATCTGAAAACAAGTGTGGAGCAGTCACTGCTTAAAGTTGCATAGAAGAAGAATGTTTAATCAACGATTTCTGACATGATCTCATTTAAAATCAGTACTCAAAACACACACAAAACACAACAAAGAGTGCAATTTCATAGAATATTTAATTAAATCTAGAAGGCATCTATAGGGAAACACACATAGGGGTCTAAGTACAAAAAGAAAATAACACTAAGGCTAAACGAATAATGATGAAAGAAAGAAAAATAAGCGTACGAAAAGGGAAATAGGACATTGTGTGTTGCTCGGCTAAAAATTAAAATGTGAGCATTTAATGCGTTGAGTCCGAGCGAGAGAATACAAAGTTGGGGTTCTTGTGTGAAGCTAGTATTTTCCCAAAAATTATTAGGCACAGTTTTTGTACATGCTGGCAACGATTGTTGTCCTACTCACGACCGTAGATCGACTGGGTCTGTGGGGATGGTCTTTCTCCTCGCATCTCGGGAGGCACGGGGCAGGTTTGGTTGAAGAAGAAGATCCACAAAAATAAAACAAACAGGCAAAAAAATGAAAATGGTTGTCCCCTCGGGGTGCGCTCGTAACTTTCCTGCCGATTGAACTTGTGGAGGGCCCGTTCTCAACTGCGTGCGTGACCGGTGCGGAATACCGGGAGTTGCTTACTGAGGCTCCGCCAACAGATTGTGGCTAAGAAAAGCGATTGAAGCTGCATGGCTTCCTCGATCGAAAGCACCGCCGTCGGGTTGAGTCAGGCGCTCGCGCACATGGTTGCACCTGGTGGCACCGGAGAACAATGGAAAAGGAAGGGGGAGGTGGTTGGCCGAAGCCACCCTGTGAGACTAGCCAGTAAGGACAGCAGACACAAGCACGACACAAGAGAGGAAGACACAAGAGAGCCCAAGAAGAGGCGCGAGTCAAAGGTTAAATACCCAGGATGCGTGTCCAAGAGGGAACCGGAGAAGACTGGAGAAGACCACGCCCATCGACTTGAATTTTAGTCTACAATTAAGCCATAAAAATTGTGTAAAACCATATACAGTATTAATATAAACTACTCCCAACTTTGTACTCTTACTCATAGATCAAGCACATAGAATGACTGTTTGGACTTTAGTCTTGACAGATCAATTGCTTTTTGTTCAGTCACATTTCATCCTGTTTGGCTTCAAATCAAGACGAACAGTTCAAGTCTTGCAGCTGGACCTGTTAAGTTGACACAATGACACAGACATCAAGGCATACATTTGTAATATTTCTGCAGCGTTCGTGAAATATCATAACTGACATTTTATCTTCAGTTAACGAAACCATTAAAAATGCAAAAAAAAAAATAATTTCCGTATTTGCGTTCCTGAAAAAGGTGATGATTAAACATAACTCAACGTCCGGGAGTCATAGTTCAATCTGTGGTACGTCCATCTAAAATCTGTCGTTGTCGATCTGTCCCAGCTTGGTTTTATTGGAGAGAGGATCTCCCAACCCTTTGGGAGCTCTGTCACTTCAAAAGAAGGAAAGGAGTCTTTAAAGACTGGAATCCAGATTTGACGGGAAGCTGCTAAATTGTTTAACGTCCAGAAGGCGTCATTTAGAGGCCTTTAGAATGCAATTTATCAAGTTTTTAGGGGGGTTGGTGGGGGGGGGGGGCATGCAGTGACAACCGAGCCATAATCACTACAACGTAATTTCATGGAGACGTCTACTAAAGATGATATCACATCATTGACGTGTCACAAATGAACAGTCTACTTGGCTAAATTATTACGACCACCACAAATGTCCACCTAATGCTTTATATATTAAGTGGGATGACATTAAAGTCAAATATAATGAACTCTGTTAGACTTTACTTTTCAGATGCAAAGATGATCATGATTGGTCCATACACCCCCAAGTGTACAGCACATTGTGACTCATAAATATACAGCGGCTGAAATAAGTATTTAACGTCACCATTTTTCTCATTAAACATATTTCCTAAAGTGCTATTGACATGAAATTTCACCAGATGTTGGGAACAACCCAAGTAATCCATACATACAAAGAAAGTAGAACAAATAAGCTCAGAAATTAGGTTGTGTGTAATAATGTGAAAAGACACAGGGAAAAAGTATTGAACACGCCAACTGGTATTTATTTACTACTTTGTCAAGACGCCTCCTGTATGGACAAACTCGTCGCATGGATTGCTCTGGTGTGATTGTGGCCTATTCCTCCACACAAGCAGTCTTCAAATCTTGAAGGTTCTGTGGGTTTCTTTTACGGACCTTGAGTTTCAGTTCTTTCCATAGATTTTCGATTGATTCAAGTCAGGTGATTGGCTGGGCCATTCTAGCAGTTTTATTTTTTTTTTCTTTGAAACCAATTGAGCGTATGTTTTGGATCATTATCTGGCTGAAATGTCCACCCTCATTTCATTGTCATCATTCTCGTAGATGGCAGCAGATCTTCATCAAGAATGTCTCGGTACATTTGCTCATTCATCCTTGCTTCAATAATGTGAAGTTTACCAGTACCATTTGCTGAAAAGAAGCACCACACCATCATGTTCCTACCTCCAAACTTCACTGTTGGTATGGTGTTTTTAGGGTGATGTGCAGTCCCATTTCTCCTCCAAACGTGGTGTGCATTATGGCATCGAAACAGTTCAATTTTCAATTTTGCTCTCATCTGATCAGACTATATTCTCCCAGTATTTAACTGGCTTGACTAAATATTGTTCAGCAAACTTTAAACGAGCTTTGACATGCTTTTTGTTTCAGCAATGGGGTCTTGCGTGGTGAGCGTGCATACAGGCCATGGCGGCGGAGTACATTACTCACTATTTTCTTTGTGACAACAGTACCTGCTAATTCCAGCTCTTTTTGAAGCCCTCCACAGGTGGTCCTTGACTCTTGAACAAGTCTTCTGATTATTCTTTGCACTCTTCTGTCAGCAATCTTGTAAGGAGCACCTGATGGAGGCAAATTTATTTTGGTACTGTATGATTGGCTTTCCACTTGTGTATTATGGCCCCAACCGTGTTCACTGGAACGTTCAGACGCTTTTACATATGCGCCTGTAACCAATGCCATCGTTATGTTTTGCAACAATTAGTTTGCGATGGTCTGAAGACAGCGCTATGCTCTTACCCATCATGAGATGTGTCTTGGCTTTTTTTAGGACATCCTTTTTTTAGGACATCAGTTAAGACTGGACCAGCTGATTTGCAGTGACAAGGGGCTGGATTGTTTGATTATTGCTAGATTTTAGGTGTCTTGGCTATCCATGCCTTTTTGCACCTCCCTTTATGTGTTCAATACTTTTTCCCTTGGTCACTTCACATTTTTACACACAACTTATGTTTTTAGCTTGTTTGTTCAACTTTCTTTGTGTGTATGGATTACTTGGGTTATTCCCAACATCTGGTGAAATTTACAGGTCAATAGCACCTTTGGAAGTACAACCCCAATTCCATTTAAGTTGGAACGTTGTTAACCTATATTTAATTAAATACACTACAAAGACAACATATTTAATGTTCAAACTGATAAACTGTATTATTTTTAGCAAATAATCATTAACTTTGAATTTTATGGCTACAACACGTTCTTTCACTCTTCGTTCGTTCACGTCTTTGTAGTGTATTCAATTAAATATAGGTTGAACATTATTTGAAAATCATTGTATTCTGTTTATATTTATGTTTAACACAACGTCCCAACTTAATTGGAATTGGGGTTGTATATTTAGTGAGAAAAATGATGACGTGTTAAATACTTATGTCAGCCGCTGTATGTATTACGTTGAATGCAAAAACAGTGTAGAACCACCAGAACGTTTTTATTTTCTTTATGTACCCAAAAGCATTTCACAAAATGACAGCCTAACTACTACACAAACCTTAGAAATATGTGGTTGGTTAGGCGTATACTAACTAAGAGCCAGTGTAATTAAGTCATTAAATACTGCCACAAATACAACAGACACTCAGCAAAATATGTATACCCAAATCAAAGTAACCATCTCCGTGGTAAAACTGTGATTCACAGTTTTGCTTTTCAATGTTTTCTTTGTGGCACAAAATGCGAATTTTAACTTGCAAACTGCGATGCGAGACCGCTTAATTTGAGTCTTGAGTTACATGGAGGAGAGGATCCACAGAGGGATATTGTTTAGCTGTGCTGGTGTAGACTCAGGACATGTTAGGTTAGCATGCCACGTTAAAAAAAAATTCTCAAAATTGTTGGGCATTCGTTCTTGATTTAAAAGAAAAAAATATCCACAGTTCTAGGTCAAAGCTCATCAGTACATTTCACATGCAGTCACAATTTTTTAGAGGTATTTTCAAACTTAGCGAAATTGTGGTAAAGCAAAGTAAAGTTTTTAGTTTTATTGTTGTGGTCAACACTTTGCCAATCCACATTTTTAATCAGATATCAAAAAATGAGGGATTGTGGTCACCCCAAATATAACCCCCCACGCCTATTTATACATGACTAAATAACCCAACTGATTTTTAATGACTTCCAATAGAAAACTGAGATCCAAATACAGGACCGTCGAGCCAGCAACTTTTCAAAAATGTAAACATACCAAAGCAGCAAGGTGATTACAAATACATGTAGTGTATGTCAGGTTAATTTAACCCTTTAGATTTCCAGCATGTGAATTGGATGAGATGTAGAGAAATTGAGTGGATGCATTTTGTTTTTGTGTATTTATTAATTGTTACTATGTGTTTCTTTTGTAGTCTCTCAAAGTGCTGAGAACATCTGAGTTTTTGCCATATGTGGTGTTCCTTCAATCTCCAGACTTCGAGGCTCTCAAGACAATGAATAACTCTACTGCAGAGGCAGGGGTTTCTACAAAGGCACTTTCAGTAAGAATATTTTCTTACTATATTTCCTTGGTTGAAAATGACTGTTATTAGTTATTATTGATCAAATAGGATGGTAGGTAGGTAGTAAGGTAGGTTGCTCATTTTGTATTTGATCATTTGAATTTGCCTGACAACGACACCCTGGGAATTTCACCAAGGAAAATGTTTTAATGCTTTAAAGCACAGAGATACAGTACGTTTACTCATGGACAAGAGACGAGGTTCCAGTTAAAAAAGTCATATGCTTTATTACAAATATAATGTATGCTCTATAAATAATAAAAACACCATTCACTCAGGGTAAATTAATAGGGAGAACTCACAAAGGCTGAGGTGCGTGCGTGTGTGCTTTTGAAAGGCATGCGCTCACGTACACAAAGCTAGGTTTTCTGACGGTGAGCCGGTAGCTGTACAATTACAGAAAGTTGAGCTGCAGAAATGGAATTAGATCCAAGGCCTAACGCCACCACGATGATGTAGAAACATTTTGGATTCAAGCCATAATAACGAGGCCATTCCACGAACATCAAGGAGCTAGTATGTCAAATTTGTATGAACCTGCAACAAAGACAACACAACTTAAACCCTTAAAGTGAATAAATAAATTTTTAACACAACCATCTCACCTGACTTCCTCCGCAGGGAACAAAAAACACGGTGGGAGATTTCCCATTTCCTGCCAACTTGCAGTGATGGAACATGCCGAACATTGCAAATACAAACATGACAGTGTATATGACGCATGTATGCTCGCACTATATACATTATAGCGTACTCACCATTGTAGCTGTAGCCATTGAACAAGTTGATAAAGCAGCGTTTAAACAAAGGCTGTAAGTTTTAAAAAGTAGTACAAATCTTGAATCAAAACAGGTTTGGTGCTTTGATCTACATGCTGTGTTGTGATTAATGTTGCTACTTTGCCCTTTTCCTAACTGGAAACTTGATTGACAGTGTATTGCCTATTAAGGCATTAATGACTGTTAATACCTCTGTGCCAAATGTTTAATATTTGTTTAAGTACAATTTCTGTGAACAGAGCCTGAATCTGTTTTATTTATAGATTTATCTAAGATGTTTTATTTATTTTTCTACATTACAATGTCATTGGCCGGCATGGTGGATGACTGGTTAGCACATCTGCCTCACAGTTCTCCGCGTGTGTGGAGTTTGCATGTTCTCCCCGTGCCTGGGTGAGTTTTCTCCGGGCACTCCGGTTTCCTCCCACATCCCAATAACATGCGTGGTAGGTTGATTGAGGACTCTAAATTGCCCGTAGATGTGAATGTGAGTGCGAACGGTTGTTTGTTTCTATGTGCCCTGCGATTGGCTGGCGACCAGTTCAGGGTGTACCCTGCCTCCCGCCCTAAGATAGCTGGGATAGGCTACAGCATCCCGCGACTCTAGTGAGGATAAGCGGTAAAGAAAATGGATGGATGGATGGACAATGTCATTGTTCATTATTCTTAGAATTAGCATTAAAAGTTAACTGTTCTTAAAAAGGATGTACTTGAATTATTATGCTCTAATATCATTATATCAGTAGCATAAAAACATCGATATTATCGTTTGTTGTGATAGTTCTTGGGACACTATATCGTCCTAAAAAAATTTGCTATCGTGACAGGCCTAAATTTATAATGTATTGAGAGAGAGCAAGAGCAATGGATAACATAAAAATATTGTACAAACAGTATAAAAAAATAGGGCAACAACTGGATTAAAAATCTGCAATACAACGGGACAGAGAAGCAAGAACTGTGATAGAGCGTATGTGTGTGTGTGTGTGTGTGTGTGTAGGTGTGTGTGTGTGTGTTTATATAGATATAGATATATAGAGCCACTGCAAACTGTAGGCCGGTCCATCCAAAGAATTCCATACCGGATCGGTCATGGCCCAGGTTAACAATGTCCGCCAGAGGTGTGAATGGCTCTTGGTGGACAGGAGGAGCTTCCAGAAGACTGGACCACTAGAAGCCAAGTTGATCAGAGAAACAGGCAGGAGAGTACTTGGTGTATCTTCTGGTAGGAAAGGGGAGATGGTGTTGGAACCTCAAAGTGAAGGAAATCATACAAGAGGATAGCTAAGAAGAAGTGGGACGCAAGGAAAGGAGAAAGGAATACATGGAGGTGAAACGTGGGGCGAAGGTAGAGGTGGCAAAGGCCAAACAAGAGGCATGTGATGACATATATGGCAGGTTGGACACTAAAGAAGGAGAAAAGGATATATACAGGTTGGCCAGACCGATGGCTTGTGATGGGAAAGATGTGCAGCAGATTAGGGTGATTAAGGATAAAGATGGAAATGTGTTGACTGGTGTCAGGAGTGTACTGGATTGATGGAAAGGATATTTTGTGGAGTTGATGAATGAAGAAAATCAGAGAAATAAGAGTAGAAGAGGCAAGTGTGATGGACCAGAAAGTAGCAATGATTAGTAAGGGTGAGGTTCGAAAGGCACTAAAGAGGGGGGAAAATGGAAAGGCAGTTGGTCCTGTTGACATACCTGTGGCGGTATGGAAGCATCTAGGAGAGGTGGCTGTGGAGTTTTTGACCAGCTTGTTCAACAGAATTATAATGGGTGAGAAGATGCCTGAGGAATGGAGGAAAAGTGTGCTGGTGCCCATTTTTAAGAATAAGGGTTATGTGCAGAGGTGTGGGAACTATAAAGGAATAAAGTTGATGAGCCACACAATGAAGTTATGGGAAAGAGTAGTGGAGGCTAGACTGAGTATGAAGTGAGTATTTGCAAGCAACAGTATTGTTTCATGCCTAGAAAGAGTACCACAGATGCATTATTTGCCTTGAGGCTGTTGATGGAGAAGTACAGAGAAGCACAGAAGAAGCTGCATTGTGTCTCTGTAGATCTAGAGAAAGCCTATGACAGAGTACCCAGAGAGGAACTGTGGTACTGCATGCAGATGTCTGGAGTGACAGAGAAGTATGTTAGAATAGTACAGGACATTTATGAGGGCAGCAGAATAGTGGTGAGGTGTGCTGTAGATGTGACAGAGGAGTTTAAGGTGGAGGTGGGACTGCATCAGGGATCACCCCTGAGCTCCTTCCTGTTTGCAGTGGTGATGGATAGGCTGACAGATGAGGTTAGATTGGAGTCCCCGTGGACCATGATGTTCGCAGATGACATTGTGATCTGCAGTGAAAGCAGGGAGCAGGTGGAGGAACAGTTAGAAAGGTGGAGGCTGTCATGAACGGAACAGCGGATAGGACCCAAAAATGCACGACTCCAAAACAGATGGACAGTTTCCAAAAAGAGAGGTTTAATAGACGGGCATAGGTCGGTACACAGGCAGGCAATCCAAGAGAGGCAACAGTATCCAAAAACATGAGGCAAAGAGGCAAGGATTCTGGGGCTATGGCAGGAAACAGAGATGGTTGGTAACCATGCACAACGTGAAAAGGCGATAGACCAGTGGATGCAGAGGGGAGGGAATTGTGAGAGAATTCGACCCAAACCAGTTTCTGAGACCAGGATCGCGGCTCCTGTGAAGCGAGACATCGGAGCCCCGTCTCCAGGTCCTGGTTAAGCCTCTTGGTTTGGCCGTTGGTTTCAGGATGAAACCCAGATGACAGACTGACGGTAGCACCTATGAGATTGCAAAACTCCTTCCAAAATTGCGAAATGAATTGGGGACCCCTATCAGACACCACATTCTTTGGGAAACCATGGAACTTAAAAACCTGATTAATCATTAGCTCGGCAGTGTCCTTAGCTGAGGGGAGTTTTGGAAGTGCAATGAAGTGTGCCATCTTAGAGAACCTGTCAACAACTGTAAGAATGGTGGTATTGCCTTTAGAGGCCGGTAATCCTGTCACAAAGTCTACGGAAATGTCTGACCAAGGACGATGTGGTATTGGCAGGGGTCGCAACTCCCCAGAAGGACGTTGATGAGAGGGCTTGTTAGCAGCACATACCTGGGAAGCATTGACGTAATCGATAACATCCCTCCTAACATTAGGCCACCAAAAGCGCTGTTCGACCACTGATTGCGTCTTGGCAATGCCTGGGTGACATACAGTTCGGTTCGTGTGAGCCCAGTGGATGACTCTTCCCCTTAAGGTCGGAACCACATAAAGCCTGTTCTCAGGGCAATCTTCAGGGCTAGGAGTGTCTTTCAGAGCCCCTTTGACCGCATTTTCAATGTCCCACACAAACGCGGAAATGAAACATGATTTAGGCAAGATAGTCTTAGGGTCGGACAAAGAATTCTCTTCGGAGAAAATGCGTGACAAAGCATCTGGCTTACCATTTTTAGAACCCGGTCGGTAGGATAACGTAAAATTAAATCTAGTGAAGAACAGAGCCCATCTAGCCTGCCTCGCATTTAATCTTTTAGCAGTCTTGATATATTCAAGGTTCTTGTGATCTGTCCATACTAAAAACTGAGTCTGTGCCCCTGAGTCAAAGCCACCTTGACTGCCAACAGTTCACGGTCACCAATGTCATAATTTCTCTCAGCTGGGGTCAATTTTTTGGAGAGGAAAGCACAAGGATGTAACTTATCATCCTTGAGAGATTTCTGGGAGAGCACTGCTCCTATTCCGGCATCAGACGCATCGACTTCCACCACAAACTGCTGTTTGAGATCTGGCAAAGTAAGGATGGGAGCGGAGGTAAAGCTATTGAGGAGAGGCTATTGAACTGAAATTTCTAATGAATTTTCTGTAGAAGTTTGCGAACCCTAAGAACCTTTGTACATCTTTGCGTGACGTGGGAGTTGGCCAATTAATAACTGCATCGACTTTGCAAGGCTCCATCTTGACTTCACCTTGAGCCAGGACGAAACCCACAAAAGAAACGGACGCCTTGTGGAACTCACATTTCTCAGCCTTGACATAGAGTTGATTCTGCAGTAACTGCTGCAAAACAGAGCGGACATGAATAATGTGAGTCTCCTCATCCGGGGAGAATATCAAAATGTCATCTAGATAAACATAAACATTCAACATGTCACGCAGGACATCGTTGACAAGGTTCTGGAAAACAGCTGGAGCGTTAGTAAGCCCAAAAGGCATTACCAAATATTCATAATGTCCCGTTGGTGTGTTGAATGCTGTTTTCCATTCATCCCCCTCCCTTATCCTGACTAGATTATATGCATTTCTTAAGTCCAGTTTGGTGAAAATCTTGGCTCCCTCCAGGAACTCAAAGGCGGTGGAGATGAGAGGAAGAGGGTACCTGTTTTTTACCGTGATCTCGTTGAGACCCCGGTAATCGATACAGGGTCGCAGGGTCTTGTCTTTCTTGTCCACGAAGAAAAATCCTGTTCCCGCAGGGGATGAAGATGGGCGAATGATCCCGGCTGCCAGTGATTCTTCTACGTACTCCTTCATGGCCTTGTGTTCCGGCCCTGAAAGAGAGAACAACCTCCCTCGTGGGGGTGTGGTTCCAGGCAGCAAGTCAACAGCACAGTCATAAGGTCTGTGGGGTGGAAGGGATTTGGCCTTGGACTTGGAAAAAACATCTTTAATATCCTGATAACAGGTGGGCACTTGAGATAAATCAGGATCCCCAGATGGGGTCTGTGGAGTGTCATTAGAAACATGACCCTGAACATCTCGTGGCGGCTTGAAACAGTTCCGGGCGCAATTGCTGCCCCATGACATAACCTGCCCAGAGGACCAGTCAATGTGGGGGTTATGTAATTTCAACCATGGGTTCCCTAAGATAACGTCATGATTGATGGCGTAAAAAACATGAAAACTAATACGTTCCGAGTGAGAATCAGGGAATGTCAATGTGAGTGTTTGGGTGCGGTGAGTGATCTTGCCCATAAAACTGCCGTCTGCAGCATAGGTGTTGCGGTGGCGTTTTATTCCAAAGGTTCTAAGGTGCATACGTCTAACCAGGATGGAGTTGAGTAAGTTTGCATCAGAACCAGAGTCAATTAATACAGGCGTATGAATTTCTTGATCAGGAGAGCATAGTGTCACTTTAGGAAGAACCCGTGTAGGGTCTTCCTTAATGAAATTCAGACTCACCTCTCCCGTGCCCTGGCTACCGGCAACTTTGACGTGATAGTTGCTCACGGAATGACCCAACTGACCGCAGTAGAAGCACCGCCCTTCCCTCAGCCGGCGTTGACGTTCCTCAGGGGAGAGACGGAACCTGCCCAGTTGCATGGATTCCTCCGTGGGGACGCTAGCCAGTGGGTTGAGACCGGAACCAGGGGATCTGCCTTGGTTTGGCTGGTCACCGAGGCTCGTCCTCCAAGTGCGCGTTGACGCAGCCCTCCGCCGATCTCCATCTAGCTCGCGATCCAAAAGCCTCTTGTCGATTTTTACGGCGAGAGCAATGAGAGCGTCCAAGTCGGTTGGCAGGTCTAGCGGGACTAAATGATCCTTGACGGCGGGGGATAGTCCTTGAAAAAAGGCATCGAGTAGCGCCCGATTATTCCCATGACTCTCAGCTGCTAGAATGCGAAACTCAATCGCGTAATCTGACACCCGGCGCTTGCCTTGTTGTAAGGTGACAAGGGAGTGAGCTGCCTCACGATCAGGAGTGGAAAATTGAAAAATTTGCTCCATAGTCTTTACGAAAAAAGCCCATGAATGACACGCGGCGGAATTGCGGCTCCATTCAGCAGTAGCCCACGCCTCCGCACGACAAGTCAGGTGGGAAATGACGAATGCAGTTTTTGCCCGCTCGGTGGGGAATGCAGCTGCCTGCAGCTCAAAGTGGAGTTCGCACTGCGTGATGAACGGCTTAATGTTCCCAGAATTTCCAGAGAACCTCTCTGGTCGAGAGCTGTGGGCAGACAGCAGCGGAGGTGGCAGGTGGCTGCATGGTGACTACTTCACATGGAAGTACCGTGGCGGTACTGGGTGTGGTGCCAACTGGTTCCTTCTCTTGAAAAAATTTCATAAGAAGTTCAAACTGCGAGGCCACCTGTCTCATCATATTGTCCTGATAACTTGACAGTCCCTCTAGATGAAGGTGGAGGGCAGCAATCTGCTCATCCTGCTTCATGAGGCGTTGACCCTGCGCTTGAAGGGCTTTGCGCACCGGGTCTGAGTCTGCTGGGTCCATGTTATGGCCAGTTCGTTCTGCCATGAACGGAACAGCGGATAGGACCCAAAAATGCACGACTCCAAAACAGATGGACAGTTTCCAAAAAGAGAGGTTTAATAGACGGGCATAGGTCGGTACACAGGCAGGCAATCCAAGAGAGGCAACAGTATCCAAAAACATGAGGCAATGAGGCAAGGTCGATAATCGGAACAGGGTCAAGCCTTACTGTGAATCTATGACGTGGAAACAAGGAATGCTGGAACGCGACAACAAGGTACAACGAACTGGCAACGAGAGGGAATGAGACACGAGGTTAAATACAATAAGTAATTAGGGTGAACGAGGCACAGGTGGTGAAGATGCTCACAGGAGCAGGTGTGTGTGAAACAGGGAGGGGGCGACAAAACCGGGAACACACACACACGACAGAGGCATACACTGGAAAGGAGAGGAATGAAGATTAGCCGAAGTAAGACAATATATGTGCATGAATGAGATGGGTGAGCGGGAAGAGTTAGGCTACAGGGAGAAGAGCTAGCAAGGGGGGAGGACTTGAAATACTTGGGGTCAACAGTTCAGATCAATGGTAGGTATGGTAAGGAAGTGAAGAAATGGGCCCGAGCAGGTTGAAACGGATGGAGGAAGGTGTCAGGTGTGTTATGTGACAGAAGAGTCTCTGCTGGGATGAAGGGCAAAGTTTATAAAACAGTGGTGAGGCCAGCCATGATGTACGGATTAGAGACAGTGGCATTAAGAGACAACAGGAAGCAGAGCTGGAGGTGGCAGAGATGTTGAGGTTCTCTCTAGGAGTGAGCAAGATGGATAAAATTAGAAATGAGCACATCAGAGGGATGGGCAAGGTTTGAAGTGTTGGAGACAAAGTTAGAGAGAGCAGACTTTGATGGTTGGGACACGTCCAGAGGAGAGAAAGTGAGTATGTTGGTAGAAGGGTGATGAGGATGGAGCTGCTAGCCAAGAGAACTCGAGGAAGACCAAAGAGAAGGTTGATAGATCTAGTGAGGGAAAGACATGAGGGCAGTTGGTGTTCGAGAGGAGGATGCAGGTAAGGAACCTCAAGAGGCAGATGGTGGTCGACTTTGCAAAAAGGATGGAAATGGCTGGAGTGAACACTTTTTTCCAGAAGAGGCAGAAACATAGGGTGACCTACAAGAGCGGCGGTAGAAGAAGACGGTAGAAGAAGTAAGAGGTAGCTTGCATGGGAAAGGATGGCACGCTGTGGCGAACCCTAAAAGGAAAAGAAGACACTGAAATTTTTTTGGGAGCACAATCTACTTAGAAATGTAAGGCAACTAATTGTATCAAATTATCAATTAGATAAACCTTTCTTTGATAAGGCAACTGCACTTTTCCAATGTGTAAAATACTGATTTTAAAGTCAACTTGAATTTCCTATTTTACTGGTTAATCTTTCAGCCTTTGAGATTAATTACATATTTGAGTTTTTAAATTGTTTTTCATGAGTAGAAGATACTTCCTTTTAAAAATATCCGTATTACTCATTTTAAGTATGATCTACTTGTTTTTTTCTATTTACAATTAATTGGCTTATTGGTATTTCCTATACAGAATAGTTACAAGTGAAAGGTATAAGAAAATAAAACACTGCATTTCAAATACTTTATTAACTGTAAAAAAATAAAATAACACATACCTATGAACTTTATGCACAAGTTGCTCTTCTCTAACAGGAGCTGAAAGGCAAAATAAACAGCTGTATATATACATATGAGAGAGAGAGAGAGAGAGAGATACAAAATGCAGCCCTGTGCACGTGTGTGTGTATCTATATATACATGCACACATACTGTGTGTGTATATATATATATATATATATATATATATATATATATATACATATATATATATATATATACTGAATATACGCATATATATGCACATGTACAAACACACACGGACACACATTCACACACCTGAATAAAATTGTTGGTACACCTCTGTTTATGAAAGAAAACCCCACAGTGGTCCCAGAAATAACTTGAACCTGACAAAAGTAATACAAATTTCATGAAAATTAACCTGAAAATCAGATACTGCTTTAGAACTGTGGTTCAGCAGAATTGTTTTTTAAAACTCATGAAACAGGCCTGGACAAAAATTATGGTACCCTTCGAAGAGTGAAAATAATTTGACAAGGTGTCAAACAAGGTGTGTCCTCTAATTAGCATCACAGGTGTCTTCAAACTTGTAGTCAGTCGGCCTATTTAAAGGGTGAGAAGTAATCAGTGTTGTTTGGTGACATGGTGTATACTACACTACGTTGTTTCAGGAAATGAAAAAAACAAAAATTATAGACACGGCATGTTAAAGGCTATAAAACCATCTCGAAGCAGCTTGATGTTCCTGTGACTACAGTTGCACATATTATTCAGAAATGTAAGATCCACAGGACTCTAGCCAACCTCCATGGACTTGGCCAGAGGAGGGAAATTGATGACAAATTGAAGAGATGAACAATACAAATGGTAACAAAAATACCTCAAAACAGCCTCAAAAGAAATTAAAGGTGAACTCAGAGGTAAAGTAAAAATCTCCAAGGTCAAGATACATCAGGGTCAGATCGCACCATTCGTCGTCGTTTGAGCCAACGTGGATTTCATGGGAGACGACCAAAGAGGACCCCTGTTGAAAATAAATCATAAAAAAGTGAGACTGGAATTTGCCAAACTGCATGTTGACAAGCCACAAAGCTTCTGAGAGAATGTCCTATTGACAAACGACAAAACTGGAACTTTTTGACAAGGCACATCAGCTCTATGTTCACCGATGCAAAAATGAAGCACACAAGCAAGAAAAGAACGCTGTCCCTTTTGTGAAACGTGGAGGAGGCTCTGTTATGTTCTGGGGCTGCATTCCTACATCTGGCACAGGGTGTCTTGAATCTGTGCAGGGTACAATGAAATCTCAAGACTATCAAGGTATTCTAGAGAGAAATGAAAGTTCGGTCTCAGTTACAGGTCATGTGTCTTGCAACAGGATAATGAGGCAAAACACACAGCTAAAATACCCAAGCCGCAATGGCTAAGAGGAAAACATTGGAATATTCGGAAGTGGCCTCGATGAGCCCTGATCTAAATCCGAGTGAACGTTTGTAGAAGAAGCTGAAATCATGCCTCTGCAGAAAGCACTCTTCAAACCCGAGACAGCTGGAGCAGTTTGCTCATGAAAATATCTGCTGAGAGGTGAGAGGTACAGAAATTGTTTGATTTCAGTGATTGGCTCAAAAGGTTGTGCAACAAAATCTTAAATTAGGGGTACCATCATTTTTGTTGAGGCCTGTTCCATGTTTTTATTTTTTTAAATAATTTTGTTGAACCACTATTCAAAACCAATGTCTGATTTCACATACACACACACACACACCTTTTACCATTTACCATTTACAGAATATACACACAGTATTACCTTGTAGTCCTTCTAAATTCTTCTGTCTTCTCACCAAAATAGATGATAAGACGTCGAATTACAGCTTCTCTTCGGGCCTCAATTGTGTTGTCCTTTAAAATAGGAGATTCAGTTAAGATATAGAATGGTAATACACAAAATATAACAGCTACATTTTTGTGAGTAAATGCCTCTATAAGATAGTGTGAGGGTTAGGGTCTCTTCCAAACAGCTTCTCCCTACTTCCTGTACAGACTCAACAGGAATGAATATTAATATGAAAATAACATTGTAATAAAAATACACCTTTTCCACAACCCCCAGGTACCGGTATGCGTTCATACAATATGAAAGAACGTTTTTCATTGTCATTTTCCAGTATGTGTAATGCACTCTCATGACTTTTGAGCATTTTTTTTCTTGGGGGATGTACAGTAATCATCCATCCATCCATCCATTTACTGAGCCGCTTCTCGTCACTAGGGTCGCGGGGGTGCTGGAGCCTATCCCAGCTATCATCGGGCAGGAGGCAGGGTACACCCTGAACTGGTTACCAGCCAATCGCAGGGCACATACAAACAAACAACCATTCGCACTCACATTCACACCTACGGGCAATTTAGAGTCTCCAATTAATGCATGTTTTTGGGATGTGGGAGGAAACCGGAGTGCCCGGAGAGAACCCACGCAGGCACAGGGAGAACATGCAAACTCCACACAGGCGGGGCCGGGGATTGAACCCTGGTCCTCAGAACTGTGAGGCTGACGCTCTAACCACTCATTCACCGCGCTGCTATGTACAGTAGTCATGAGAAATTAAAGTAATTGTTTTTCAAAATGTGTATTAATTGGCTGCCACTTGTAGCTGGCCATTATGAATTTATAGATATATTACTAAATACAGAAAAACGGTCGCCATTTTCTTTCCATTTCGCTGTGCTGGATTCCGGCATGTGGATTTAGCAGAAGTCTACCAAAATCATGTTTTCTCATTGTTTCACACAAGCTAATACTAATTTTCAGATTACGTTGTTGGGAAATCCCTTTACAACCACGTTTTTGAAATTTTCAATTCAGATGAGATTTTCTGTGGTCCTGACAAAGACGAAAATGGAGAAAAATTTCGGCGTCAAAATCCCACTTTCATAGGATTCAGACATGATTGAAAACTATTTGGATGTGCTTAATTATTATTACTAGTATTATTATTATTATTGTCTTCTGTGAAGTTTTCAGTAATTCTGACGATGCGCTTGCTCTCGGTTTGACGCAGAAAACGAGACTGCGTGAGTGGACGCCACTGAAAAATCTGAAAATGGCCTGTTTAAACATCACAACTCAACTAATAAGAATAACATACAGGCATTTTTCTATCAAAGAGTCAAGATTTCGGTCACAAATTTCCTAATGAGTTACATGGGTTTCTGTGCAAGAAAATCTGGGCCAATTTGCGACATAAAAAGTGGCATAGAATTCTTAATCCTTATCCGAGTCTTACAAAATATGGCTCATTTTATTCATGTCACTCCTCTATCCAATGATATCATGTATTTTAATACAGGTACTTTGAAAATTTTCGTAACATACCTACAATATACACCCACCTATCGGCATTCTGCAGGATTTCTTTGCGCCACAGTTCCCAGTTGTGATAAACTATAGTGCCTGCAAGTGCAAACTGTTCACAATATAACAATGGCGGTGAAAAGACCAAACGTTATATGTAAAAAAGGTGACAAGTTGGCTAGTTAGATGCTAACGACATTAGCGAGTGTGTCAGCAAAACGCCACATACAGCTAACCTTAGCTTCAACGGTGAAAATGGAAAACAGTAGAAGGCGACTTGCTGACTAATTAGCCCCTAACATTGCTGCCGAGTACGAAGCCAAAACCCCACATACTAACCGGAGTCTCGAAAGTCCAACCAATGTACAACAAATTTACTGAAGTGGTCTTAAACTGAGTCAATTGTTGTTAGTCACCTATCGGTACCTATGGTCGTCGATTTAACATTTGATATCCAAAATCTCTGGCTCGACTTAACTCCAACAAAATTTGAAAAGAAGAAATCAGAAATCAATCATCAATCATCATCTTACCTTAAACTTCACCGCATTCGTGTCATGAAGGATGGCTCAGGCTGTTACCTGTAGTCCAGAATGCATCATCCATCCATCCATTTTCCGTACCGCTTATCCCCACTAGGGTCACGGGCATGCTGGAGCCCATCCCAGCTATCTTCGGGCGAGAGGCGGGGTACACCCTGAACTAGTTGCCAGCTACGCGCAGGGCACATAGTAACAAACAGCCATTTGCTCTCACGTTCACACCTACGGGCAATTTAGAGTCTTCAATCAACCTACCACACATGTTTTTTGGGATGTGGGAGGAAACCGGAGTACCCGGAGAGAACCCACACAGGCACGGGGAGAACATGCAAACTCCACACATCATACGACGCAAAAAAGTATGTGAGTCCAGAGGTAAAAATATATTCCTTCATCTCTTGGTTTTGATGACACAGGAATTGAAAGAACTCTCAGGGATGAATTGTCAGGACTATAATTGTCACTAATTAGGTGCACTGAGAAAAGCCAAAGGTATAAGACGGTCCAAATAAAGCTATCATGAGACAAGAAACGCACAAATCCATTCATGCATCGTTTGTAATAACCTGTGACCCCCTCCCACTTTGTGGTTGAGTAAGTACAACAAGCATCATATTTGTAGTAGGGCTGTATTTAACATGGTTTGTGGAGATTACATAAATAGATCTTGTTAAGAAGACAACCCCCAATTTCTTGTTTTGAACAAAGAAGAATGAATTCTAAATTACATTTGTCTGTATAAAACTATAAAACTATATTTTCATTGTTGATTTTACATTAATACTCTAAATTGCCCGTAGGTGTGAATGTGAGTGCGAATGGTTGTTTGTTTGTATGTGCCCTGTGATTGGCTGGCAACCAGTTCAGGGTGTACCCTGCCTCCTGCCCGAAGATAGCTGGGATAGGCTCCAGCACGCCCGCAACCCTAGTGAGGAGAAGCGGCTCAGAAAATGGATGGATGGATGGATTTTAGATTATAAGACACGTAACCATTACAAAAGCTCAAGATGATTTTTTTCAGTGTGTGTGTGTGTGTGTGTGTGTGCGTGCGTGCGTGCGTGCGTGCGTGCGTGCGTGTGCGTGTGTAAGGGCGCGCGCGACTGGTGTGCACATCTGCCTCACAGTTTTGAGGGCCGGAATTCATTTCACGGCCTCGGCTGTGTGGAGTTTGCATGTTCTCCCCATGCCTGCGTGGGTTTTCTCCGGGCACTCCGGTTTCCTCCCAGTTTTAGCAAAAAACATGTGTGGTAGGTTGATTGAAGACTCTAAATTGCCCGTAGGTGTCAATGTGAGTGCGAATGGTTGTTTGATTATATGTGCCTGGTCGTCCTGGTCCCTTTGCAGAAAAACAGCCTCAAAGCATGATGTTTCCACCTCCATGCGTCACAATAGGTATGGTGTTCTTTGGATGCAACTCAGCATTCTTTCTCCTCCAAATACGACAAGTTGAGTTTTTACCAAAAAGTTCTGTTTTGGTTTCATCTGACCATATGACATTCTCCCAATCCTCTTCTGGATCATCCAAATGCTCTCTACCAAACTTGAGATGGGCCTGGACATGTACGAGCTTAAGCAGGGGGACACGCCTGGCACTGCAGGATTTGAATCCCTGGCGGTGTAGTGTGTTACTGATGGTAGCCTTTGTTACTTAGGTCCCAGCTCTCTGCAGGTCATTCACTAGGTCCCCCGTGTGGTTCTGGGATTTTTGCTCACCGTTCTTGTGATCATTTTGACCCAGTGGTCTGAGATCTTGCGTGGAGCCCTCGATCTAGGGAGATTATCAGTGGTTTTGTAGGGTCTTCCATTATCTAATAGTTGCTCCCACAGTTGATTTCTTCACGCCAAGCTGCTTACCTTTGCAGATTCAGTTTTCCCAGCCTGGTACAGATCTACAATTTTGGTTCTGGTGTCCTTTGACAGCTCTTCGGTGTTGTTAAATAAATGGGTTTTGCTTTGCATAGTAGAGTTTCAAGTTGCACTTACGGATGTAGCGCCAAACTGTATTTACTGACATTGGTTTTCTGAAGTGTTCCTGAGCCCATGTGGTGATATCCTTTACACATTGATGATGTTTTTGATGCAGTGTCACCTGAGGGATCGAAGGTCACAGGCATTCGATGTTGGTTTTCGGCCTTGTCGCTTACATGCAGTGATTTCTCCAGATTCTCTGAACCTTTTGATGATATTATGGACCGTAGATAATGAAATCCCTTGCAATTGTACGTTAAGGAACGTTGTCCTTAAACTGTTCGACTATTTTCTCACACACTTGTTCACCTCCCCCCATCTTTGCTTGTGAATGACTGAGCAATTTAGGGAAGCTCCTTTTATACCCAATCGTGGCACACACCTGTTCCCAATTAGCCTGTTCACCTGTCAGATGTTCCAAACAGGTCTTTGATGAGCATTCCTAAACTTTCTAAGTCTTTTTTGCCACCTGTCCCAGCTTTTTTAGAACGTGTTGCAGCCATAAAATTCTAAGTTATTGATTATTTCCTAAAAACAATCAAGTTTATCAGTTTGAACATTAAATATCTTGTCTTTGTAGTGTATTCAATTAAATATAGTTTGAACATGATTTGCAAATCATTGTATTCTGTTTTTATTTATGTTTAACACAACATCCCAACTTCATAGGAAATGGGGTTGTACTACTAGGGTGCCGTCTGCCCTCTTAAAACCTCTTTGTTGCCAAATTTTACCATTAATGAGAAACACACAGTTAGCATATGCAGAGTCAGTGTAGACACTCAATCTTATTCCAGCAGCTAGCCGGCAGGCAACAATTAATGCTATTATTTCAGCCAGTTGTGCTGAGCAAGGCTGAGGAACCTTTTCAGCTCGTACTTCAGCAAAAGTGGCATCACCTTTAAATTGGACCACAGCAAAGCCTGCATGATTTCCAGCTATGTCCCTGAAACAAGAACCATCAACAAACTATGTAAGGTCCGCAATAATTGGCTCGTTGTGTAGGTAATCTCTTGGTTTTAGAAAGATTTGTTTTGAGAGGACGCAATCAGCGTCTTCATGGGTAAAACCATTCGTGTAACGGGATTAGCTATATCACAGTGCTGAATAGTTAATTCAGGTGCCGATAGAATTACTTCATAGCCTGTTCACCTGGCCTGAGTTAACACAAAGTACGGGCTTGTCAACCGGGCATGAAGTTGGTGAGACATGTAAAGAATTACTGGGTGCCCCATTGTGACTGAAGAAACTTCCTGGAAAGTGTACACGGCAGCGCCTAAGCCCTGGTAGCAGGGCGGTAGTCCTGCCTCGACATTATCAAGTTTGGTGCTATAATAAGCCAGAGGTTGCTTCCCTATTGGCGTATCCTGCATCAATACCACACAAGCATATCCTGATTTTTCCGCCACATACAAGAGGAAGGGTTTAGAATAGTCTGGGTTTCCAAGCGCTGGGGCCTGTTGTAAGTCTCGTTTGAGAGCGAGAAAACTTTGTTTGGCACAGCCATCCCATTGGAAGGCAGCTGAAGTGTCAACTTGTCCCGCGGCATGGATCATTGCATGCAATGGGGTGACATTGATCGCATAATCGCAATTCCAGGCCCTGCTATATCCAGCCATTCTCAGAAACGTCAGCATCTGGCTTACAGACTATGGTTGTGGTATATTAGCAATAGCTTCTAGATGAGAGGATGCTATTTGACGCTTATTACCACAGAGCTTTCTGCCAAGATATTCAACTTCTTCTTTGCAAAATTGGAGCTTAGCTTTAGTAACTTTGTGTCCCCCTTTCTCAAGTGCACGGAATACTGTCTTTGAATCCTGCTCACAGCACTCTTTAGTGGGGCTAACAATGAGGACGTCATCCATATATTGAATAACAGTACTTTGTACCTCCAGGTGGCCTAAATCGCAAGTACTTTGTTGAAAATGGTTGAACTCAACATAGCCTTCTGGCAAGTGAGTGTATGTATGCTGTTGATTGTCATATGTATACACAAATAGATACTGCGAGTCTGTGTGTAAAGGTACACTGAAAAACGCAGAGCAGAGATCTAGGACTATATACCAACGTGCATCAGGTGGGATGTTTGACAATAGCGTGTCCGGTTCCGGAACCATGCGGGTATCAGTGTCAACAATGGTATTGATAGAGCACAGATCATGCACAAGTCGATAATCAGGAGATTGAGGTTTTGGCACTGGATAAACTGGAGTATTTACAGGGACTCTCTTCTTCTTTTCCTTTCGGCTTGTCCCGTGAGGGGTCGCCACAGCGCGTCATTCTTTTCCATGTAAGCCTATATCCTGCATCCTCCTCTCGAACACCAACTGCCATCATGTCTTCCTTCACGACATCCATCAACCTTTTCTTTGGTCTTCCTCTAGCTCTCTTGCCTGGCAGCTCCATCTTCATCATCCTTCTACCAATATACTCACTATTTCTCCTCTGGACGTGTCCAAACCATTGAAGTCTGCTCTCTCTAACTTTGTCTCCAAAACATCGAACCTTGGCTGTCCTTCTGATGAGCTCATTTCTAATTTTATCCAACCTGCTCACTCCGAGAGCGAACCTCAACATCTTCATTTCCGCCACCTCCAACTCTGCTTCCTGTTGTCTCTTGCCACTGTCTCTAATCCGTACATCATGGCTGACCTCCCCACTGCTTTATAAACTTTGCCCTTCATCCAAGCAGAGACCCGTTTCTTCACTTCCTGACCACACTCACCATTGCTCTGGACGGTTGACCCCAAGTATTTAAAGTCCGCCACCCTTGCTATCTCTTCTCCCTTTAGCCTCACTCTTCCCCCACCACCCCTCTCATTCATGCACATATATTCTGTTTTACTTCGGCAAATTTTTATTCCTCTTCTTGCTAGTGCATGCCTCCATCTTTCTAACTGTTCCTCCAGCTGCTTCCTGCTTTCACTGCAGATCACAATGTCATCTGCAAACATCATGGTCCACGGGGATTCCAATCTATCCTCATCTGTCAGCCTATCCATCACCACTGCAAAAAGGAAGGGGCTCAGGGCTGATCCCTGATGCAGTCCCACGTCCACCTTATATTCGTCTGTCACACCTACAGCACACCTCACCGCTGTTCTGCTGCCCACGTACATGTCCTGTATTATTCTAACATACTTCTCTGCCACTCCAGACTTCCGCATGCGGTACCACAGTTCCTCTCTGGGTGCTCTGTCATAGGCTTTCTCTAGATCTACAAAGACACAATGTAGCTCCTTCTGACCTTCTCTGTACTTTTCCATCAACATCCTCAAGGCAAATAATGCATCTGTGGTACTCTTTCTAGGCATGAAACCATACTGTTGCTCGCAAATACTCACTTCTGTCCTGAGTCTAGCCTCCACTACTCTTTCCCATAACTTCATTATGTGGCTCATTAACTTTATTCCTCTATAGTTGCCGAAGCTCTGCACATCACCTTTGTTCTTAAAAATGGGCACCAGTACACTTTTCCTCCATTCCTCAGGCATCTTCTCACGCACTAGAATTCTATTGAACAAGCTGGTCAAAAGCTCCACAGCCACCTCTCCTAGATGCTTCCATACCTCCACAGGAATGTCATCAGGACTAACTGCATTTCCATTTTTCATCCTCTTTTATGCCTTTCTAACTTCCCCCTTAATAATGATTGCCACTTCCTGGTCCACCACACTTGCCTCTTCTACTCTCCTTTCTCTCTCATTTTCCTCATTGATCAACTCCTCGAAGTATTCTTTCCCTCAAGCTAGCACACTGCTGGCACCAGTCAACATATCTCCATCTCTATCCTTAATCACCATAACCTGCTGCACATCCTTCCCATCTCTATCCCTCTGTCTGGCCAGCCTGTATAGATCCTTTTCTCCTTCTTTAGTGTCCAACCTGCCATACATGTCATCATATGCCTCTTGTTTGGCCTTTGCCACCTCTACCTTTGCCCTGTGTCGCATCTCAATGGATTCCTTTCGCCTCTCCTCGGTCCTCTCAGTGTCCCACTTCTTCTTAGCTAACCTTTTTCCTTGTATGATTTCCTGTACTGTGAGGTTCCACCACCAAGTCTCCTTCTCTCCTTTCCTGCCAGAAGATACACCAAGTACTCTCCTGCCTGCCTCTCTGATCACCTTGGCTGCAATGGTCCAGTCTTCTGGAAGCTCCTCCCGTCCACCGAGAGCCTGTCTCACCTCTTCCCGAAAAGCTGCACAACACTCGTCCTGTCTCAGCTTCCACCACATGGTTCTCTTCTCTGCCTTGTAATTAGAACGCCGGCAGCTAATAGACCTTTGATGGTGGACCTAATACCTTCTATTTGTATTTGTTGTAACAAGGATTCATGTTCTGCTGTGAGGGGTAAAATAGGTATACTATTCCTTTGTATTAGCACTTTTCGGCCCCTTGCTTCACCTGCCGTTTGTATAGATATTTTAATGATTATCAGAAGATATGTGAATTTCTGGATTTTCTGTTTGTAGCCAATAGGGGGACCTGCAATGCAGCAGTCAGTGTGGCACCGAGTTCATAAGTAAAGCGCCCTTTAGCTACAAACAGAGCCATATGTGGTCCAGAGCATGGAACAAGGAGCCACTGTTTTTCTGGAGTGATTACGACATAGGCAGCTGCTCCCTCAATGCCAATATATATGTTGACAATGCTTAAGTAGCAAAGTTTGTTGTTCATCAGGTCCAACCAGCATACTTCATAATCTTCATGACATTGCAAGGCATCATACAGGAAAGTGCAGTGTCCTCCTAATTTAGGCTTCTGAGCGTCCTCAATTTGATTGTGCACCCAAATGAGCCATTCATGCCAATGAGGGTGAGGTAGACAGGAGGTCAATTCAAGCATGTAGATGGCAGCTGCAGTGCACAGATCATGAGTGTGTAGTGACAGAGGCATCATTGTTGTTGAAGCAGGTTCGTCGCTTGAGTGCAGGTCTATCCAGACGCTACCAGGGGTGCACATGATGTTGCCATTGAGTGCACACAAAATGTCTCTTCCTAGTAAATTAATGGGAGTTTGTTATGAAATTAGCAGGAGTGCAATAACCTTCTTTCGTGCTATCTGCATGGGGACTGGTTCGGTGAGGGGGATCAATTGTTTTTTCCCAGAAAAACCCATGGTCTTGACAGATGAGCCAGAGAAGGGGAGATTCAGACTAGAGTCCCAATACAAGAGTAGGTGGCGCCTGTGTCGACCATGAAGTCATGTTCTTTGCCTTGGATGAGGACAGGCACCGTTGGCTCGTCGTATGGTCGTGATGAGACAGGTGGTGCCGGGATTTCTCCCTCAGGTTTCTCGAGGCCTCCCTATTGGCTGGTCCACCCTTTCTCTAGGCCTCCCTATTGGCTGGTCCACTCCAGGGTTTATCAGGACATTGGTTCTGGAGGTGACCAGGCTTGCCACAGAACCAGCACACTCTCTTGGAATATTGTCCCGGGGCCTGTTGAAAAGTGGTTTGGGAGTGAACAGCTTGCTGTGGGGGCCGTTCACTTGACTCTGGGCATTGGGCCCTTCTGTTTGGTGGGCCTCTAGGGGCAGAGTTCCCATCAGAGATTGCTGGGACGTAGTCTTCACGCGGGTACTTTTTTTGGTTAGGGTGGCCATAGGAGGTTTTTCTGGACACATGGTTGGTGCTTGGCTCATGCTGGCTAACATGCACATGTATGGTTGGGATTGCAGCTGTAGGGACGGCCAGTTGACTGAAAGGCTGTTGCATTGGATCTGGATGTCGTGGTGGTGGAAGGGAGTCACGACAGTGAAGGCAGCAGCTGATACTGGTGGGACTGGAGTCTGGCCTGCTGTGCTTGCTGAGACTGGCTCCAGGGGCTTGAGTCTTGGCTTTGTCTTTCTTTTGTTTTGCGTTCAGCCCAGTCAGCTGTGGTTGTGTAAGTTTGGCATTGTGCACCTCTTCTACCTTCTGTTTGTCTTTGCACACACTTTCGACGTGATGAACAATGTGCTCTGAGAACAGTAGCCAGTTTTCATCAGGCCCACCACGTTGTCCAGTCGATTCTGCACTTCATCGGACGTAGCCTTCTTCACCATGACTCTCGGTAGTGCTGTTGGCATTCCATGCACTGCCAGTCTATTCTCTCAAGCTGCGTTGGAAGGTGTGAAGGGGCACTCGTTTTCCCTGAGTGCCTCACGTCCCAGCTTGGTTGGGTCATTTTTTCCCGGATAGTATCTTCTCAGCTGTTTCCATACTTCACCACGGTGCCCATTAAAGTCAATGTGGTAAGTCCTTTTTCCGCATGTCAGTCCTTCCAAGCCGACCAGCTGCAGGACCTCTTCCGCCGCATGTTTGCCAATTATATGCATCAGCAGGGTTTTGATGTCCGCCAGAGCCAGTGTCACCCCTGCTGTGCTTTCTTCCATGGCTGTGATCCACTTGTTGGCTCCTTTGGTTAGGTCGGGTAAACTGTCTGCAATGCCCACCATGTCGCAGAAGGACCAAAGCGTATATTGTTGTTGTCCTTGAGCATTTGTCATGATGGGGCACTGGAACAGGACTTCTTCATCACTTGAGTCATCTTCTTCCTCTCCTCCCCCTTTTGATGACTGGCATTCATTTTGTCTTTGTTGGTATCCATTCTCACTGCGGATCACGCAGCGTCTCCCATGGAGATGAACGTCTTCCACTGCCCTCTTCTGGCATCTTGCCCTTCCTTGTTTAGACAAGATATTTATAGGTTTGACTATTTGTATGAGTGCATCTTCAAGGTTGTTTATTTTTCCCCTCATCTCTGGGCTCAGGGGTGGCAGTTCTCTGTTCCGCACAAGGTCTTGGCAAATAATACTTGCTTTCTTGTCAATGTTCCTCAACGTACAATTGCAAAGCATTTAGGGATTTCATCTACGGTCCATACTATCATCAAAAGGTTCAGATAATCTGTAGAAATCACTGCATGTAATCGTCAAGGCCGAAAACCAAGTGCCAATGGCATGGGTAACTTACACATCTGTGAAGGCACCATCAATGCTGCAAGGTACATACAGGTTTTGGAGAAACATATGCTGCCATCCAAGCAACGTCTTTTTCATGGACGCCCTGCTTATTTCAGCAAGACAATGCCAAACCACATTCTGCACGCGTTACAACAGCTTGCTTGCATAGTAAAAGAGTGCGGGTACTAGAGTGGCCTGCCTGCCGTCCAGACCTGTCTCCCATTGAAAATGTGTGGCGCATTATGAAGCGTAAAATACAACAACGGAGATCCCGGACTGTTGGAACAGCTGAAGCTGTACATCAAGCAAGAATGGGAAAGAATTCCACTTACAAAGCTTCAACAATTAGTGTCCTCAGTTACCAAACGTTTATTGAATATTGTTTAAAGAAAAGGTGATGTAACACAGTGGTAAACATGACCCTGTCCCATCTTTTTTGGAACGTGCTGCAGCCATAAATTCTTGTTAATGATTATTTGCTTAAAACAATAAAGTTTAACAGTTTGAACATGAAATATCTTGTCTATGTAATGTACTCAATTAAATATAGGTCGAACATGATTTGCAAATCATTGCATTCTGTTTTTATTTATGTCTAACAATACATCCCAACTTCATTGGAATTGGGATTGTAAATCATCATGTTGGTATAATGTATTGTCAGCATTGCGGCCCGTAGTGTGTGTTTCACTACTCTCATTCTCCGGTTGTGTTTTGCATGCAGCAGTAAATGTACCTGGTACTCTTCCCTGGGACCACTCCCCTTCCTTTTCTCCAGATAACACGTATTGGCCTAAAGAAATAATGTTGTTGGAAATTTACAGGAGCGGTTTGCCATGCAATTCTGGTGCAGAGGGCAATGTTTGCGTTCCCGCAGCCAAGTTTGAACTTAGGGGTGTTTGCTTATTTGTCATTACGGTAAACTGGGAGGTCCCATAAGTACCATTTCCCTTCCCCTCTAAACCACCGCAACACTTCCCGTTCTCTTGCCCGCTTTCCCAACTTGGTGTTATTAACATGCCGTGCTTTGTGATGCTTAATGTTTGCGTCTATCTCATTACAGTATGCTGTTATGAAAGTCCCTTCCCGTGGTCGTCTTAGCTGACCGGTAGTACGCTTGTGCCATTTTTCACAACAGTTTTTGATTTCTTGTGCATGATCTGGGTGCCGCTTTATTACCAATGCCAGTGGGGTCGCCGCTGCGATCCCCTTAGAAGCTCCAATCCCCATGCATGCTTGTTTAGATTCGTGTGAGAGAGAGAGAGGAAATTTGGGTTCTTTATCCGCCCTAGCTTTTCCAGCCGTCACACCTGGTT
The DNA here is from genome assembly GCF_024500385.1 of Phyllopteryx taeniolatus. Classification (NCBI taxonomy): domain Eukaryota; kingdom Metazoa; phylum Chordata; class Actinopteri; order Syngnathiformes; family Syngnathidae; genus Phyllopteryx; species Phyllopteryx taeniolatus. The sequence continues at coordinate 873,256 of NC_084505.1, read as the reverse complement.
TTACTCTTTTGTTTATCCGATAATGAAATTTTAGCTCCTTGGCATCACCTTTTCTTTCCAGATGCCCAAATTTGCCTATTTTCCACTGCACCTTTCTGGGGACCACCGATATGCAAAGTCATGGCTTATTTGCGCTTCTATCAACTCAGCATGATGCTTGGTACGCAGGACTGGCCAAAACCGGTTTTATTAATATAGTGGCTGAGTCGTGCAGATTGTGGCAGCGATACTCCAAGGGCGGAGCTAAATATTCTCCTGTCCACAATCGATAAAGCAGCTGGTCCCAATTTGTTTCAGGAAAACCCCACTTTGCTTCTGGCAAGTTAAAAAACATTATTTTTCACAATTTTAGGTTTATCAATTGTTTACCTTGACAGAACCCTTTGACATTTTTATTTTTATAAGTTCACGCTAACCAAAGAGACGAGCGTGTAAATTTTTTACCATGTATACTTTTATCATTCTATACAGTACCATACCATATTATAATATAACATCCATCCATCCATTTTCTGAATCGCTTCTCCTCACTAGGGTCACGGGCGTGCTGGAGCCTATCCCACCGATCATCGGGCTGGTGGCGGGGTACACCCTGAACTGGTTGCCAGCCAATCGCAGGGCACATACAAACAAACAACCATTCGCACTCACAGTCATGCCTACGGGCAATTTAGAGTCTCCAATTAATGCATGTTTTTGGGATGTGGGAGGAAACCGGAGTGCCCGGAGAGAACATGCAAACTCCACACAGGCGGGGCCGGGGATTGAACCCCGGATCTCAGAACTGTGAGGCTGACGCTCTAACCAGTCGGTCACCGTGCCACCATAATATAACATACTATAATTATGACTCACAACTCCTTATCCTCCAATTTAATCATCCAACTCACAACTCCTTATCCTTCAGTTTAGTAATCTGACTCACAACTTGCTTTCCTTCAAACTTTTTTCGAACTTAATTATACAACTTACAACTCCTTATTTCTCCAACTTGAATATACAATTTAATACTCATTTAAACTTAAATTCTCCGACTAATAAACCTCTATTCTCCTTGTATAACAAGTCCATACAGTAGCCTATTTACAAAATTACTTTCCAGAAGCATGCATACTACCCTACAAGTACAAGACAAACAAATGATGCGATTCTATATACACTTTACACACAGTTGTTAGCGCCTTGCCCAGCGCCCTACAGAGCTGTTTTTAGCATCTAACTTGATGCCTTATACAAACTCCCAGCACCTCCCACCCTTGACAGGAATTTTGCGCACACAGTCCTCTAGTGATTTCCCTTCAGTCACTTAAGTCTAATTAGAACAAAACACCCATTTGTGGACTTCCTTCAGCCACAAATATCAACACTCAAAGAGATCTTCTTCCAGTTTCTTGAAGTAGGACACAACCCGGTCCTTTTACAACCGAAATGCCACACACAGAAATACATAGAGTGATCTTCCTTCAGTCACTTTAACAATTTGTGCAGATTTGCACCCAGTATTCATTGTCAATAGACACAGAGGTCTTTCCCCCATTTTGCGAATGATAAGTGTAATGAATTAGTACTTGCCATTAATTTGAATACTTTTGAAAGCCGTTTTTTGTTTTGTGGGAGTAGTTCCACTATTTTCTGACCAAAAATGGGAAGTTGTAAAGTATTTATGTGTGATGAGAATCTTTTTAAAATTGTTGTTCTTAAGATTGTTGTTCTTTATAGTAAGGAAGTTACCATCTCTAATTTGAAATTCTTGGAATAAGCTTTCACATGATATGAAAGCATTATTTTTTTAATAATTGATGGAGTCGGTCCATTCCACTTTGTTCCCATGTGTTGCAGTAAAGGCGTATTTTGTTAACCTCAAAATCGGGATTGTACCAGAATGGGGAAGAATAATATGGTGCTGAATGAGATTGTGTGGTTTCTTGATTTTTCCACCAAGATGATAAAGTGGCTGCAATAATCGGATTCTTAAAACAATTGTGGCCTTTGAGACTTGTGCTGATAAATGGCAGATCTGAACGTTCGGTGCTATTGCAGTCTGTCTGTTCTATTTCCAGCCAAGATTGTTGTTCAACATTTAGATGTAACCATTTAATGAGGTACTATATTTGGCTAGCTAAGTAGTAGTGTTTGAACTTGGGTGTGTCCCACTTCTGTTTTACTTTTCTGAAGGGTAGATATGCTAATTCAATGTCATGCTAATTCAATTTGTATCTTTTAGAAGAGCCAAGAGGTGACTTTGGAATTGCGAAACAGTTGACTGTCTATGTATAGTTTGTCCACAACCAGTGAGATGTGTTTTCCTTGTTGACGTTAATTCTTCATTAGAGGGTACAGGACTTTGCGTGGAACTGTACTGTGTACACCTTCAGCTCCCGTCCTTTCGACTTTACGAAGACTTTCTGCTGAAATGTTCAAATTTTGCGATGATTGGATGGGGATGATTCTCTACCCGCGGTCCTCCTAGTCTGTGTACTCGGTGGAAGTTAATGTTGGTGAGTGTCTCCTTCTGGATTTTCAGCACTGTCCACATGAAGTTAGAGCCTCTGGATTATCACGTGTCTCCTCGGAAATGCCGGAAAAGATTAGGTTATCCTGCATGGTTCTTGACTGTATGACCAGCATTGCTTCTTTGAGAACTTCAACCTCAGTTGTCATCACTTCATGGCTTAGCTCTTTGACTTGCTGGTGCGTGAACGCCAAGGTGGTTCAGATAAATAAAATATATAATAATAAATAAATCAAGAAGTGATAGCTTCTTGTCAATGGAGGAGAGGACGTAAATATGGGTGTTGGGTGAGCTGGGTAGTAGATCTTCAGTGATCGTGGACGAATTAGCCTTCCGTCTTTTTAGCGGGTTGCTACGGTCGTCATGGTGGGATCCGCTAGGTTACATGACGAAGCGTTCGAAAGATCGGTCGATAAAATCTTCAAGTGGCTCCACGATGGTATCTTGGCGTCAACAGGGATTGGAATAAAGTAGTCAATAATAATCAACCCTGTAAAACGAGGACAAAATACTGGATGACGACGAATTAAGTCTTGGGGTTTCTGATCTATTCTATTTGGCATTGCCGCCAAATTTCTTGGTACTGATTAATGCGAAGGGCTACCAGTTTGATACACAAATTAGCTTAAATTTCCTTTAATTATATGTGTTATTATTAATAAGTATTCATTTTCATTATTATTGAATACATTGAACATAATGATTTCTCACAGTATTTATTAACAGTGATTTAGGAATCAGATAAATATCAATACTCAACACTTTGTTTCTTTACATCTCTGCAAGAGTAGGAAATTACAATGTCACATTTTCATCGCCACTATCAATTTGTTCACAAATCATGAACTAAGTTGCACCATGTTTGTACAAATGTACAGTGGAACTTCGATAAAACATACCCCGATATAACGGATATCGGATAAAACGGACAGTCGGGACTGAACAGTGTGTCCAAAAATCTTTCCCATTTGTAACTTAAAATGCCGTTGACAGTCTGTTAGTTCCAGAATTGGCCCCTGTTGTTTTCTGGCACTGTGGCGCAGTGCAGGCAGAGAATGGGACAGACGTATTTCCGGGTCACAGATATACAATAATCCTCCAGTGCCTACGTAGCGGCCATGTTGAATGTGGGGCATTGACGTGGTGGCCATGTGACAATGGTTATATCTATTGTCTATTGTACATAGTGCAGCGCGGGAGCGAAACTGCTTCTGCGTTAACACTGAGGAATACAAAACAAGTCTTTGGAGTATGGAACATACAACCCCAATTCCAATGAAGTTGGGACGTTGTGTTAAAGATAAATAAAACAGAATACAATGATTTGCAAATAATGTTCAAACTATATTTAATTGAATACACTACAAAGACAAGATATTTAATATTCAAACTGATAAACTTTATTGTTTTTAGCAAATAATAATCCATCCATCCATTTTCTGAGCCGCTTCTCCTCACTAGGGTCGGGGGGGTGCTGGAGCCTATCCTAGCTGTCATCGGGCAGGAGGCGGGGTACACCCTGAACTGGTTGCCAGCCAATCGCAGGGCACATACAAACAAACACCCATTCACACTCACAGTCACACCTACGGGCAATTTTTAGAGTCTCCAATTAATGCATGTTTTGGGGATGTGGGAGGAAACCGGAGTGCCCGGAGAAAACCCACGCAGGCACGGGGAGAACATGCAAACTCCACACAGGCGGGGCCGGGGATTAGCTCTAACCAGTCGTCCACCGTGCCGCCCAAATAATCATTAACTTAGAATTTTATGGCTGCAACACGTTCCAAAAAAGCTGGGACAGGTGGCAAAAAAGACTGAGAAAGTTGAGGAACACCTGTTTGGAACATCCCACGGGTGAACAGGCTAATTGGGAACAGGTGGGTGCCATGATTGGGTATAAAAGGACCTTCCCTGAATTGCTCAGTCATTTACAAGCAAAGATGGGGCGAGGTTCACCTCTTTGTGAACAAGTGCGTGAGAAAACCAATGTCAGTAAATACAGTTCGGCGCTACATCCGTAAGTGCAACCTGAAACGCTACTCTGCAAAGCAAAAGCCATTTATCAACAACACCCAGAAAGGCCGCCGGCTTCTCTGGGCCCGAGCTCATCTAAGATGGACTGATGCAAAGTGGAAAAGTGTTCTGACGAGTCCACATTTCAAATTGTTTTTGGAAATTGTGGAGCTCGTGTCTTCCGAGCCAAAGAGGAAAAGAACCATCCGGACTGTTATGGACACAAAGTTCAAAAGCCAGCATCTGTGATGGTATGGGGCTGTGTTAGTGCCAATGGCATGGGGGAAGGCACCATTAATGCTGAAAGGTATATACAGGTTTTGGAGAAACATATGCTGCCATCCAAGCAACGTCTTTTTGATGGACACCCCTGCTTATTTCAGCAAGACAATGCCAAACCACATTCTGCACGTGTTACAACAGCGTGGCTTCGTAGTAAAAGAGTGCCTGCAGTCCAGACCTGTCTCCCATTTAAAATGTGTGGCGCATTATGAAGCGTAAAATACAGAGACCCCGGACTGTTGAACAGCTGAAGCTGTACATCAAGCAAGAATGGCAAAGAATTCCACCTACAAAGCTTCAACAATTAGTGTCCTCAGTTCCCAAACGTTTATTGAATGTTGTTAAAAGAAAAGGTGACGTACCACAGTGGTAGACATGACCTTGTCCCAGCTTTTTTGGAACGTGTTGCAGCCATAAAATTTTAAGTTAATGATCCATCCATCCATCCATTCTCTACCGCTTATCCGGGTCGGGTCGCGGGGGCAGTAGCTTCAGCAGGGACGCCCAGACTACCCTCTCCCCAGCCACTTCATCCAGCTCTTCCGGGGGGATCCCGAGGCGTTCCCAGGCCAGCCGAAGGATGTAGTCTCTCCAGCGCGTCCTGGGTCGTCCCCGGGGTCTCCTCCCGGTGGGACATGCCCGGAACACCTCACCAGGGAGGCGTCCGGGAGGCATCCGGATCAGATGCCCCAGCCACCTCATCTGGCTCCTCTCAATGCGGAGGAGCAGCGGCTCCACTCTGAGATCCTCCCGGATGACCGAGCTTCTCACCCTATCTCTAAGGGAGAGCCCGGACACCCTGCGGAGGAAACTCATTTCGGCCGCTTGTATCCGGGATCTTGTTCTTTCGGTCACGACCCACAGCTCATGACCATAGGTGAGGGTAGGAACGAAGATCGACCGGTAAATTGAGACCTTCGCCTTTCGGCTTAGCTCTTTCTTTACCACAACGGACCGATACAAAGTCCGCATCACTGCAGACGCTGCACCGATCCGCCTGTCGATCTCCCGTTCCATTCTTCCCTCACTCGTGAACAAGACCCCAAGATACTTGAATTCCTCCACTTGGGGCAGGATCTCATCCCCGACTTGGAGATGGCATGCCACCCTTTCCCGACTGAGGACCATGGTCTCAGATTTGGAGGTGCTGATTCTCATCCCAGCCGCTTCACACTCGGCTGCGAACTGCTCCAATGAGAGTTGGAGGTCACGGCTTGATGAAGCCAACAGAACCACATCATCTGCAAAAAGCAGAGATGCAATACTGAGGCCACCAAACCGGACCCCCTCTACGCCTCGGCTGCGCCTAGAAATTCTGTCCATAAAAGTTATGAACAGAATCGGCGACAAAGGGCAGCCTTGGCGGAGTCCAACCCTCACCGGGAACGAGTCCGACTTACTGCCGGATATGCGGACCAAACTCTGACTCCGGTCGTACAGGGACCGAACAGCCCGTATCAGGGGGTTCGGTACCCCATACTCCCGAAGCACTCTCCACAGGACTCCCCGAGGGACACGGTCGAACGCCTTCTCCAAGTCCACAAAACACACTGGTTGGGCGAACTCCCATGCACCCTCGAGGACCCTGCCGAGGGTGTAGAGCTGGTCCACTGTTCCACGGCCAGGACGAAAACCACACTGCTCCTCCTGAATCTGAGATTCGACTTCCTGACGGACCCTCCTCTCCAGCACCCCTGAATAGACCTTACCAGGGAGGCTGAGCAGTGTGATCCCCCTGTAGTTGGAACACACCCTCCGGTCCCCCTTCTTAAAAAGGGGGGCCACCACCCCAGTCTGCCAATCCAGAGGCACTGTCCCCGATGTCCACGCGATGTTGCAGAGGCGTATCAACCAGGACAGCCCCACAACATCCAGAGCCTTTAGGAACTCCGGGCGAATCTCATCCACCCCCGGGGCCCTGCCACCGAGGAGCTTTTTAACTACCTCGGTGACCTCAAACCCAGAGATAGGAGAGCCCGCCTCAGAGAACCCACACTCTGCTTCCCCATGGGAAGGCGTGTCGGTGGAATTGAGGAGGTCTTCGAAGTATTCTCCCCACCGACTCACAACGTCCCGAGTCGAGGTCAGCAGCGCCCCATCCCCACTATACACAGTGTTGGTGGTGCACTGCTTTTCTCTCCTGAGACGTCGGATGGTGGACCAGAATTTCCTCGAAGCCGTCCGGAAGTCTTTCTCCATGGCCTCACCGAACTCCTCCCATGCCCGGGTTTTTGCTTCAGCGACCACCAGAGCTGCATTCCGCTTGGCCAGCCGGTACCCATCAGCTGCCTCAGGAGTCCCACAGGCCAAAAAGGCCCGATAGGACTCCTTCTTCAGCTTGACGGCATCCCTCACCGTTGGTGTCCACCAACGTGTTCGGGGATTGCCGCCACGACAGGCACCGACCACCTTACGGCCACAGCTCCGGTCGGCCGCCTCAGCAATGGAGGCGCGGAACATGGTCCACTCGGACTCGATGTCCCCCGCCTCCCCCGGAACATGAGCAAAGTTCTGTCGGAGGTGGGAGTTGAAACTCCTTCTGACAGGGGATTCTGCCAGACGTTCCCAGCAGACCCTCACAATACGTTTGGGCCTGCCACGTCGGACCGGCATCTTCCCCCACCATCGGAGCCAACTCACCACCAGGTGGTGATCAGTTGACAGCTCCGCCCCTCTCTTCACCCGAGTGTCCAAGACATGCGGCCGCAAGTCCGATGACACGACCACAAAGTCGATCATCGAACTGCGACCTAGGGTGTCCTGGTGCCAAGTGCACGTGTGGACACCCTTATGCTTGAACATGGTGTTCGTTATGGACAATCCGTGACGAGCACAGAAGTCCAATAACAGAACACCGCTTGGGTTCTGATCAGGGGGGCCGTTCCTCCCAATCGCGCCCTTCCAGTTCTCACTGTCATTGCTCACGTGAGCATTGAAGTCCCCCAACAGAACAATGGAGTCCCCAGCGGGAGCGCTCTCCAGCACCCCCTCCAAGGACTCCAAAAAGGGTGGGTACTCTGAACTGCTGTTTGGTGCATAGGCACAAACAACAGTCAGGACCCGTCCCCCCACCCGAAGGCGGAGGGAGGCTACCCTCTCGTCCACCGGGGTGAACCCCAACGTACCGGCGCCGAGCCGGGGGGCAATAAGTATACCCACACCTGCTCGGCGCCTCTCACCATGGGCAACTCCAGAGTGGAAGAGAGTCCAACCCCTCTCGAGAGGACTGGTACCAGAGCCCCAGGTGTGTGTGGAGGCGAGTCCGACTATATCGAGTCGGAACTTCTCGACCTCACACACCAGCTCGGGCTCCTTCCCTGCCAGAGAGGTGACATTCCACGTCCCTAGAGCCAGCTTCTGTAGCCGGGGATCGGATCGCCAAGGTCCCCGCCTTCGGCCACCGCCCAGCTCACACTGCACCCGACCCCTATTGCCCCTCCCACAGGTGGTGAGCCCATGGGAAGGGGGACCTACGTTACCCTTTCGGGCTGTGCCCGGCCGGGCCCCATGGGTGCAGGCCCGGCCACCAGGCGCTCGCCTTCGAGCCCCACCACCAGGCCTGGCTCCAGTGGGGGGCCCCGGTGGCCTGCGTCCGGGCAAGGGAAAACGAAGTCCATTGTTTGTCGTCATCATTAGGGGTCTTTGAGCCGTGCTTTGTCTGGTCCCTCACCTAGGACCTGTTTGTCATGGGTGACCCTGCCAGGGGCATAAAGCCCCAGACAACTTAGCTCCTAGGATCACTGGGACACACAAACCCCTCCACCACGACAAGGTGACGGCTCAAGGAGGGGAAGTTAATGATTATTTGCTAAAAACAATAAAGTTTATTTGCTAAAAACAATAAAGTTTATCAGTTTGAATATTAAATATCTGGTCTTTGTGGTGTATTCAATTAAATATAGGTTGAACATGTTTTCCAAATCATTGTATTCTGTACACAACGTCCCAACTTCATTGGAATTGGGTTGTAATATTTTTGGTACAGTAAAAAATTTTTGTCAAGCCATTCGCCTTTGACGACAGATTTGGGACTTGGAAGCACACAAATCCCTTCTGGCTCATGAAAGCGACTCTCCTATGATGAGTACTGTATGTCAACATCACCATGGCCAAGCACACCGGCGTGGTAAGTTTGGATAAAATGTGGAACTTTCAAGCATTTTCAAACTTTTAAAAAATATTCATTTACAATAACTTTGTCCTGTACTGGGTGTTTTAGACCATGAAAAAAAACAATAGAACAATATTTTTTTTCTGTACAGTCATATGGGTGCATATGGCCTAAAAAAGAAAATCTGATTTTTAAATCTTATAAATTTTTGAATTTGTAACCAAATCAGCATTTGGAACAATTTTTCAAGATCTGAATTTAATTTTGCCATTGCATTGCCGTGTTGCCACTGAGAACATCTCATCTGTTTCTTTATCTGTTTTGCCTAGATCAGACTGTAGTCTCTATTGGCCCAATTTGCTATCGCGGGCGATTTCCCAGATCGGGCACGACATATTTTAAAAAATTATTGTAGTGCGACATACTGTAATCCAAGACCAACGATTTGGTCCTACGATAGCCCTACGACGCCAAAATGAAAAGTCTAGCATGTTTGAGATTTTGGATATATCTTCCATATAGAGTGACATATCAACAAAAACTCTCCGACAGCGCACCTCAATGTCAACTAGTAGGATTGCGTATTGTGACCGGCGCTTCGCCTCCCGTACTTGCCATTGTCAACATACTTGGCCGCTGTTGTCAGCATTTATTCACTCACACGAACCAATGTTTACTGAAGCTTTAGACTATGATTTGGTAGAATCCCGGCTTGTTTACATCCAAACGTTAGTGCTAGCACTAGTTTGCTGGGCTACATAACATTATGGTGCCTGCTTGCAAGCCGTATTGTTTTAAAAGTACGTGAACATACCTCAAGCGCTTCTTGAATGGACAAGCCACTCCAAAGCACCAGTGACAACACCACGCATTTCCTCTTTTTGTTCTTTTTCCCCCTCAACACAATATAATACATCGGCACAATCAATAGTCATTATTGTCGCCATGGTAACGGGTGTACCCAGTAGCGTTGACCGGTGACACGTTTTCTTGTTCCCGCCTCTTCAACAGTGTTTGATATGACAAGATAAAGCCCGGTGATCGTAAAAGACGGGTTACGGTGCTATCGGAATACATGTTGTGTAGTGTTGCCACTGTCTGCCTGAGCTACAGCAAGATTTTATGGCAGTAGTCTGACATAGTGCAATCATGAAAGACCAAATTTGTCTTGTAGTTTGATCCAGGCATTAGTGGGAAGCCTGGCATTGCATGCTGTGCACCATTGTATTGGAATCTGGGGTGTAATTTGACACTGTAACTCTAAGTCTTGCAGGTGTTCATCAGTGAGGCATGTTCTGTGTTTTTGATGAAGTTTAAGTCAGAAAAGGCAGATTCCCATACATAGGTTGATCCAAACAAGATGGCATCCTTCATAGCTGCTGTACATGCACCACTGTACTTTTCTGTGTCAACAAGATTTGGTGCAACTTGATAGGTTTGAGGTTCAGGTCATTTTGCAATGTTACAGTTTTAATCTCGACCTGGTGTGCATCCAAGATGAGCATTGCACTCAGCAATGTTTGTTGTGTCCACGTTCATGAAAGGGTTGGAAATGTACAACCCCAATTCCAATGTAGTTGGGAAGTTGTGTTGAACAAAAATAAAAACAGAATACAATGATTTGCAAATCATGGTTAACCTATATTTAATTGAATACACTACAAAGACAAGATATTTAATGTTCAATCTGATAAACTTGATTGTTTCTAGCAAATAATCATTAACACATTAACACAACGTCCCAACTTCATTGGAATTGGGGTTGTATAAAACACAAGACTCAAGCTGACAAAGGTTACAAAACCTGTTCTGAAACTCTTGCCCATCTGTTTATGACTTGAGAGTACTTTTCTACAACTTTGTCAAAAGTCTCAGATGCATAAGCATTGTCTGTTAGCACTATCTGCACATAAGGAAAGTCCAGCACCTTTTTTTCTCTGTAAATTCACAGAGAAAATGTTCAAATTGAGCTTTAAATGCATTTAGAGCACTTAAAAGAGTATCATATCAGCAACAGTCTTACCTTTGCCTCAGCTCACAGTTTAAACGGTTCAGTTTCACAGTAATTCTTGTTAAAAATGCGAGGTCAAGTTTCGACTCGGTGTCCTCCAGCAGTAAGGTGTCTTTGACTTTGGATTACCTGAACTCTTTGGTTTCTCTCAAAAGTGAAATAACAAACCAAAAGGGAGTTATCACATGTTCAAATCTGATAATTTTTGCGAGAATGCCTTCATTTTCTTCAACAAGAAGTGTGCAGCTCTCAATGCGGCTTTGATTAATTTTGTGCCGCTTTCCACCGGTCTCGTGAAAAAAAGACTGCTGTTTACACCAAGCCTGCCTTCAACACATGGAATTTTTCAGCTTGGAGTGCACTACCCGGTGGATTGTTAGTGTGGCACTTGTGTGGCATGATCTGAAATGTCTCTCCACATTGTGCCGCATTAGCGTTGCCACAGTCTACAAAATGAGACGCACGCCAAGATTTTTTTCACAGTGGCTAAGAAGAACTCATTCTCCCATCCTCAACTGTGGAAATTATGTTTTGTTTTTTTTGTCTGCCATGTTTTTTTGGGGTTAAATGAAATCATCTCAATGGCATTGTGCCTGCTAGCTTCACTCCACGAACGTTACGGTTTGGTCACGCGTGACAATATGACCTTTGAACTCTACTGTGTGTGTGTGTTTTTTTTAATGTCAATTCCAAATGTTTTGCAATTTTAAAAGAATAGTAACATAAAAGCGAGATGCAGCACTGTTAAGTTTGCATTTTTTAAACTTTTTTTAAGCAACACAAAAAAAATTAAGAATTATCACACGTGAACTATTTTTAGAAGAGGCTCGCGGGTGACTCATGGGTTTATCACATTGGTGACCCCTGCAATACATAAATGAACTGTCGTCCAGCCTTTATGCATCCCTTGTCAATTTTTTGGGAGATTATTTAAACTTGATGTTTTCTATCCAAGAAAAATCAGTTAAGATCAAAAGTTAGTGGTCTGAAATTTGGCCACGCAGTTTTGAACAAGCTGAACTTGAAAATGGCATCATGGTGTAATTTCCAAATTACTGTACTTGTGTAGATTTTTCAGGTATCTGTACCTTACTTAAGTATTTATTTTTCTTGCGATTTTTTTACTTTTACTCCTCACTCTTTCAACACAAATATCTGTACTTTCTACTCCTTCCATTTTAAAAATTAGCTTGTTACTTTTAAAACCTAACGTTACAACAACGTGACGCAAAAAGCAGAATGCCGAAAAGCCGGAAGTAAGCGAGTCAAGCGTATTTCATACATCGTAGGTAAGACACTCCCTTTGAGCCGCGTGCCTACAGCTAAGCAAGTGGGGGCAAAGTACGAGTGCATTCCATGTAGCTAAGCTAGTGGGGGCAAAGTACAAGCGCATTCCATGTAGCTAAGCTAGTGGGGGCAAAGTTTCCATGTTTGCGGACGGGTGACATTGTCGTAAACGAAAATAATAATAACCTGCATACAGTTGCGCACACGTCTGCATATGGTTGTACACACGTGGAAAAATTACAACAACGAAACTCTAAACCTTTCAGTCCAAACCGTTCAATCTGTTAGGAATTCCAAGCGAGACCCGGGAATTGCCCAGCCGGCCTCGCAAGAAAAAAGTCCTTGATGGAATTCCTTCCTTCTTGCTACCGTTATGCTGTAGCAAACAAATAGGTGTAACACCTTATTCCTGTACACGCAAAGCTGGAACATACCTGGGTCCTCTGGGCCAAGGCAGCATTAAATTCCACAAGGAAACACATTACAAAGAGTCAACAAGTCTTTAGAATTGATCAATGGCCCCTTTTCTTTTTTCTTTCCATTCGCGTTCCCACCCTCTCAGTGCTTCCGAGCCTCATCTCTTTATCTTTATCTGTAACATCTGAAGTTGAAGACCACAGCTTTATGAAGCCATCCGTGGATATTAGGGACAGTGCCACTGGATTGGCAGACCGGGGTGGCGGTCCCCCTTTTAAAGGGGGACCGGAGGGTGTGTTCCAAATATAGGGGGATCACACTCCTCAGCCTCCCTAGTAAGGTCTATTCCGGGATTCTGGAGAGGAGGGTCCATCAGAAAGTCGAATCTCAGATTCAGAAGGAGCAGTGTGGTTTTCGTCCTGGCCGTGGAACTGTGGACCAGCTCTATACCCTCAGCAGGATCCTCGAAGATGCATGGGATTTCGTCCAACCAGTCTACATGCATTTTGTGGACTTTCCCTCGGGGAGTCCTGTGGAGGGGGGGGTGGGGGGGTGTTCCGGGAGTATGGGGTACCAAACCCCCTGATACGGTCTGTTCAACTATTACAATTTTAATATTGAATAATTTAAAACTTTACCTTATAAATAAATGATTAGTTCCATCCGTCCAAATGTGGCAAATGTTTTCCCACCCCACCAATTAACATAACTCTGTCCTAATATTTTTAGACTTGTTGCTTATCAAATTCAAATTACATTTTGTTTGATAGATATACTGTATAAAAAGGTGGACAGATGGATGGATTGACAGTGGACAGACAGACAGACAGATACAGTGGGTGGAAAAAGTATGTGAACCCTTTGGAATTTCTTACATTGCTATATAAATTGCTCATAAAATGTAGTCTGATCTTCATTTTAAAAAAAAAGAATAAACAGAATCTGTGTAAAGTAATACCAAACAAACTACAGTATATGTTTTCATTTTAATAGAGTGTAACGTAAACAATATTGGACCATTCCTCTGTACAAAACTGTTGCAGTTCAGCAAAATTCAGTTCCTGGGATGTCTGGTGTGACTAGCTCTTGATGTCTTGCCACAGCATCTCAACAACAGCCACAAATGAAAGACAAGATAGAGAGAGAGACAGACAGACTGACTGGCTGACTGGTAGACTGATTGATTGATTTTCATCCTTAGCTCCAGATAAAGTTTAATCATGTGTTCTCCATGACAGGACGAGGAGTTGCAGAAAACATGCGAAGAAAGTGATCAAATTGCAGCTGCTTATGGTCATTACTTTGACTTAAGCATCCTAAACAACAACCAGGAGGAGACCTACTATGAAGTCAAGGCTGCACTGGAAACTGTCTCTAAAAACCACCAGTGGGTCCCTGTCACATGGGTTTTCTAGAACAAAATTGGGTGGTACAGAAGAGAAATAATGCAAGCTCCAAGAAAGAAAACAAGGACTTTGAAAAAAGTGTGGCTTTATAGTTCATGTCCATAGTTTTTAGTTACTTTTTAAATTTGTATTTTAATTCATTCATTACAGAAGTTGCAAAACTCCAGATCATTTGTGGTTGTTGTTTTAAACATAGCATAGCATGTGATTGGTAAAGTTGCTACTTTATAGCAATTTTGATATAAAGATATTGAGGCTCCTGGTGTGTCATGATTGTGTCAATGTGTGCAAATGAGCTACCATGCCTTATGCTTATAGTGTACATTTCCTACAGTCAGGAGGGTCGAAAAACATAACAAACATGGATGTTATTTACATTTTTTTAATTTACCTTATGTGTTATTTTAGTTATCAACTGACAAAAATATATTTTAATATTACATGAGAAATTTTATCTATAGTTGCCTTTCAGAGATGGTATATACTGTACATACACTTATATTGCCAAAAGTATTCGCTCATGCCTTGACTCAGATATGAAATTAAGTGACATCCCATTCTTAAGCCATAGGGTTTAATATTACATTGGTCCACCTTCTGCAATTATAACATTGTAAATTCTTCTGGAAAGGCTTTCCACAAGGTTTAGGAGTGTGTTTATGGGAATTGATGACCATTTTTCCAGAAACGCATTTGTGAAGTTACATATTGATGTTGGAGATGGCCTGGCTCTCAGTCTCCACTCTAATTCATCCGAAAGTGTTCTATAGGGTTGAGGTCAGGATTGTGCAGACCACTCTAGTTCATCCACATCAAACTCTCTCATCCATGTCTTTATGAACTGATGCACAGTCATGTTGGAACAGGAGCGGGCCATCTCCAAACTGTTCCCACAAAGTTGGAAATGTCCACAATATTAGCTCCTGAGCTCCAGTGAAAGGAACTCTGAATGCTTCATCATACCAAGAGATTTTGGAAAACAGCAAACCCGTGAGTAAGGATAAGCGGTTAAAACAATTCATTGACTTGGTCTGAAGCTGTTGATCTTTTTTGGTTTTTGAGTTCAAACAAAGGAACATGCATCAACAATTTCTTGAGTTTGCCAAACTACATGATCACACATAGCATTGTGGTATGGAGTGGTGCGCACTGAGGTCTTTCACGGCCTTCTCTGCTGGCCTTAACACGATCAAAAGCATTGACCTACATTTACAACTTAAGTACATCATTAATTAATCTTTGTTAATATCCATCCATTCTCTTAATGCGGGCATGCTGGAGCCTATCCCAACTGACTCTGGGCAAGAGGCAGGGTCCACCCTGAACTGGTCGCCAGCCAATAACAGACCACATATAAACAAATAACCATTCGCACCTTTGAGCAATTTAGAGTTTTCAATTAACCAACCATGCATGTTTTTGGGATGTGGGAGGAAACTGGACCACCTGGGGAAAACCCACGCAGGCACGGGGAGAACATGCAAACTCCACACAGGCGAGGCCGGACCCGAACCCGGGCCCCCAGAACTGCAAAGCAGACATGCTAACCAGTGCCGCCCTGTATTATTATTATTATTGTTTATGTTTGATCTTCATTATGTACAGCTATTAGATATTATATTATGTATACATTGCACAATATCCAATATCTTAAAATGTAATAAGAATGAGGACTTAATATAAATAAGAGTACAATATAGCACAGTATAGTCTGTATTATTATCCATCCATTTTCTGAACCACTTACCCTCACTAGGGTCGTGGGCGTGCTGGAGCCTATCCCAGGTGACTGGGCGAGAGGCGGGGTAAACCCTGAATTGGTCGCCAGCCAATCGCAGGGCACGTATAAAATAAAAAAACATTTGCACTCACATTCTCACCTGCGGGCAATTTGGAGTTTTCAATTAACCTACCATGCATGCCTTTGGGATGTGGGAGGAATCTGGAGCATCCAGGGAAAGACAACCCACGCAGGCACAGGGAGAACATGCAAACGCCACACAGACTGGATTTGAACCCGGGTCCTCAGAACTGTGAGGCAGATGTGCTAACCAGTTGCTCACTATGCCGTCTTAATCTTTGTTAAGTCGTGTGTGGATATTTTTTTTGTGGTGTCAGATTTCGCTTATCCGCAGGACTAATCGGGAAAAATGTCCTGACTGACTCTCCGTTTAAAGGGTCAAACTCCCCCTTTTTTCCTTTACCGGCTCTAACGCCGTATGAGCAAGGAGATGAGGAGCTGTTAAGCCGGTGTCGAGATGAATTCGCCTAGGTGTGCTAACTGCCTTTAGTTTTACAGAGCCAATCCGGTCTGCCTTCACGTATCACCCCTTGATGAGTAACCACACCGAGTGAAAGGGTAATATCGTAAATACTCCGTTTTTACAACAGTTCCATCTCTAAAAATCGATTGCATTTGTTAAAGACCTAGTAAGTTTAACAGTCCTTGTTAGAACCGTACGGATTTGTTTTATTGTTAAGCCGAAGTAATATAAATGAGTTAAGTTTTGGAATAGAGTTACTACCCGATATTATGGGTATCGTCGACGTTCAATCACTTATAAGAGGTTGAGTGTTAAAAATGAGATAACTTCTCATTATAAGAATGACAAAGATAGAATAGAATTAAAGCAAAGTTTTTATTTCAGTGATTACTTAAGGTTAAATGATAATATGACAGAAAGGGTTTATAATATAAAAAATCAATAATAATAATAATAACAAAAATTAGAAAGAAATAGAAGAAATTAAAAATAATGTATAATAAAACAAGTATTGCCTTTTGAGTGAGCCTTAAGGAGTGATCAAGTCCTACAGAGCCATGATGCCAAATTAATAATAATAAGATAATTTGGAATATAAGAAACCTGGACAGCTGACTAGCTCTCTTCCCCTTTTTCACGCAACACCAATAGCGGTTCTATTAGTTACCTTATTATAATAATATTGTAGTCTTACCCAATTTAAGGAGGAATATTCAAAAATGAGTCACTATCCAAGTAGCTTGATAAATCCCTCCAGCCAGCGTGTCCCTTAGTATTGCGAAAGAAAAGAGCGTGTGTCTCCCTGTCCTGGTCAGGATAGGAAGCCCCGCTCCTCCCTCGTATAAGGCTTTTAAAACCTTGGTTTTCTTAGAAACTCCCTTTTTCTAAAATATGACATCAGCGTTGTCCTGACCTGACCTCCTATTTTTTCTCTCAGCGTGTCCTTATTTTGACCTGAGCGGGAAGCACCTGTTTTTCCCTCAAAATGGCGTCAGTGTTATCCTGACCTGACCTCTTATTTGCTCACTCAAATAGGCTTCTTTTTGGTAAATATATCCATTTCCAAGCATATTTCATATGTCTTGACTTCAACCAATACATTTCATCTCAACATGTTAAGTTCTAAGCAATTCAGCATTACATTAGTATATTGTAAATTCCAAATAAATGTATATACTTCCATGTGAATACAATTCTCTCATGCATTCAACAGGTTCAATCATCCTTATGTGATATATCATGTGTTATTGTTGTCTGAGAGAGACAATTCCACACAGGTTACAGTTCATACACAAAAGCTGTTACAAAGCATTATTCTTTTAGTATATCAAAAGTAAGAATAGTAAATAATAGCCTATCCAGGCCTGATGTACATTTTATCAATGATTCCTAATCGTACATCTAAGTTTATAACATCAAAGAGAACATCAAAATCATCTCAAGGATATAAAATCAAATAATGGTTATAAGTGGTTGACTTTCGTATGTGTTTGTTTACCATAATACGGGGTTTAATAGATTTAGGACTTTAACATCTTTGCTTGAACTGGCGACTCATAATTCTACTTTGGTTTGGCGACCCTTGGTGGTTAAACTAGAAATTGCAAACTGGGGCTAAGCTCAACCATATGATCCCAGCTACATAAGCCAATTACTATCTTTGTTTCATTCCATCCATGCTTCACGTGGCTTCGGCCGCCTACTTGACACCCCCTCCTTGAGCTGAGACCCAGGCCTATTATGAACTGGGCCCCGGGCGCATGGAGGCTCTGAACGCGTTGACAATAGTAGTCCATTCGGGAATGCCACTCGCCACCCCCACAGGCGGCACAGGATCAGAAAAGTCAGGGTTCACCACCACATCCATCAGCAGTTCCAACACGTCATCAGGTGTTATTGGCGTAACCGGACGAGGAGGTGTAGATTCAGGCAGTCCCTGTGAGATGGGTGGAGTAGTAGGAGTCCAACTGCCATATGTCTCCTCTTCCTCATCATCTTCATCCACATCTATCACCTCTCCCGGAGATGGTGGACGTACAGCCGATGCGACACTCTTGACCGCTGGCGCTCGTCGGGCGGCACTGGGCTCGGGGGCCTCAGGCCTACGTACCCGGTCCGAACGATGGTCAACAGTGGCGGTGGTGGAACGACACCGAACTTCTCCTGGCCCTGTCAAGGGGCTGGCCGCTATACAGGAGCCGCCCCTCATGTGGAAGGTGAAACGGTGGCACCCGTCAGCTAGGCGCCAAGCCATGCGAAACAATGGATAGACTCGACCCAAGAGATGGCCATCCTGTGCTAGAATTTCGAAGGGTGTTTTAGGTACACCCATAACTGAATGTGTCATAATACCCGTAGTCGCCAGATCAGCAAAGGTTGTCCACAGCCAGTCATCAGTGAGGAAGCCTTGATCACGCGCCTCATCTGTCAGGTAGAGTCCATCAGGTACAAGCCAGGTCTCTTTCTTTGAACTAACTGGTGAAGGGAAGCAGCAGTGTCCAAGGAAGGAGCCACCCATGATCCACGCGGATCGAAGGGAGGTATTCCCACAAAGGACACACCGCGGGGTATTTACATTCTGTAAACAAACACATAGTCAACTCAAAATCATCAACTAACAGGGGATCCTAGGCAGCAGCCTGGTCCCTCACAAAGTCTCTTACAAAAGTAACCTGACTCCGAGGTCGGCAATTATCCGTGTGGTACCTATCAAGAGAGCGCACACTCAATCTGCGAGACAGTGAGGGGGACGTCACTTGTCGAGCAGCAGAGTTCCGAGGTGGGAGGGTGAAGAAGGCGGAATATGTGAAGAACCATGCAATCAAAACTAATTGGTCAATTAAGCGCATCCAAAGAAGAAGGGAGATAACACCCCAAATGGTTCCCCATACTATTAATTTAGCCAAGCGCCAAATCCATATCCTCTTACTTTTATTCTTTTGCAAACTCATGACCAGGTTCATCACATATAAGGCCATGGCTATCGCCAGTACGCCCTCCAACACCACCGCGCCATAAATTACTTCAAAGGCTTTCATTGAAGTTACATCTAAGACTATCCATCCTACTAACAAAAATGTCTGTATAATGCCTTTGGGTGTTTTATAATCAATCACTATTCGGCCATGCATATACACAACGAACATGCCGAGTCCTAGAGTATAAGTACAATACACAAATCTCAAAATCAAAACTTTAACTATGGCAATGGCACAAATGATGAGCCGAGTGACTTGGTGCAAATACCATCGGCCGGAACAGCAATAGATTATCCAAATCGCTAGAATCATCCAATATTGAAGTTCATTACTCACATCTTGCATTGCGCCAGGTCTATCATAAGTATCATTATTAGCTGTAGAACACGCCATGGCTCGAAGTTTATTCTTCCACCGCGTAGTCAGAAATGAGGAAGACAGTGCTGCGCACTAGCATTTATACTCGCATAGGCTCCGCCCCCTCCTTGGTATCTTCATTGTAGGCTGTCAGACACTTCTGCTTTGGCCCCGCCCCTGTCTTGCGCAGCTGCATGTAGACCTTCTCAACTACGTTTCTTTTTGGAGGCTTTTCCATCTTTTTGTACTGCCAAGGCATGGGTCGTCCGTTTAATCGTCTTTTGATGATTGCTACTGTCAGTGTGGCCGCAAGTATTATTGCAAGTCCCAACAGTAGCCACCATCCTATTTCTTTGGTAAGGCCCATTAGCCAAGAACCTATATCTATGCTTTCTTTCACAATCTCTACCGCAGTTGTAACAAGAGCTACTCCGACTTCTTTGACATTCTCCCCCAGAACCTTCCCTATTCGCTCATACCATTTACACTCATGTTGTCTGTCGCCATGGCCACACGATAGCCAATGCTCATAAGGTGCCTGGCAAGTTCCTTGGCCATATATCTTATTAAAGCCTACCCATTCGAAACCTGTCACTTCTTTCCCTTCACATAAGCTTTTCCGGAACGCATGACCCTCGAGAATCTGAATTTCAGGGTTAGGTTTGTACGGAATATAGTTCTGGGTGTCACCTGGGTTAATTGTTCTTAATAGACCATAATCTTTCTCCCAACTCGTACAATATTGTCTGTTTACTGCCTCATATCTTATCCACTGCTCTTGACTATTCTTAATCCATACCGCTCCCTCTATACTAGCGTAATCTTTATCTAGATATTTATCCTTACAGTACTCTTTAAACCTTAGTACACTATCGCACGGTTGTCTCGCCAATTGTATTGTACAATTATTTTTCCATTCATTACAAGTCATTTTCCAGGGTCTGGGGTTGGCATAAAGATCAACTCCCCCACCATTCATTCTTGAATAATCAGGCCAAAGATCTTGTTCTTTCGAGTACACTGTTGCCAAATACTGGTACTTAACCCAATAATTTTTTGATGTGTTTAAGCAGGGAATCACGAACTGTTGTAACTCTTTCTGGTTGAAACCCCACCAAGTCTTAGTTACGTCCCTCTTGTGGTATTCTTTCCATGCTTGCAGAATCCCTTTGACCGTGTCGTTCTTTTTCAGGCCTGTACAATTGTAAATCCACTTGGTAGAAAGTGCTCCTATTTCTTCTTCTATAGGACATCTAGGTGAGGTACCCTGTGTCCATACTTTTCCATGAAGTTGGTCAAATATTTTTGAAACCACACATTGATCCAGTTTGTGGAAGTCGCCGTCAGGCACGGTGAGCAAATCTGTTGGGTCTGGAAGCCGTTGATAATACCATCGCGTTGCACGCCTTGTTAGCTCATATGATGATTCCTTCTTTTTAGAAATCCATCCGGACGCCCGTATTGGTCTTATCCAGGTTAAGGATTTATTCAGCCAGGGTTCGTAGGCCACTTCGGTTCCTTGATATTGTAGTAAACCCACAGACTGGCGAAGCAGGTTTACAAAAGTAGGTTTAAAATTGCTGTCATCCTGAAGATACATACCCCTATAGGTTAATACATGGAAACGGTTGTGCAGGTCACATTTTTTACCAGTATTCCATAGACAGGGATGTAGAGAAGGAGTCCCTTGCATCAACTTCTGCTGGCATTCTTTAAATTTATCTTCCGTGGAGCGTCGCTTCCTCGGAGGCCTGTTATCCTTCTTGATTGCCGCTCTGTTTGTAAGAGATGGCGTTGTATTCTTTCTTGGCACAACAGCCAGGGACAACCCATTGCCATCGTTACCGGGTGGTAGAGGGATTTCTTCCACTGGATCAACAGCTAGGGTCCTTTGACTGTCATCATTACTGGATGGTGGCGGGGTTACCTTAGCTAGGTTCACGGCAAAGGATTCCTGACTGTCCACTTCTTCCGCAGGTGGCGTGGTCGCCTCTGCTGGTTCAGTGGCCAGAGGCTGCTCACTGTTTCCGACATCAGAGGGCGGTAGTGCCTCTCCTGTTGGTTCGATGTCCGGTAGCTTCTGATCGTCTCCGTCCTCCGAAGGTGGCGGTGCCTCTTCTGATGGTTCAGCGGCTAGGGGTTTCTGACCACAACCATTAGTAGATGATGGTACATCAGAAGGTAGAAAAGTTACCTCCATTGCTGGTTCCACAGTGGAGTTACTTTGACTTTCGTTGTTCGTAGATGATTGGTTCTCACAGGTGAAGGTTAAGCAGCTCCAGCATGGTTCCCATCTCGGGCGTATAGTGGTACAAGTATGATTCAAGGGTCTCGCTGGGAAAACCATATCTTTTTTGGCTGTCTTGGTTATCCAGTATCCTCCCGTTTCGTCAGGCAGGCCTGCGCAGTGTTCGTCGGTGTACCACGTAGGTTCACCGTGGCCTATTTGGAGCCAATTTTTTCTAACCAGTCTCGACTCACTTCGTTCTAAGCACAGCACCTTCAACCTGATAACAGGGCTCTCTCTATTCCATCGTGCCTCTTTGACAACATGTGTGGAACATGTCCTCTTGGACTTCGCCGGGTATCCAGTGCAGTTCTTCAGCCATGTTTTTATGTCTTTTCCTCCCTTCTTTGTTCCCAAGGGCTCTGAACCATTCTTGGTATACCTATTACAGCCGTCACTGGTATCTTGTCCCATGCTTGAGTTAGATCTATTATTCTGTTTCCATTCCTCCACTGTTCTTACTTGACGTATTTTCCAGCAAGTCTGATTAACTATCTTGGTTGTTCCATGTCGGACAGTAACCAAGTCCAAAGGGTTTTGCGGTGTGATTTTAATCCGTGTTTAACATCACCATGGCCAACATGATGATACAGCTGCACACCAAGATCCCAATACTCTTCATTCTTCTTTTATGTTTTAGCCAGAACTCCCATGGTATGCTATAACGGGTTATTTCATCTCGTCTGACTGGGTCCCAATCTATACCTATTTCGGGTGTTTCGTATAGAGTCTCTTCCGATTCTCTTCCCGTTGGTATTTCGTATTCATTTCCCTTTGTTTCTATCACTCGTTCTAAGTTGCGATATGCATGAACTTCTGGTCCTTCCTTTTGATGTTGTAGCAAGGGTCTCCTCGACGCACTCATTTGTGGGGTATCATAATGTGGTTTAGGAGTATCATAATGCGGTTTAAGAGTAACATAAAGCGGCTTAGGAATATCGTAATGCGGAGTGTCTTTTGTTTGAAGATCTCCCCTTACCATTTCTCCGCTTGGTCTCTCACCGTTGATCTCTTCTTCCGCCCTTGGTCTGGAGCGAGCCCATGTAACTCGAATACCGGTCAGGTCCATGACTTCCAGTCAGACAATTATTCCTTCCTCCGTTGGTCCTCTTCCAACTTTCCCAGCTTATGGGCTAAGTATAACACGTCGGCAGATAGTGAGAACAGTTTATCAGCAGTCCCAGGTATGAAGTCTTCCAGTTGATCTAGGAGGGCTTTCTGTTCAACAAATGCTGCGTGATGTTGCACTACGAGAGCGGTAGTCTCCTCTTGGTCCTTTCGTACCACCTGTAGTGCTGTCAATGCGAGCCTCAATGCTGCTGAGATGTTGGAAGCGGCTGTCTCTAATGCTACTATTCGAACTCTAAGGCCATTCGGCTGCTCCATTCCTTTCTGTCCTTGTTGTGCGAAGCGAGACTGTACAGCTCCCAGTTTTGCTTCAATCTCTCCCCGCCTACTCCCACATTAGCTCCACCCCTTTAAGGGTCGTTCTTTTTATAATTCAATTCTCTCTAATCTAATCTTATCTTCCTCATCGTATATTTCTTATACCACTAATATTATATTTATTAATATTCGTATAGAACCCTTTCCTGGTTCCAAAGCACCTACTCATGTTTCTAAGATGCCCACTTAATTTTTATCTTTTTAGGATTAATCTTCCTTTGAAGAGGATGATTCCTCATCAATTGGTCTATTCCACAGGCGAGAAAGCCATCCCTTTACTTCATTGTTACTCCTATCCATCGTCTGTATCGGTTGATCTCCCTTGGGTGGTTCCTGTGGCTCTTTTTCCGGGGAATCTTTCTTTCCTGCAGGCTGTCATCGCCTACCCTTCTTGATTCTGCCAGGTGTCCAGTCTTCATCATCCTTTAATTCGTACTCATTTCTCACCACTTTTCTTACACCCTTCCATTTCTCGCTCCCATATTTTTTGGGCCATTTTTCATTATACTTGGGACATCCCCTCAAAGACAAATGGAATCTCCTTCCTACCTGTATGTGCCCCTCACCGGTACAGTTAGGGTAAGGGCACACGGTACTTTTACTTTTATTGTAGATTCGCTTTTTTAATCTATAAATATCTTCATTGCTATCGTCTGAATCATCAAAAACCGTTTCAGTCTCTATTTCCCATCTCGTTAATTCTCCTGTTGCTGCTTCCTCTAGCGATAACACATTTGTTTTGTCACTCCCGCTAGTTGAGGCCCCTGTAGTGTGATTTTTCTCCCCTATCGCTGCTTTTCCTAGCGTCAATAATCTTGTACTTTCATTCAAGATTCCTGGATCTCTTTCTTCTACTTTGATAGTTGTTCTTATTGACAACTTCATTCCCACGGAGTATATTCCTTCATATGGTATCATTGCCACCCTCACCCTGACTTCGACCCAGTGTTCCACTGCTCCTATTGCTGGAAGCACCGAGTGAGGCGCCATGGGACTCATTTTTAGTGCAGCAACTTTCTCTTTATACTCCATCTTCTTGGTGGCTTCGTCCAACACCGTTTGATAAGTATACAAGCCATTTCTTCCTACTTCCCGCTCGTGTGGAGCGTTGGATAAGTTATTTATTGGGATGCGTTCATTGGCTAAAATGTTACCTATTATCACTTCCCATGGTGTTCCACTCCTCGAGGTGAGCTGAGGATCCAATTGCACCCTAGTTGCCACGGGTACTGAGTATTCCATTAATCTTTCTGGACGTTCATTTCCTGCCCACCCCGGCCAATTGGTGTTGAGTAGACTTGGAAGTCCCAAATCTATTCTCTCTTGGCTTATGTCCATTCTTGTAGGGTGAGTCAAAATGGGAGGCAACTGGCTTATTGGTGTCTCTGCTTTGGTTAATTGCCATCCCTCGGCTTGTCCTGCTAACACAATTGTTCCTTCCTGGACTCTACCCCAGCAGTGGTCACAATATAGTAACATTTTTCCATTCCACCAACATTCACAGTGCCTCTGTTCGTCATTTCCTTGTGGGTTCCAATTCCATTGGGCATAAAACTTTAGTCTGGGCAATTTACTCACTCTACAACTTGCACATATGTAGTTATCGAGTACCTTTGCTGGTCCCAAGTTTTCCAAAGTCGGGGAACCAGCGGTCCAATCTTGGCTAGTTCCACGCCTTTCATTATCTTGTGATTCGGTGATCCCGCAGACGACACATCCTTGGTTCACTTGGTGCCAACACAAACTTTCCATCCCTTCGGACAGATATCCTCTTTTAGCATTCTCCATAAGCCTGAATGCTCTTCCAGCCATTACTCCACTCGTAGTCCTCCGTGTGACCACAACACCTTTTATCATGGCCAACTTGACAAAAGGCGGAACGTCTTCTTCCTCTTCAGCACTCATTTCTTGTTGTTATTTCTATTTCGGCTTCTATCTGAATCAACTGGTATTGGTTTAAGCTGCTCTACCCCTTGGATCCTTCTCTCTTTGAGTCGCACTGTGTTTCTGTCTAACACCTCTTCTACGATGTCAGGATTTTCATATTTGGTTTTTACTGCCTGGGTGTCGGATACGCCGTGTGACTTGACCCACACTCGCTGTCCTACTTGTAAAGGACACTTCTCTTTCGGGGGACTTGCCTCCTCGTTTACTCTGCCAATGTCAGGGGCGACAAAGGGGCGTTGATTCAATTCTTCTGAGGGGGACGGTCTTCCAGTCCTGCTCCTCCCATTCAAGTCCTTGACCAATTCCACCAATTTTTCACTCCATTCTTTCCCATTAGCATTTTTTCCTAGCCAATTTTTAGCTAAACCAATAGTCCTTTCAGCCACACCATTGGCTTGGGGGGTGTAAGGCGGTGAATAAATTCTATTTATACCCCATTTTTGACACCACCTGTCCACTGCAGCGTTTTTG
The DNA here is from genome assembly GCF_024500385.1 of Phyllopteryx taeniolatus. Taxonomy (NCBI): domain Eukaryota; kingdom Metazoa; phylum Chordata; class Actinopteri; order Syngnathiformes; family Syngnathidae; genus Phyllopteryx; species Phyllopteryx taeniolatus. The sequence goes on along the minus strand of NC_084505.1, from coordinate 847,464 downwards.
AAATGAGTTCCATTATCTGTTCTTAATTCTTTAGGAATTCCTAGCCACATGCATCCTTCTTCTAGTGTCTTAATCACACTGTTAGCATTAGCTTTCCGCACTGCTTTCAATCCAAAATGTCCCGACATCGAGTCTACTAACACGATTAGGTACTTCTCACCTTTCGTGCCATTCACTCCCATGGGGCCTGCTACGTCCATGCAGACTGATGCCCATGGCACAATGCTCTTGATAGTCAATCCTTCAGCTCGCTGTCCTCGGCGTCCTGCGTTGTACTTATTACACTGTTCGCAGTCCCGTAACACGGCTCGGATTTTCTTATCTGAGATCCAAAGTTCCAGTCTTTCCAGTTCTCTCTTTGTGGGTAAGGTACCTCCATGGCCTAGCGCTTCATGTACGGCCGTAGTAATCTCACGCACAAACTCGTCTGGGACCACTTTTCCTCCAGGGGTCTTGTCCCATCCGTCTGCTCCTACAACAATTAGTTTTCTCTCTTGGACGTATCTATCTACTTCATCATTTCCTCTCCAATGAGCCCCGTCCTTAACGTGGGCTCTCTGATGGACAACATCTATGTTCATGTTCAACCTCAACTCGGCTATCTTTTTCCATAACTCTGTATGGGCTACTGATTTGCCCTTCGCTCCTTCATATCCATTTTCTTCCCAAATGGATAGGTCTTCTTTAAGAGCTTGTGCACAATAGTAACTATCCGTTACTAACTTTATACGTCGCGCGTGTAGCTTTATGGCTTCCAACAGTCCTTCCAATACTGCTGTAACCTCCCCGGCCTGGGCACTGCCAGGGGTGATACCTTTACGACGGCTCTTTTCTTCTCCCTCATGTCTAAGGATGAAGCCCCAGTGGGCAGACTGGTCCTCACCCTTTTTTGATCCATCCGTATAGAGAATCCATTCATATGGCTTTTCTACTTTTATCTCTGGTTTTACTCGTTTCTTTGATGAGGGATTTATTGGTCCTATTTCCAAATCAGGGTCTAGTAGGATATCTTCCCATCTCCCCCATCTCACATTGGTTGCTTTAGTGCTCTCTATGGTGTCTTTCCTCAAGAAGCGATGAACTTGGCTCTGTGTGATGACCTTGATTCCTTGTCCCTGGGCTAAATCCTTCAACATTCCCCAGTACCTGGCTAGGACTGCCAGTTCCCTTTCTTCCCGGGGAAACTTCTTTTCCACACTGCTCAGGGTATAGGTCCATAAGGTCACCAAGCCAGCTCCTTCGTTACTAACACTCACCATAGCTGAGTCCTCATCGCACTCCACTTTTGCAATCAATCTCGTATCCAAACTTCTTGGTTCTAGTTTTACAGCACTTCTCACTGCTTTCTTTAATTCTTCTATGTTCTCTTGGTCTTTTGCTGACCAATCAATCCCAGCTTTTAGACTTTTCTTCTTCAGGATTCTTTCTCAGACGGGCATATAGGGGTTTTGCATATTTTTGATAATAGGGGACATGATCCCGGACATAGTTACATAGTCCGAGTATCCTCTGTAATTCTCTCTCGGACGTTGGTGGTACGATTTGTTCAATCTTCTGTCTATATGCGTCCGAAAGTCCCAAGTCATCTGATATCTGGAATCCTAAGTAGTCCACTTGGAATCTAGCAAATTGGCACTTCTTTAAATTGAGTTTTAGTCCCGCCGCTGTCACTCTCCGAACTACGATTTGCAAGATATCCAAATGTTCCTCTTGTGTATCATTTGCAATGAATACGTCATCTATATAAATTGTGACTGGTAGTCCCTCCAAAACATCCATAACCGCTGATTGAAACACATTTGGGGAATTTTTGTATCCTTGGGGTAATCTCTGCCATACATACGATTTCCCTTTATGTGTGAATGCCGTCTTTCCTTGCGATGCTTTGGCTATCCTCAAGGAGAAAAATCCATTAGCTAGATCGATACATGTCTTATATTTTCTCACTCTCAGCGTTTTTAAGGACGCCTGGGGGTTTATGAGGCTTGCTCGGTTAGCCACCGTCCGGCGGTTCAAAGCTTTAAAGTTGATAACTGGCCTCCATCCCCCTCCTACCGATTCTGGCTTTTTGACAGCCTGAATGGGGCTGTTTGTTATTGGATTTGGTTCTTCACGAATTATCCCAAGCGCCAATAGTTCTTTTACTATCATTGCCATTTCAGCCACGGCTCCCGGGTTAAGAGGGTACTGTCTCACAGCTGGGTGCACTCCTCCACTTATGGTGTGTAGGTATTTTGGTCCCAGGTCTCCACAATCATTTTTAAAATGGGCTACGGAGGCCTCTTCCATTATTTCATTTAACTTCTTTTTCCCTTCTGGCGACAAATCGCTACTTTGAATTTGTTGGGCCTTTACTGTCGAAATATCCACTGGTTTATACCACTCGTATTCTGGGGTTATCTTGGTCGGTCCAACTCTTACTGTCGCCAATTTCAACTTCTTCCATTGTTTTAACGCAGTTTGGCTTTTTTTCCTAGGCTTATTCAGCGCCTCTAAATCTCGTAATGTCAATAGGTTATATGGTCCCAAGATCCACACTATTCCTTTCCAAATTCCAACTGGCATTTCTGTAATAGAACCATCAGCTACTTTTACTCTTAGGTGTCCGATTTTTCTCAAGGCTTTACGAGTCATTGACACCTCGGCCCCGGTGTCCACCAAATAGGGTACTCCTTCCATTTTTGTGTAGATCTCGTCTCCTATCCTATAGACTCCTTCCAGGGTGACCCGTGCCTCGGTTTCCATCATTTTCTGGGCCCTCCTGAGGCGGCAGCTTTGCGAGCCTCAAGATGGGCCTTTCTTTCTTCGGGTGTCATTTTGAGAAATTCCTCTCTCGGTATATATGCTCCAAGTTCCTTCTTTTTCGCCGTTTGTGGTTGTCCTGCTTGGGGCGTTGGTTTCTGACTTTCATTTGTTCTTTGGGAAGACTGCGTCGCCCTCTGGGTTGACTGTTGGTTATTCCCGCGTGAGCGGTAGTCAGTTGGTGCCGCTTTCCTCTTCTCACTGTAGAATTTAGTCAGTCGATCCCATTGCTTAATGGAAGCTTCAATTTTCTGCGCTGTGCTGTCTGGTGCCATCTTGACAAAAGTAGCTTCGTTTCCCATTTCTTTTACAATCATTCGCAGCGATTTAACATATCTGCTTGGAGCTATGACTTGACTTGTTTTATGCCACACATTCAATAGCGTGACACCTTGCTTGAGCTGCTCCCTGGCTCTCATTATATGGGCTTCTTCGTCTTCATCTTCTCCGTCCACCCATCTCTCATAGACCTGTTGTGATGTTTCATTAGGTCCAATAGGGTTGGCAATTATATATTGCAGCCATATTTTCTTGGCTATTTCCCCTCCAGGAGCGTCTCTGACCATAGGCCACATCTCAATTAAATAATCTTTAGCAGTCTCTTTCTGATTTTTTGACCGGACCAATTCTTTCAAAGCCCTGAATTCTTGCATGTCTCTATCCGTGCTGCTTGGCTGATACATGGAGTTAGATCCAACCGCTGTCATTCCTAGCGGTATTCCGTATTGAGAGGGCTGACTTGCAGGGTTGACAGGGGCTGCCATTGTCCCGGCGTCCATTTCCAAGTCCTCTTCATCTCTTAATTCCATTTGTGCTCTTTGGTACACCGCTAGTTTAAGTTTTCTGAGTAACATATCATACATTACTGTCACGAAGCCTTCTCTGAAGTTCTTGGTGAATTCCATATGTCCAACTAACGTATGATACGTAGGAGTTTGCAAAATATTTGCTGCTTCTCCATAGGTGATTTTTACCTTTAAAATCATGTCTTCATCCATTTTCTCTAGCCAAACAAATGGATATGGATATTCTTTTTGTCCCGCTTCTGGTATGAAAGTCTTTCTCCCATCCTGAGTTTGGACTACTCCTAGTTGTAGGTCTCTGGCAAGCCTCTCTGAGGCTTTGTATATATTATATACTGGTTGTGGGTTTTTCTTTCCTTTATTTGTTGGTCTTGTGACTACTTTAGGAGGCCGGTCCTCAGGGTCCTTAGGCGCTGCGTCCGAAGTCAGTAATTCCAAATCCTCCTCCCTTACCTCAGCCTCAGGTTCGGCTCTGAGAGGTATACACACCCAGTCTTCCTCCTTTTGGTTACCCTCGTTTCCACTCTCTTCTTCGGGTACCACTGTATGTCCAACTAGTTCTCTTGCTTCGCCAGGTGATCTCCTCTGGTTTCCCCTTGGTACAGGTAAAGGTGTCGGTGGAGGTAGTGCTCGATAGGAGTCACTTATTGACCTGGGAGTAGAGGTGGTGGGACTGAAAGTTACTACACCTCTCCCAGGGCTTTTTCCTCCATTTCTCCACTCATTTGGTTCCGCTGCTTCCTCGTCCTCTACTTCTGCTCCCGCTCTTGGTGATCCTGAGTCTGGTTCTACTCCTTCCTTCCTCCTTCTTGGTGACGGTATGGGGTAGCTCTCTGTCTGTGGGGCTGGCTGAGGCGGTATTTTGGGCTTAGCTCCGGGGTTTTGTTGTTGAAGTTGCAGCTGAGCTCGGGATATCTGTAGCATCTGCGTTAACATCTCTTCTTTTGCTACATTCACCCTTTCTCCTCTCTGCTTCGGTGATATTACCACCACAAATTCAGCTCCAGTGGCTAAAGTTACTGGGGTCAATGCTCTCAGCTTAAAAGCCCCGATTGCTGCTGTTTCAGCCAACTTCCATGACATTTTTTCTGACTTTATTCCGTTCACCTCTATTACAATTCGAGCGGCTCCACTTTCCAAAGCTCTGTCAATTCCGCTTTCTAGCGCTTCTGTCATTTCTTCCAAATACCGTGTTTGGTCTACTTCTGTCGTCCACTTCTCCCCAGGGACATGTACTATCATATAGTACGACGAATCTCCTCCACTGGTGACCACAACTGCTTTCGAGTCCAATCCTCTTCTTTGCAATTCTTTTTCCTTCTCTGTGATGTATTCTTCTCCTGCTGTAAGGTCTAAATCGGCCCAAAATGTTTTATTATAGGGTCTCAGTTTCTTACTTGTGAATATCACCAGGGCATCTCCGCATATGTCCCAAGGGCTCCCTACATAGTGGCACATGGTTACTCCATTTCCAGCTCTACATTTTTTGGTTTCCTTTGGCAAGGGTGGCAAAGATTCTGTTCTAATGAGAGGAGTCATTTGCCATGTCAACCTTGCCTTTCTGTTTTGTTCCTCTTGGATTTCTTCTACTCTAGGAATAACGACCATGTCTAGATCCACATCTGATGAGTCTTCTTCGCTCAGGGCGTTAAAGACCTGGCGCTTTCTTTGTTTCCGCAAGCATCTTTATTCTCTGAATGTAACATTGGTGTTCATGATATCTGGACACTGCCCTTGCCCTTTCACCGTCCACCAGTTTACATTTTATTTCTGTTGTATTCGCCAGCATTTTTACTATGGGGTCCAACCCAACGCAAGTGCTAACCAATTCAACCACATTGTATTTTTCCATCATCCTTATCCACCACTCCAACCATAGGGGAGCATCCCTTCGAGTGTAGTCTTCTCCAGGGTGGTCTACTATTATTGTCATCACTCCAGTTCCTTCAGGCTTCTCTGCCTTGAACTGTCCTTGTCCTTTGACGGCTTTCTTCACCGTTGTCGGGAGTTCTAAGGTTTGTATGGATGGATTTTCCGTTTCTACCATCCTCCTTACTCCTGGCGGCCATTCTTCTAAGCCCCCGTTATATAGCACGAGTCTTATTGGTATTTCATGTTGTCCTAGAGGTCGGGTCTCCGATTCCACCACTGCCGCTCTTCCTTCTGAGGGGCCCGGGGGCTCATCTTCTCCCGCATTCATAAACATCTTTCTTCTTAGCGTATTAACTTGGCCGTGGCCCGCTACTTGTTCAGCGTATTAACTTGGCCGTAGCCCGCTTCTGTTGTAGGAGTGGAGCTGCCTATTTCCGATACCCCCCAGTAGCGCATAGGGTCATGGGCTCGTACTACAGCTCCTGGTTACTCAGCTCCGCTTTTTTAGCGTCGCCTCTACACACTCAGAATAATTAGCCGTGAGCGTTTCACCTGTCCTCATTAACTAACATTCCTTTCTTAAACGATGGGATGGTTACTCACTGCGTTCAGGGACCCACCCTGTTAATGTGTGGTTCAGTTGAAATCCAGTCTCATTTGAAGAAAAGGAAAATCAAAATTTAATCCTCCTTCGTAGAAAAACCAAAGTAATCCTTGTTGGTAGAAAAATCACAATTAATCCACTTCCGAAGAAAAACCAAAGTAATCCTTGTTGGTAGAAAAATCAAAATTAATCCACTTTCGAAGAAAAACCAAAGTAATCCTTGTTGGTAGAAAATCTAATTTAATCCACTTTCGAAGAAAAACCAAAGTAATCCTTGTTGGTAGAAAAATCAAAATTAATCCACTTTCGAAGAAAAACCAAAGTAATCCTTGTTGGTAGAAAAATCAAAATTAATCCACTTTCGAAGAAAAACCAAAGTAATCCTTGTTGGTAGAAAAATCAAAATTAATCCACTTTCGAAGAAAAACCAAAGTAATCCTTGTTGGTAGAAAAATCAAAATTAATCCACTTTCGAAGAAAAACCAAAGTAATCCTTGTTGGTAGAAAATCAAATTTAATCCACTTTCGAAGAAAAACCAAAGTAATCCTTGTTGGTAGAAAAATCAAAATTAATCCACTTTCGAAGAAAAACCAAAGTAATCCTTGTTGGTAGAAAAATCAAAATTAATCCACTTTCGAAGAAAAACCAAAGTAATCCTTGTTGGTAGAAAAATCAAAATTAATCCACTTTCGAAGAAAAACCAAAGTAATCCTTGTTGGTAGAAAAATCAAAATTAATCCACTTTCGAAGAAAAACCAAAGTAATCCTTGTTGGTAGAAAAATCAAAATTAATCCACTTTCGAAGAAAAACCAAAGTAATCCTTGTTGGTAGAAAAATCAAAATTAATCCACTTTTGAAGAAAAACCAAAGTAATCCTTGTTGGTAGAAAAATCAAAATCTTGTCAACATGGCCAAAAGGAAAGGCAAGGGGAATGGGGACTTCGGCAAGGGAATACCAAAGTCAACTAACTGAGTTAAAGTGTCTCCTATTATGGAAAAAGGGCGATAAATGTTAAGAGGTACTCCGCAGTAGGATAACAGGGAATAAGGGAAATGAGTCAAAAATGGAAATCTAAAGTAACCTACACAAACGATGGGTATCCTCAACCACCAGGGGAAGCCTAAATACCCTAAAGCATAGTTTAGGCTCATATTCTAGTTCACCACTAGGTAGTTACCGAAAGACTAGTACTGTCGCTAACCAGTGTCCTGGTTTAGTCTCTTTTTCTTGGTTAGTTGGTTGAATACAGTTTAACCATAAGCCCTAGTTTTCCTTAACCGGTTGCTTATTCCACCCCTCAACTCAGCCCCTCCCTCTCTGGAGCGCCTCGCAGCACGCTCTAACAAACTCGCTATCAGTAGCTTCACGGCCGACCAGAGCAGCAGGTCGCCGATCATTTCCATTCACTTTGAATGGGTTCTCACACTCACCCCAGAGTGTGAGATTTCTGAGGGGGGCTGGTTGTCGTTTCTTAGACACGAAACAGTGCTATCTCCTTCGCTACGAGTACACTCTAGACTCGTACCTAAGAGTCCTTTTTCAAGAATCACTATTCTTCAAAGATACTACTTTCGTGCCCGCTCAAGGTCGTCTGACATGAAATTTTGTCAGCGAGTATCGCTTCCCAAGCTTTATGCCCAATACTTTAGGAAACAACTACCCGGGTTCTTTTTGGGCTATTATCGATCCCGATTTCCCGTAGAAATCGATTCTAGCCCCACGTTGGGCGCCACATGTCAGATTTCGCTTATCCGCAGGACTAATCGGGAAAAATGTCCTGACCGACTCTCCGTTTAAAGGGTCAAACTCCCCCTTTTTTCCTTTACCGGCTCTAACGCCGTATGAGCAAGGAGATGAGGAGCTGTTAAGCCGGTGTCGAGATGAATTCGCCTAGGTGTGCTAACTGCCTTTAGTTTTACAGAGCCAATCCGGTCTGCCTTCACGTATCACCCCTTGATGAGTAACCACACCGAGTGAAAGGGTAATATCGTAAATACTCCGTTTTTACAACAGTTCCATCTCTAAAAATCGATTGCATTTGTTAAAGACCTAGTAAGTTTAACAGTCCTTGTTAGAACCGTACGGATTTGTTTTATTGTTAAGCCGAAGTAATATAAATGAGTTAAGTTTTGGAATAGAGTTACTACCCGATATTATGGGTATCGTCGACGTTCAATCACTTATAAGAGGTTGAGTGTTAAAAATGAGATAACTTCTCATTATAAGAATGACAAAGATAGAATAGAATTAAAGCAAAGTTTTTATTTCAGTGATTACTTAAGGTTAAATGATAATATGACAGAAAGGGTTTATAATATAAAAAATCAATAATAATAATAATAACAAAAATTAGAAAGAAATAGAAGAAATTAAAAATAATGTATAATAAAACAAGTATTGCCTTTTGAGTGAGCCTTAAGGAGTGATCAAGTCCTACAGAGCCATGATGCCGAATTAATAATAATAAGATAATTTGGAATATAAGAAACCTGGACAGCTGACTAGCTCTCTTCCCCTTTTTCACGCAACACCAATAGCGGTTCTATTAGTTACCTTATTATAATAATATTGTAGTCTTACCCAATTTAAGGAGGAATATTCAAAAATGAGTCACTATCCAAGTAGCTTGATAAATCCCTCCAGCCAGCGTGTCCCTTAGTATTGCGAAAGAAAAGAGCGTGTGTCTCCCTGTCCTGGTCAGGATAGGAAGCCCCGCTCCTCCCTCGTATAAGGCTTTTAAAACCTTGGTTTTCTTAGAAACTCCCTTTTTCTAAAATATGACATCAGCGTTGTCCTGACCTGACCTCCTATTTTTTCTCTCAGCGTGTCCTTATTTTGACCTGAGCGGGAAGCACCTGTTTTTCCCTCAAAATGGCGTCAGTGTTATCCTGACCTGACCTCTTATTTGCTCACTCAAATAGGCTTCTTTTTGGTAAATATATCCATTTCCAAGCATATTTCATATGTCTTGACTTCAACCAATACATTTCATCTCAACATGTTAAGTTCTAAGCAATTCAGCATTACATTAGTATATTGTAAATTCCAAATAAATGTATATACTTCCATGTGAATACAATTCTCTCATGCATTCAACAGGTTCAATCATCCTTATGTGATATATCATGTGTTATTGTTGTCTGAGAGAGACAATTCCACACAGGTTACAGTTCATACACAAAAGCTGTTACAAAGCATTATTCTTTTAGTATATCAAAAGTAAGAATAGTAAATAATAGCCTATCCAGGCCTGATGTACATTTTATCAATGATTCCTAATCGTACAGCTAAGTTTATAACATCAAAGAGAACATCAAAATCATCTCAAGGATATAAAATCAAATAATGGTTATAAGTGGTTGACTTTCGTATGTGTTTGTTTACCATAATACGGGGTTTAATAGATTTAGGACTTTAACATCTTTGCTTGAACTGGCGACTCATAATTCTACTTTGGTTTGGCGACCCTTGGTGGTTAAACTAGAAATTGCAAACTGGGGCTAAGCTCAACCATATGATCCCAGCTACATAAGCCAATTACTATCTTTGTTTCATTCCATCCATGCTTCACGTGGCTTCGGCCGCCTACTTGACAGTGGCCCAATCAGCTTTTATGCGTTGCCATGTGAAAGTAAACTGCCCAGGGCCTTTAGTGCTGTAAATACTGGTCCATGCAAAAGACATAATGGAAATGGCTGTTTATTTTTTCAAACCAATCAGATTTCAGGTTCAATAAACTGGGCCACCTAGAAGGCCTTTAGTGATATTGGCATTTTCCCGTCCTCAAATGGTTGATTAGAGCAAAAGCCGCCAAAAATGGCTGACGAAACAGGAGGAGAAATTTAACTTGGTTACCGACATTATATAAAAAAAATCATTTTCAGTACTGATTTTTCAAGAAAAAATGGACATTGTGAGGATAGGCCGACCAACACCGTTGCTGGTTGACTTGATTTGACCTGGTAAAGGATTTATTCCACACTTTCAGACCACTACACAATGAAGAAGAAGAAGCTATATGCTATATATATGAGCTATATCCTGTATTTTACCGACAGAAGCAGAGGAAAAGGGGGGGTGGATTTTATCTGTTGTCGTTTATTTGTATAGCCCTTAATCACAAAAGAGTCTCAAAGAGCTTCACAGGCCCACAGTTGGCAAAGATTGACGATATCCCCTCATATAAACTCGGGAAAGGAAAAAGTAAAAACCCCATTTGAGGAAAAAAGAAACCTTGAAAAGGGACTGCAGATGGGGAGATCCCCCTTTCAGGATGGACCAGGCTGGATTTCGAATGGGCAACATTTATCACATAGTTTGGTGCTGGTCAATGTTAATTAAGACGGCATAAGAGTCCATTTAAAGAGGTGAAGTGCCGCAGGTGGATTCCTTCAGGAAAGTGGTTCTGCCTCAGGAACTGGCCCGGTCGGTCGTAGCAGAATCCTTCATAGCAGGGACTCCAGGCAAGTGGTCCACCCTGTGATGATCAGTTGGTAGTACATCTGTTCGCCATAAGAGTGCGCCACCTACGAATAACACTGTGGTGTGTAATGCAGAAGAAGTGTTTCCATGTACAGTGGGGCATAAAGGAATTTAGTCAGCCACCAATTGTGCAAGTTCTCCCACTTAAAAAGATAAGAGAGGCCTGTAATTTTCGTCATAGTATTTCGTCATTTCGTCATAATATATATATAATATATATATATATATATATATATTTATATAATATATATATATATATATATATATATATATATAATATATATATATAATATATATATGTTTATATAATATATATATATATATTTTTTATAATATATATATATTTATATAATCTATATATTTATATAATATATATATATATATATATATTATATTATATTATATTATTAAATTGTTATATATAATATATATATATTTATATAATATATATATATTAGTTTTTCAACCTCCTATCTCCTTAAAAGTATACATTTTTTGGAGTGGAGTGGAGGACCGAGAACATCGTGGGACCCCCTCATCAAGATGGCGGCCACTCTGCATGTCGCTCCAAATCGCTCTCAAAGTCCAGGCTCCATATAACCAGCAAAACCTGGAGCAAAAATCTCAGAAATATATATTCTCCCACTTAAAAAGATAAGAGAGGCCTGTAATTTTCGTCATAGTATTTCGTCATTTCGTCATAATATATATATATATATATATATATATATTTATTTATATAATATATATAATATATATATATAATATATATATATAATATATATATGTTTATATAATATATATATATTTTTTTAATAATATATATATATTTATATAATCTATATATATTTATATAATATATATATATATATACATATTATATTATATTATATTATTAAATTGTTATATATAATATATATATATTTATATAATATATATATATTAGTTTTTCAACCTCCTATCTCCTTAAAAGTATAAATTTTTTGGAGTGGAGTGGAGGACCGAGAACATCGTGGGACCCCCTCATCAAGATGGCGGCCACTCTGCACGTCGCTCCAAATCGCTCTCAAAGTCCAGGCTCCATATAACCAGCAAAACCTGGAGCAAAAATCCCAGAAATATATATAATATATATATATATATATAATACAACAATGACAATGAGAAAACATGAGAAAACATGTCACAATGAGAAAACATGATTTTGGTAGAATTCTGCTAAATCCACATGCCGGAATCCAGCACAGCGAAATGGAAAGAAAATGGCGACCGTTTTTCTGTATTTAGTAATATATCTATAAATTCATAATGGCCAGCTACAAGTGGCAGCCAATTAATACACATTTTGAAAAACAATTACTTTAATTTCTCATGACTATTGTACATAGCGGCGCGGTGGTGGAGTGGTTAGAGCATCAGCCTCACAGTTCTGAGGACCAGGGTTCAATCCCCGGCCCCGCCTGTGTGGAGTTTGCATGTTCTCCCTGTGCCTGCGTAGGTTCTCTCCGGGCACTCCGGTTTCCTCCCACATCCCAAAAACATGCATTAATTGGAGACTCTAAATTGCCCATAGGTGTGACTGTGAGTGTGAATGGTTGTTTGTTTGTATGTGCCCTGCGATTGGCTGGCAACCAGTTCAGGGCGTACCCCGCCTCCTGCCCGATGACAGCTGGGATAGGCTCCAGCATGCCCGCGACCCTAGTGAGGAGAACCGGCTCAGAAAATGGATGGATGGATGGACTTGAGTTCGTCGTCACATTTCTGTGGGGCCAATTATATATTACTCGTACAATCACTGTAGTAGTCTCGCCACGCTGCACTATTTGCATATCTGTTGTTGACCAATACTGGCCACTCATGCCAGAGTAGCATCTGCTCCATTTGCACACTGACTCTGGAGTATCTGCAACATTTGCACAATCAACATTGTCCCAGATTATCGCGCTATTCGTCATTTTAAACTGCATACACTCCTTGAAGTCTCTGCGCCCTTTGCACAATGGTCATTGCACCGGACTATTGCTATATTAGTCATTCAAACTGCTCTAAGTGCTAGAGGACTCTGCATCTTTGTACAATTGTCAAAAAAAAAAAAAAATGTACCGGCATCACCAGATAACTATTAACCCTTTATTGCTCAGTGACTATTTTTTTGTCAATGTCTTTATGTCTCAAAGTGTTCTCTTTCAATTGACTGTCTGTTGACGTACTAGAGCGGTTCCAACTATCCATCCATCCATCCATTTTCTGAGCCGCTTCTCCTCACTAGGGTCGCGGGCGTGCTGGAGCCTATCCCAGCTGTCATCGGGCAGGAGGCAGGGTACACCCTGAACTGGTTGCCAGCCAATCGCAGGGCACATAGAAACTAACAACCATTCGCACTCACAGTCATGCCTACGGGCAATTTAGAGTCTCCAATTAATGCATGTTTTTGGGATGTGGGAGGAAACCGGAGTGCCCGGAGAAAACCCACGCAGGCACGGGGAGAACATGCAAACTCCACACAGGCGGGGACGGGGATTGAACCCCGCACCTCAGAACTGTGAGGCTGACGCTCTAACCAGTCGGCCACCGTGCCGCCGGTTCCAACTACCGGAGACAAATTCCTTGTGTGTTTTTTGGATATACTTGGCAAATAAAGATGATTTTGAAGAAGGGTTCAGAGCAGTAGCAGAGTAAAAACAGAACAGTCAAGTCAATGTATCACTGTACCTACTGCGCTACCTGGTGGAACCACTGGGCATTACAAGACAGCCTGTTGGAAACACTCGGCATTACAGAACAAATTAATGTCGTCATGAATTTGATATGATTTAGGCGATTCTGTACCAATCTTTGGTGTGCCGGATTAAAATGATCAGCGGGCCGGATGTGGCCCGCGGGCCGTACTTTGCCCATTCCTGGACCGTTAGCACATCTGCCTTACAGTTCTGAGGACCCGGGTTCAAATCCGGCCTTGCCTTTGTGGAGTGCGCTTGGTCTCCCCGTGCCTGAGTGGGTTGTCCCCGGGTACTCCGGTTTCCTCTCACATCCCCAAAAACATGCATGGTCGGTTAACTGAAGACTCTAAATGGCCTGTAGGTGTGAATGTGAGTGTGAATGGTTGCTTGTTTATATGTGCCTTGCGATTGGCTGGCGACCAGTTCAAGGTGTGCCCTGCCGAGTCCCGATAAGCGGTACGGAAGATGAATGAATGAATAAATTGTTACTGCTTAAGCTGCCACCAATGGACGAAGTTGCTATTTCCGCCTTCGAGGCTTGAGCCAGTTCCAGCTGCCACAACTCGGGTAGCTCGCTGAGGTATTTTGAATCTTAGTAATGCAGTTATACTTACTGTATTAGCTTAGTGTATGGGAGTTCACTTGCAAATACAGTACCCAAAAAAAAATTTCAGGCTGTTTATATTGGGATTGTGACATCTATATATTATTATAGCGAGCCAGATCGAGAGAGCGAGAGTACAAAAGCCTAAGTCTTTTGTTTATGGTTACTGGAAGTGTACTTTTGGGAATACTCTACAATGTACATATTACACATCTATCCATATAGATAGAGGGAGAGAGTGCTTGATTTAGAGTGCGCCATTCCAGCATTAACCAGAATAATAACCTACAGGCTTTGTATCACTGACATATTTATCCTGAAAAGTCATCATTCATCACTCTCAAATATAGATCGAGAAAATGTTCAATCACATAGCTAGAATGAGAACACTAAAGAGGCTGTATGAGACCTTTTCCAAGGTTTTTCGATTGGTTATGTAAAACAATAACTAACACATCAGTATGAGTAGTTAGTCATACATACTGTAGATATTGAAGCATGTTAATACCATTTGAAAATATTTATTTTGTTGAAAATCTAAACTTTCATTGTACATTGTACATAAATGTAACTTTGTAGGTTGTTGTTAACATTTTTGTCACTATTTTAATTTTTTAAAGGTCTTTGTAACAATATGTCAAAACTTATAATTATTTGCAATATACATTCAACAAAATTAGACAATAAAACAACAAATCAATTGTAGCTGACATGCCACACAAAGATGCCACCCTGCACCCCAGCCTCACACTACCACGGCTCCCCGCCGAGGTAGATCAATACGGACTGGCCAGACACAACTTCACATGCAGACGCTAAACGAATCAACAGCCATAAACCATCAAAAACAAGACACGGACATTTGTTTTGCCATGCCGACACTAAGTGAATTACGGCTGCCTGGCGCTTCATTGCGGACACCCAAGGATGCTGAGTTCGCCCCAGTACGCTAAGTTAATTAACTTCCCACGAGTCGAAGGATTGCACCAACAAAGGCGCCTCCACCCCATTGAGTACCGCCACTTGGGAGTTTGAACAGGCAACAGCGACACCCACGGGCGACGGAATGACACTACAGACATGGGTTCATAAGACAGTCTGTGACTCGACTGGGAATTCATATTTTAAGAACTTGACATGAATGCCACTATTGACTGTATTGCTGCAAACATGAATGTCTAATGTCGAATCTGTTGTTAACTGAACCAAATGAAATGTTTTCACCTCACACCACAAATGTCACAAATGGAAAATAGTAATGTTCTCAACACCACACAACATTTGAAACATTCATTACAGGTATTAAAGAGGATGAGCGTGGAACAATGCAAGGTGAGGAAATGGTCTTGTTATCTTAAATCCAATAATTAATATTTTATTCCACTGGTTTTGCACGGTGGCCGACTGGTTAGCCTCACAGTACTGAGGAGCGGGGTTCAATCCCCGGCCCCGCCTGTGTGGAGTTTGCATGTTCTCCCCGTGCCTGCGTGGGTTTTCTCCGGGCACTCTGGTTTCCTCCCACATCCCAGAAACATTCACGTTAATTGAAAACTCTAAATTGTCCGTAGGTGTGAATTTGAATGGTTGTTTGTTTGTATGTGCCTTGCGATTGGCTGGCAACCAGTTCAGGGTGTACCCCGCATCCTGCCCGAAGATAGCTGGGATAGGCTCCAGCACGCCCGCGACCCTAGTGAGGAGAAGCGGCTCAGAAAATGGATGGAAGGTTTTAAACCACAAAATAATCCTAAAATGGAAAAATAACGCCAAAAGGCGGTCCAGCCTCCTCTGTGGTCGCGAAGGTGATAGAAAGGGAGGAGGGGGGCAAATGCAACTCTTTTTTGTCATGCCATAAAAGGGGCCGGAGCTGTGGTCAGAGTTCTTTTTTTTTTTTTTTGGTCTCCCCTCGAAGCCTTTTGTCTCCCCCGACCAACTTGCTGACGACCGGTCGGGGGAGGTGGCGAGGACACATCGGACGATCCCCGGCTGCAGAGCATCCTGCACGCGCTCCGAGCTACCCGGTTTGGGGGCCCGAGCTCAGTCGAGGGAACGGAAGCGGAGGCAACGCACCCGCTCCGAACGTCTTGCAGACAGAGACACTCGAGAGACGTCCTGCCTGGGAACTCGTTGGCCTCCTGTTTTTCTTCCCTTTTTTCTTCCTCCCTTCCATCAAACCCATCTGACTCGCCTGCCTCAAACGTGTTCAAGACACGTAAGTCCAATATTGCAGTCTACTAAAAGTACAGATTAGTGCATATTTGGGTTTAAATTAACGAGAACAGGAATACTCAGCTATATGCATTCATTACACGCCCATTCTGCTAAATCTCATCACAAGGCAGTTCCTTTGCCAATGTTCGTCTATACTGTGTTTGTTTTGTGTTTGTCTGTCCTTACCCTGTACATTCATGTTAGATCATTACATTTTCGATAAAATTCACTAAATTGTGTCTGTTTGGGTTCGGAACAAAAACCTCTGGAAGTCTAGGACGCATCAAAGTTTCTGAAGTGTAGCCACCTTCCGAATAAGAGACTGATAACCAAGTTTCTTGTCGCTTCGCCTAAATTTTATTCACATGAAAAGCGACGTGGTGCCCCTCTTATACAACCCTAATTCCAATGAAGTTGGGACGTTGTGTGTTGTGCAATGATTGGGTATAAAAGGAGCTTCCCTGACTTGCTCAGTCATTCACAAGCAAAGATGGGGCGAGGTTCACCTCTTTGTGAACAACTGCGTGAGAAAATAGTTGAACAGTTTAAGGACAATTTTCTTAAATGTACAATTGCAAGGAATTTAGGTCTTTCATCATCTACGGTCCATAATATCAGGCGTGAGCTACAATTAGCTCGACAGCTGTCCACCGACTCTCTGACTTATCCCAGTGCTCCGGCCCCTGCTACAGACAGCGTGGGGCCCTCCCTCACCAGAAGTGTCACAGAGCCCTACAAAACATCTCCAGCCTTTGGGCCGGAACACACCTTCAGGGGGCGCTGTGCGGCCTCCTCACGGGTGACAGCCCCCCCACTCGCAGCTCAGCTCTTCGACTCACCCCCGACTCTCCCTCCACCCGGCGCTGCTCCATGTATGACTCTAAAATACTTAGACAAAGTTGCGCGCAACATTCCGAGGTTTGAACCTAAGCCAAACGGGTCAAACGACACAGCGTACTTTAGAGACCTTGAATTTCACCTTAAACGATTCCCTTCTGCTACTACGGACGACAGACTGTATCTTATCAAAGTTTCATCTAGCCGAGAAGTCGGTAGCTTAATTGAACGACAACCGGCTCATGTGCTGGCCAATTACCCCGCCCTCTACCAAGCATTGTCTCAAGAATTTGATGACCCAGAGGCCGCAACCGGCTTATCTGCAGCCCTCACAGTTAAACAGGGGAGACTTGAGACACCCCAAGCGTATTACTGCCGGTTGCGTAAAGCGTACTTTGGAAATTTAAATGAGCTGAATATGGAGCAGGACAAAAATTTCAAAACACTGTTTGTCGAAAACCTCCATCCTAACACCAGCCACCAGCTGGGCATAGCAGCGTGTCCGCACACACTGTCCAGTGCCCAACTGCGTGAACTGGCCGCCAAGGGTTTTGCTAAACAAAAACACCCACCCCCTAAAGCGCAAGACTCAGGCGTCTTCTTTACAAACGCACCACCACAGATGGAATTAGAGGGCGCTATGTGCAACACGCGTGTGACTGACACACCACATTCTGGCGACGTTAAACGCGACAATCAAAAAGTCGTTTAACCCATACAACATATCACGGCCCGCGTACAACAATGGTCTTCTAACCAACAATGCCAATCCCATGATAAATCAAAATCATGGAATGACCGCAGCTCTAATTCGGGCCAAATTTACATGTCGAAACAGGGCACACGTAACGACCAGCCTAAATCTGACTCGTCCAACCGAGACCCTAAAATGACAAGTGACAACCGGGAAAAGGGCTCCCGAACCAACACGGCACTAAAGGGAATTTAGTGCCGTGGCAGAAGAATTACTTGAGGTGCTCCGCAGCCTGTCCAAAGACAAAAAGCGGGACCCTTCATTATGACTAGGCCTGACTGAGTCGAAACGGGCCACATAGGACGCAATAGGTCAACCAGGTAACCGCCATTGTTCCCCTAATGACCTGCCAAGTGCCTCCGTAGCCTGCGGCTTTTGGACCGTTCCAGTGGATCCCGTGAATCAACACAAATTGGCTTTCACTTTTGCCAACAAACAATACACATTCACCGGCTGTCCATTTGGCTACGCCAACTCACCGGCTGAATTCAACAGTTTCCACAACAAGGCCTGTCCCGACGCTGCAGCCACGGGCAACCTCATCTACGTCGATGACATCATGATGAGGAGCCCCTCGCTGGATGCCCACCTAGCGGATATTGACCACGTCCTATCCAAACTTGCTGCTGCCGGGGCCAAAATCTCCCTCCTAAAGGGACAAAGCTGCCGGAAAAAAGTCAATTATGTCGGCCTCCCGATTGGCCCGAATGGCATTGAACCCCAATCCAGCCGCATTCAGGACCTCCTAAACGTAAGCTAACATGTCCAAACTTCGTAGTTTTCTCAGTGTGTGCAATTATTCCCGGCAGTTCATCGAACACTTCGCGGACATCGCACGCATCCTCACCGAACTCCTGAAAAAGGACACTCCTTTTGTTTGGGGAGACGAGCAATAAGCCGCGATGCAGTCCCTAAAAGAGCGGCTTGGCTCTGCCCCATGTCTTGCCTACCCCGACAGCGAAAAAGATTTCTTTTCGAAGCATGGTTTTCGGGCCTTTGCTTTAGCGCTGGTCTTTACCAAAGGTACGACCGAGACAAGCACGTCGTCGCCTACACAAGCAAAACTCTAAACGGTCCCGAGCTTAAATACTCGGGCTGTGAAAAGGCCCTACTCTCCACAGTCTGGGCCATCAAACACTTATACAACTATATTGGAGGCCAAAAAGGGACCATTGACACGAACCACCGTCCGGTTACCTTCCTTCACAACCAACGCATCAGGGAAGCTTACAAACGCACCACCACAGATGGAATTAGAGGGCGCTATGGCCAATTACCCCGGGAAGCGTATCGCGGCCTAGCTTATGGCACTGCAAAGCTACAATATTGAGGTCCGCTATTCTAAAAACTCCAGACTCCCCCTGGCGGCGGACTTGGCCACCTGCCAGAACTGTCTGTCTACAGATCCGCTTGCAGGACCTTCGCATTATCACTGCCTGTTTTCACGCGCCATCATTATTTCGATGAAAATGCATGCCACGACATGATAACGGCGTATAGGACGGGTGCTCCTTACTCCACCAAATGCAGCTGCAAGCTGGCGTCGGCATTGCATGGGTCGGTGACGTGCCATGCGAACTACAACAATTCCAATTGGGTCCGCACTCATCCCAATACGCTGAAATTGCAGGCATTCTAATAACCTTAACCTTAGCGGTGAAACACAAAACCATCCCGTTGGTTATCTGTACCGACTCAAACTACGCACGTCTTGCATTCACCTGCCACTTACTGACATGACAACGTAATGGGTTCCTCACGTCTGGGCAAAAACCGGTCAAACACCGCGATCTAATCATTACGTACGACCATCTAGTCAATTCGAACAACATGCACGTCTACTGGAAAAACGGGACCGGATAATATTTATAACGACTTGACTGACTCTTTGGCGAGGCAAAGGCACTCTTCATGGTACTCCGTGGCAGTTTGATGCCTCATGGCTCCCCACCCCGCCCAACCCATCAGTGTCGGTAATCACGCGCCGTCAACATAACCTTGCGGACTTGTGGCTAATACGGGACAAGCTGTGTCTAGTCAAAGGTCTACTTGTTTATGTCCCCGGGGACCACTCCCTGCCCAGGTTTGTGGTCCCTCGGGGCCAAAGGGGGGTGATGCTGACCTACGCCCATGACGTACCTTGTGCAGGACACCGCGGCGTCAAAGCAACAATCACGGCCCTGCGCCAAGCAGTATACTGGCCGCACATGCACAAAGATGTAGCAGCCTACATCAAAGGCTGCCTGGTATGCTGCCAATTTCATCCAACCAACCCCAACCACAGAGCACCTCTCCAACAAAGAGGAGTTGCATTCCCGTGGTCTGACCTACAGATTGACTGGGTGGGACCAATGGTCAAGTCCACACAAGGAAATAAATACTTCCTCACAGTCACATGCACATTCACCAAATGGACAGAATGCTTACCGGCACCAAACGACACGGCATAAACTACCGCCTACCTGCTGATGAACCACGTGTTCTCCAGACATGGGATGCCCTCTTGGATCAACTCAGACAGGGGAACCCACTTCACCAGCAAGGTGGTGCAAGAACTGTGGCGGCTCCTTGGGATCAAGTCCCAGTTGCACATCAGCCACAACCCAATGTCATCGGGGCAGGTCGAACGCGCTCACCGGACAGTGGCGAGTCTCTTAAAAAAAATTGGGACCTCGAACCACAGAGACATGAAACTCCCATTGATATTGATGGCCATCAGGGCCACCCCACACGAGTCCACAGGAGTGTCCCCTTTCAAAATGATGACCAGAAGATGCATTACACTCCCTCTGCACTTGCTATACCAACCTGGTGAGGCCAACATAGCCACCGCCTATACGACTCACCAATACATGACCGACCCACACGCCCATTTAAAGGCCACATTCGCCTTTGCCCAGCGACACCTGGGGAGAAGTGCGGAAGGCCAGAATATGTATTATGACCAGAAAACAGACGAACTCCACATTGGGTTTTGCACAACCAGGCAACACTAACCAGAAAACCCTTCGCCACATATCTCGTAAATTCCTTCACCGTTGGGCGGAACCCTATGAGATTGTGGACAAACTCTCTACAGTCGCATACCAAATTAAAATGACCCAAAACCGTAAAGGTACGCTGTTAAAGTGGGTTCATCGCAATCAAATAAAGAGGTACCACCGTCCCAGGGTCCCCAGTGAGGAAGCATCAAGTTCCCCACCGGAACCCCGACCGGATGCCGGTCCCAACGACAAGGGACCAGTAGCTCTGGGCCCAAAGGGATGCTAAATCGATGAAACTTAGGCTCGTAACACCAAACTTGATCTAGACCTTGACCCGGGGTCGGACTTAACACTGGCACCAGACAGACCCACGCCAGTATAGTCACCTACCTGTTCTCCTGTCGTTGCCAGGGGAAGATGATGCTGCTGCTGAGACTCGCACTGTACCTGCTCCCAATCACTGCACTGCCTGAAATGATTTGGCCAGGGCCCACCCCCGGGATCGCCCTGAAAAACCAAGTGGGTCTGCTTATCACCAACTGTCAAACGCACACCCAAAAAGTGTTCGTCCGCCTCGCACCACGGGAAGTGTATTTGAAACACATCGGGACGTCCTCCAAAACCAGCTACGCAGGAGCCACGTGGTCTCGCATTGCTATCCACCATGCTGCCTTCGACACCACTCACATGCTCCAGCAATTAGAAAAATTCGCCGTCACTCAGGCCGACCTCAGCGGAATCCCCAGACGTTCAAAGCGTTTTGTAGGGGGCCAACTCATGGCTGCCGCATCCCTCGGCACATTGTTTAGCATAGGAACCTCCATGGTTAACGGCATCAGTTTAAACACGGTTAAGAAACAAATTGGGGAACTCCAAACCGAAATTCCTAACATCCGACGCAGCATGGAGAGACAAACCGCTAACCTCCAATCGTTAGGCGAGACACTCAAGGGCACTATCCTTGTCCTCAACACTCACAATCTCATCCTGGACCAAACTAGACAGAGCATAAGTAAACTGCTGTTGGTGGTCCAAACTGATTATCTGCAACCAAAACAACCAACGGAGTAGACTGGACAAGCAACACACTTCGGGTGTCATTGTCTTCCATCACTCCCAAATGGGACCGTCTCGTCGCAGTTAAACAAGCTCAGGACTCCCATTGAATTGCCGTTATTGTGAGTTAAAATGTTCATGCACTTTATATTCGTGCACATAGCATATCCTCATGCACATCCTCCTGATAAACATATCTCACATAAACAAGTAATAGTGCCTTGTTGTCAACATCTATTGATTCGTCAACCTGCAGGGCGTACCACGGTGATGTATTAATCCTCTCCCACAATTCTGTCTCAATATCTTCGGCTATTTCTTCAATGCTAGCTGACAGAGGCACCTGTGCTACCTTTTTAACGGCTGCATTTCCGAGAAGTTCACGGCAAATCAATTCTTCACCAACGGTGATTGGCTTTTTAGCCTTGGCAATATGGTTTGCCACCAAGTACGATGCCGTCAGTGCATTTGCATTTACTGATGTGGTGGTAATTTCTTCTGTCCTTCGTGCTCCTGTTTTTTTCTTTCCAAATACTGCAGGGGCTTTTCTTTTAATCTAGGGTGCTTGGTCTCCAAGTGGCAAGCAGTTTTGAAGGCTTCATCGCTTCATTATGGAGCCGTTCCCCGCAGAGCGGGTTTGGTATGTGGGAATCACCTACCGCTATAAAGCCATATATCAAGTTAATGTTAATCAGTTTATCTGAAAGGGGACAATGCAATTTCATAAAACACATGAAGTACACATGGTTAAAAAACCGAGAATTAGCCAGAAGGCTAGTTTTCATCTGTAGTCCACTGGCCATGATGTAAAAAAGCAGTAAAATACATCTACAAGACAATATAATACAGGATACATAATCAAAGACTTACTATACTATTAAGAGAGAATAAAACCACAAATCATTTGATCATAACATGAAAACATCATAACATACTTGTCTTTTAGTGTTGGCAGCTATAGGTGTTAACTAGCCACATTTTCAGTTTTTTTGTGAAGGCCTTGTATGTTGTAAGCAGTTTAACCTCCTCAGGTACTGAGTTCCACTCACCAGCGCTCCTCACTGGCCAGGCTGACTTACTGAAAGTGCTCCTGCTCAGTCACCTCTGACAGAGCCTCGAGTGACACACTCAGAGCTGTTTCTTTGGCTGATGAACTCAGCCAGAGGAGCTGGAGCCAAATCATGCATCCATCCATCCATCCATTTTCTGAGCCACTTCTCCTCACTACGGTCGCGGGAGTGCTGGAGCCCATCCCAGCTATCATCGGGCAGGAGGCGGGGTACACCCTGAACTGGTTGCCAGCCAATCGTAGGGCACATACAAACAACCATTGCCACTCACATCCACACCTACGGGCAATTTAGAGTCTCCAATTCATGCATGTTTTTGGGATGTGGGAGGAAACCGCAGTGCCCGGAGAAAACCCACGCAGGTACGAGGAGAACATGCAAACTCCACACAGGCCGGCCGGGGATTGAACCCCGGTCCTCAGAACCAAATCATGCAGTACTTTATAAATAAAATTTTAATCTGCAAATATGTGAAGACAGTCCCAGTTTAAAAGACTATTTTTTTTAAATTGCACATTGATGATAGTGCCTTGGTTTTTTATCTATCACTTTAATTACTTGTTTGTACAAAACTTCCAATGTTTTTTTTTGCATTGTGACCAGCCTGGGACCAACTAGTTATGCAATAGTTGAAGTGACTAAGAATCATTGAATGCAAGTACATTTTTGTGGTTTCAGTTGACATTTCATTTCGAATTGCACGAAAATTTGCGAGGTTTAATTTGATGCTTTTACACAATTTGTCAATATGGGCTTTAAAGGAAAGCTTTGAATCTATTATGAACCCAAGATATTTGTATTGGCTGACAATTTGCCTTTTTTTTTTCCTTTAACAAGTATGTCGGGGTCAGGTGATACTCTATTTGTTTTAGTAAAATACATGCCTCCAGTTTTAGAAACGTTTAGCTGTAGACAGCACTCCTGCAACCAAGTTGTGACACAGGACATTGTATTAGTGAGTTTAGCAGCAGCTGGACCATGAAGCGACCATTGGAGCGACCATGAACAAAGAAAACCGTGTCGTCTGCATACATTACGCACTCGGCTTCAGAACAAACAGTGGGCAAATCGTTGATATAAAGACTAAATAAAAGGGGGCCTAATATTGATCCCTGAGGGACTCCAGAGGTTAGCCTAAGAGACTCAGATCTGCAGTTGTTAACTGATGCAGATTGTGTTCGATCATGCAGATATGATTCAATCCAGCTCACAGCTTTGCGAGAGAAGTTAAATTTTGAGAGCTTGGTAAGAAGAACAGAGTGATTTACTGTATAGAAAGCCTTCCTGAGGTCCAAGAACACCGCCCCTACAACTCCACCCTTTTCGAGAGAAGATTTTATTTTCTCAATGAAGAGGCATGTAGCCATTTCAGTGGAATGCTTGGATCTGAAACCAAACTGCATGGCATGGAGAGAGGGGGAGCTGCTGTTTAAGTAATGGACAATTTGCTCTGACACCCATTTTTCTGCAATTTTGGAAATGGCCGGAAGAATGCTTATAAGTCGGTAATTATTCAGAGAAGTTGAGTCACTGTATTTTACTGCAAACTTAGCAGAGATTTCTGACACAGATTCAATTAAGTAGTTGTTAAAAGCATCAGCCATCACTTGAGGTTCCGTCAGGATGTTTCCATCTAATTGAATTTGCATTAGTTTTTTTTTGTTATTTTGTGTATCACCCAATATTTTTTTTTTTTATATAATTCCAGGTTATTTTAGAATTTCCCTTTGCGCTATTCAAAGCAGTAATGAAAAAGTCAGCTTTAGATTTTCTTATTTCCTTCACTACCCTATTTCTCAGTGAAATAAATTGGTGTCTATTGTATCCTGAGTTGACCGACAACTTCAAGGAATGATCTCGTTCTTTCATCAGTTTCAGAATAAATTTGTTTAACCAAGGAAGCCCATTCTTTCTAACTTTTAGTTTAATTATCCGTGTAAATTGTATAATATTTTTTTGTATTTTCTTGGCAAATTTAGAACAATCCTCATCTAAATTTTTGCCAGCGATTAATTCATCCCAGTTTACTCCTTGGATAGAATCTTTGAAATTGTGTTGTTCATGTTTCTGTATCCTATAGCATTCAGTGGTGGCCAAGGGTTTGAAGCGCTTTTTATTTAATTTTCTTGTGACCATTATAAGATTGTGATCAGACAATCCTGTGACCATATTGTATGGCTTCAAGATCCTTTCTGGCCTATTAGTAAAAGCTAGATCAATCTGAGTGCGGGTGGAGTTTGTAATTCTCGTAGGGCCATTAATTATCTGAGTCATATCCATATCAATCATAACCCTTTTCAATTTTTTCCTAACTTTGTTAACTTCCCAATTAACATTTAGGTCACCCATTATTATCACCTCTTTTGCAAGATTGAGTTGTTTCAGTAAAATTTCCAGCTTTTCATAAAAATCTGCATTTAATGAGGGAGGCCTATAAATAACTACAAGAATAAAAGACATTTGCTGTGACAAAGAAACAGTTAGTCCAAGAAATTCTAATCCATTCTCATCTGTAACATGTATTTCATTACAATTAAAATTGTTCATAAATCATAACACCTCCTCCCTTAGAACCCTGTCTGTCTTTTCTAAACATTTTATAACCAGGTACAGATAGTATTGCTGAGGGCGAAGATTCATGGAGCCATGTCTCAGATAGGCAGACGAAGTCAATGTTTGAGTCAGTGAGAAGGTGATGGACCTGATTACTTTTGGTTATCTAAACAACAAAGGAATACGTTGATAGCACAATCCAAGGTCCTATTTGATCTTTGGATGACTTTTTAAGCAAACGCACAGGACCTGCCAAAATGTGTGTCTGCACCCCGGCAGCCATCTTTTATTTATTTGTATTTTTTTTTTTCAAGTCCAAGTGGCTAGTCAACACACCAGGCCTAAAAGTAGGACTGCTGGTATTGTCTGTTAAAAGCTTTCTTTTTTTAGGAAGTCTTAGGCTCTTCTCCTGTCTCTTAAAATAAAAGCTCATTCAGACTAAGATAATACATAAAACGGAACTAATTCATTATTTCTCGTGCGGCCTGGTACCAAGTGGACCACGGCCCGATACCGGTCCGTGGACCGGTGGTTGGGGGCGACTGGCATAAAAGATGTAATTATTGTTGGCAACCTGGCAAAGTGACACATACGTCTGAATCAGTACTCACGCGGTAGTCGCCTATCACGATAGTAACCCTGATCTGTATCTGGTGCCAAATTTGCACATGTGCATCCTCACCAAAGACATCTATTACCTGTGTCCCAGTAAGCCGTTCATCCAAGATGTAGCGGATGGGATTTGTGGCCTGAAGCCCATGAAGGATGGGTTGCGGTGTAGAGCAGAAGCTACACCTCGCTACCAGGTTAGTACTACTAAAGCGGGAATTGTTGGGTCCAAGTGGCCAGTCAACACACCAGCCCTAAGCGCAACGCTGTGTTACGACCACCACGACACCACGACGAGACTCGCCCTGCATAAATCCAACCATGTGGCTCGACGTCCCCAAAGATGCCATTTTGTATATTGAGGACGTGGCCCTCTACCACCTGCCAACCGAAAATTATGAGAGCGAAATCGAGATTTCTAACTTTTTCGGACAGTACAAATTGGAAGTTGATCCCGAGACGCTTAAACAGATTCAGTTTGAAGGAACTCAGGCAATTGACACTATTAGCGCTGAGGACAGAACACCCGAGCTCCCGCTCATGCACTCCTGGTCAAGCGGATGACATCTTAATTGCCCTGGTCAGTCTCGGTTACTGCATGACCTTCGGCATCGCCTACCTGCTCTATCGAAAGACTCAGAACTTGCAGGGTCTTCTGAACCAGTGCTCAGGTGCGCGAACAAAAATTTTCCTTCGGAAAAGAACGACTGAACCCAAACTGTTAAATATATTGTAGAAGTTATCATTTATTTGCTAAGCTTGCATTAGTATTATGGACGATTTTGAGAAAGGAAGATGTCTCGCCTTCAAGAAGATGACTCAGCAGGAATCATCCGATAGAAGGGCGCCTTGACCAAGGACGTGGCCGGGGACGTGGCAGGTGTTGGTCCCATGTCTTCACCTTGAAACCCTCCCCTTGGTGTGTTGTGTCTTGTAGCTTAGTACGTTATGTCTTGTAAAACCTCCCTATTTCAAATAAATACAGGAGCGATGGGAGAGATTGTTTAGAGCGTGATGAGAGGCTGTAATCTGAACAATCTCCCATACGCCCTCCTTATGAGAAAAAGAAACCAGCGTCTTCATTCCTTTTGTGTCTATTTTTTATAGGTGTTGGGTAAGATAGATCCAACATTAAATTGGTCCTTCGAGCTGGATGTCAACACACCCGAGGATTCCAGTTGTGGAGCCGACTTCCAGTTAAGAGACCGTGGCCACGGCAAGTAAGACCCCCCTAAGACTGGTCTTTGTTCTCCTCAACTGGGATCTGAAGGTTGACGACAATCCACAGGATTGAAGACGACTGGTGAGTTAAAGTTTTTTTTAAATTTAGGAAAAAGCATTAAAGAGTGAGTGAATTGTGCGACAAAGAAGTCTGCGGCAGAATAAAACTTGTGTAATACTAGTCACTGGCAAGTAAAAGAGGGATGGCGGAGTCCGACAAATTCCGCGAGGACGGCGGAGTCCTGTACGTACTTAAATTCCGTGTTTCCGTGTGTTTGTAAAAATGTTACTAGTATCATGTGAATGTGTAAAAGTATGAATGTTTAAGATAGGATTGTAAGTGACAACTGGGTTTGGAAGCAGATGCAAGAATCCTCCGCCCCGTGTGGGTAGAAGCTTGAGGATTACCAAAACTCAGACATTCATTGTCACCCTGTCATTTTGAATAAAGTCAGTATTTAGGTCACTCTAGGTGCAAATAAACTGACTTCCAAATTCACCAAATGGGAAAAAATAACAGTAAAACGGATCCAAAAGAACACCTAACGTGTAAAGACTGGAAATATGTTCAACTCCAAAACCCTTCCAAAATAAAACATTTAAACACGTGGATAACCAAATACGGTTTCGCTGGACAGCTAAATTTGCAATAATTGGTTCAACTTCGAGACGAAATAAAATGTCGACACAAAAATAATATATCAAAAATAGAAAAAGAGGGATATGACAACTTATTCTACTGGCTAAACATGGCTTCTAAAAGAGAAAAAGGAAGTAAGAAAAAGAAGGACTTAGCAAGTGAACAGAAAGGGCAGGCAGGTAGGGATAAAGAAATTTCAAAGACAGAAAGATGACGAGACAGGACCAGTGGTAAGAGTAAAGTGAGAAAAAGATGGTTGAGAAAAAAGTGTGAAAAGAATGATTGAGGTGGCAAATTCAAACGTCCAAGAGGACAAAAAAGAAACTATTTTGGTCTATAGGACCTGGAGTAATGAGGATGTGAAAAAGGCCGTACCTGGCATCACACCCTACAAAGTAGACATTGATATGAGAAAACGTTACGACATGCGACACCTGCTAAAATTACTATAGATTATCTGTACTGACAATGAAGCAAAAGTCGCGGCAGGAATCATTTTACCAGTACAAATTAGACCCAAAACAGAATATACACTATGCATTCGTCGATATCCATTAAAACCAGATGCATGTGAAGGAATCAAACCGGTAATTGAAGCACTAATTAAGGCAGGAGTTATAGTGGAGTGTCCAGAATCACCGTAAAAAAGGCCCCACCTTCAGTGGGTTGGAGAATGGTACAAGACTTACAGGCAGTAAATTCTGCAGTAATACAGAGAGCAGCATGCATACCAGATCCACACACATTGTTAAATTCATTAAGACCAGACGCTACTGTGTTTACAGTAGTGGACATAAGTAATGCATTCTTTTCTGTACCAGTAGAAAAGAACAGTTAATTTTGGTTTGCATTTACATTTGAGGGCAAAAAATATACATTTACTAGATTACCACAAGGTTACTGTGAAAGTCCAACCATTTATTCCCAAGTAATGACAACAAGCATGTCTAAATTCACTCCCCCAGGAGGGAGCCAAATTTTACTATATGTAGATGATGTTCTCCTGGCATCTCCAGATGGAGAGACATGCAAAGATTCATTAGCTTTACTGCATCATCTAGCAGAAGAGGGACATAAAGTTAACAAAAATAAATTACAATTGTGTAAAAGGCAAGTCAAATATCTAGGCCATAATTTAAGTGTAGGAGGAAGGACTATATTAGAAGACAGGAAAGCTATAGTCTTAAAAAATCCTAAACCACAGACGAAAAAACCTATAATAATCATTTTTAGGTCTGACAAATTATTGTAGAGCATGGATTCCAAACTATGCAGAAATTGTTGCACCATTGTCAAAATTAATGTATGAAGACAACCTTAAAATGACATCACCTGTTCAATGGAATACAGAGGCAGAAAAGGCCTTCCAAATTTAATGATAAAACATTTATTCAAATGGTAGATTGTAAAAGCTATTACATGACCTCCGTACTTACACAACAATACGGTGATAAGCTAAGACCAATAGCTTATTTTTCGACTAAATTGGACAGCGTGACGTGTGCATTACCGCATTGTGTCAGAGCAGTTGTGGCAGCCTTGATGGCAGTAGAGAGCAGTTCCACAATTGTGTTATTTCATCCATTAACTCTTAAGGTCCCACATACAGTGTCTGCTCTCCTATTGCAAACGAATACGCCGTTTTTATCACCTGCAAAACATTTATCTTGCATGGCCATCTTGCTGTCACAACCACATTTGACTGTTGAGCGATGCACAACCTTAAATCCAGCCACACTAATACCATTACCTGATGAAGGCACGCAGCATGATTGTCATGAATTGGCTGAACAAGCTGCTGAATTAGTAGCATTAACCGAGGCATGCAAACTCATGATAAATAAAGATGGTACAATCTATACTGATAGCCAATATGCGTATTCCACAACAAGAACGCAATTATTGGGAAAAACAAAGTTCAAAACTACAAAATGAAATTTACATTAACACAGAAGGGAAACAAACACTTCCAAAAAAAAAAAAAAACCTATTCAAATGGGCTGCTATATTGAGCCATGGTGTGTCACATGTCTCAAACGGAGGGATGGTGGCACAGATACATCGACACTTTACAGCCCTAAAAAATAGCAGAAAGAAACACGTGGGTTCATTTAACACACTGTAAAAGAGTCATTTCAGCTGAGTACTCAAATAGGGAAGGTGAGCAAAAGCCTGATAACGGAGCGGGAGCTTTGGCTACTGTGGTGTTGGTTTTGTTTATGTGGTGTATGGGACATCCCACCCTGAATGATACCAACTGAGAGGTGTAAATCATGGGATCCTATATATCCCGTAACAAAAGCAGACAAACACAAACCAATGTTTTCCACTTTAGTAGCACCGAGTAATTTTACTTGTATAAACATGATTAGTCAAGGCAAGAAATTAGGACCACTGTATACCCTATGCCTGTTCAAGATTTAATGGAAAAAGCACCAATTTTGTTGTCAAATCTAGAACATAGACAAAAAAGAGATTTATCCTGGCAGAGGCAAAAGTATCCAACATAAAACATACATCGACGCCATAGGTGTTCCTCGTGGGGTTCCTAATCAATACAAATTAGCTGACCAAGTTGCAGGAGGATTTGAATACTTCATATGCTGGTGGTGTACGATTAATAAAAATGTTGATGGGATAAACAATATCCACTTCAATGTACAGAGATTAGGAAATTGGACTCAGAGTGGGTTGGAAGCTGTGCATGAGCAGCTCAAGGGTACCTCTTTACTGACGTTCCAAAACTGCATAGCTGTCGACATGCTCCTTGCAAGAGAGGGAGGTGTTTGCGGTATGTTTGGAGAACAAACAATACTGCTTCAGATGGCAGCTTGACCAGAGCCATCGATGGTCTATGGACCCTCAATCAACACTCCTTGTGGGACAGCTGGATGGACGTTTTTGGTAAATACAAAACCCTAATTTCACCAATATTGATATAAATTGCTGTTTTTGCAGCCATTCTGACATTGTGTGGATGTTGTTGTATCCCATGCATTCGGGCTTTAATCAGTAGATTAATCACCACAGCAATTAACCCCCATGGAGGAACCGTATGGAGCAGATGTATCCTTTATTGGATGTTGATAATGATGACGATGATGATGATGATGATGTTGTTTTACCTGATTTGTTTCCTGATCCAGGTGATTACGATGTTTAAACTACAACATTAACGTATGACAAGTTTACTCTGAGTGTAAATGTATTTGTTTCATAAAAATGATTCTACAGTTAAAAATCGAAATGAAGTGACTGTAAAATGATATGAGAATTTGTGCAAATACATGATAAACAGGAGGGAAATGTTAAATATATTGTAGAAGTTATCATTTATTTGCTAAGCTTGCATTAGTATTATGGACGATTTTATATGTCTCGCCTTCAAGAAGATGACTCAGCAGGAATCATCCGATAGAAGGGCGGCTTGACCAAGGACGTGGCCGGGGACGTGGCAGGTGTTGGTCCCATGTCTTCACCTTGAAACCCTCCCCTTAGTGTGTTGTGTCTTGTAGCTTAGTACGTTATGTCTTGTAAAACCTCCCTATTTCAAATAAATACAGGAGCGACGGGAGAGATTGTTTAGAGTGTGATGAGAGGCTGTAATCTGAACAATCTCCCATACGCCCTCCTCATGAGAAAAAGAAACCAGCGTCTTCATTCCTTTTATGTCTATTTTTTATAGGTGTTGGGTAAGATAGATCCAACACAAACCTAACCCCATACAGACAGGGGAGGAGGTCCTCATTGACCTAAATTGCCCCCCGGATCTCTCTACCCCCTTTTGAATCTAGAC
The DNA here is from genome assembly GCF_024500385.1 of Phyllopteryx taeniolatus. NCBI lineage: Eukaryota > Metazoa > Chordata > Actinopteri > Syngnathiformes > Syngnathidae > Phyllopteryx > Phyllopteryx taeniolatus. The sequence goes on along the minus strand of NC_084505.1, from coordinate 815,846 downwards.
TAGGATTCAGCTCTCCCCAAGATTAGAACCTCTACTTGGCACCTTCCCTCTCCTTGATTGATTTGTCAGGTTCTCATCTGACCGCTGTGCCCCCTATGTGCCAAATTTAAGCACTTTCTCTTTCTTTCTCCTCCGTAGAGCCGTGTTGAGTTTCTCCTCATTTGTTTTTTTGTTTAGTTTTTTTGTGTGACTTTTACTGAGAACTCTACACCTAGTTAATGTTTCCACTTAGTTTAGCTTCGCCCCTGCTCTGTATTACTGGTCTCGCTGCCATCCCAATAGACACACCTACACACATCCATCCACGCACGTCAATCCTGACCCAATACCCATATACAAATATAGGCTGACCTTATGTTGGAAGTTGCCATGAACAACTGTTATAACAATAAGGGGGGTGATATGCACTAAGGTTGTACTTTGGTAACTGCATTGTTGTGTGTTCCTGCCAACCTGTGCCATCTTTCAACGAGACGTCGCCTACATCCGCCATCGAGCCTGGATCAAGCTGCTGAAGGGGGGCTGTGTAGCGGACACGCCACGCAAAGATGCCACCCTGCACCCCAGCCTTGCACTACCACCGCTCCCTGCCGAGGTATATCAATATGGACTGGCCAGACGCAACTTCACATGCAGACGCTAAACGCGCCATTGAGTACCGCCACTTGGGAGTTTGAACAGGCAACAGCGACACCCACAGGCGACGGAATGACACTACAGACATGGGTTCATAAGACTGAAGAAGTCTGTGACTCGACTGGGAGGTAATATTTTAAGAACTTGACATGAATGCCAGTTTTTGTCACTATTTTCATTTTTTTAAGGTCTTTGTAACAAACAAGCAATATACATTCAACAAAATTAGACAATAAAACAACAAATCAATTGTAGCGGACACGCCACGCAAAGATGCCACCCTGCACTCCAGCCTCGCACTACCGCCCCATTGAGTAGCGCCACTTGGGAGTTTGAACAGGCAACAGTGACACCCACGGGCGACGGAACGACACTATAGACATGGATTCATAAGACTGAAGAAGTCTGTGACTCGACTGGGAGTTAATATTTTAAGAACTTGACATGAACGCCACTAGTGACTGTATTGCTGAATGTCATATTTATCTCGAAAAGTCATCATTAATCACTCTCAAATGCAGATCGAGAAAATGTTCCATCACAAGGCTAGAATGAGAACATTAAAGAGGCTGTATGAGACATTTTCCAAGGCTTTTTGATTGGTTATGTAAAACAATAACTAACACATCAGTATGAGTGGTTAGTCATACATACTGTATATATTGAAGCATGTTAATACCATTTGAAAATATTTTTGTTGTTAAAAATCAAAACTTGTGCTGTAATGCACATGTACATAAATGTAACTTTGTAGGTTAAGTTGTTAACATTTCTGTCACTATTTTAATTTTTTTAAGGTCTTTGTAACAATATGTCAAAACTTATAATTATTTGGAATATACATTCAACAAAATTAGACAATAAAACAACAAATCAATTGGAGCAGACACGCCACGCAAAGACGCCACCCTGCACCCCAGCCTCGCACTACCACTGCTCCCCGCCGAGGTAGAGCGATACGGACTGGCCAGACGCAACTTCACATGCAGACGCTAAACGAATCAACAGCCATAAACCATCAAAAACAAGACACAGACATTTGTTTTGCCATGCCGACACTAAGTGAATTACGGCTGCCTGGCACTTCAAAGTGGAGACCCAAGTATGCCGAGTTCGCCCCCAGACGCTAAGTTAATTAACTTTCCGCCAGTCAAAGGATTGCACCAACAAAGGCGCCTCCACCCCGTTGAGTACCGCCACTTGGGAGTTTGAACAGGCAACAGCGACACCCACGGGCCACGGAATGACACTACAGACATGGGTTCATAAGACAGTCTGTGACTCGACTGGGAATTCATATTTTAAGAACTTGACATGAATCCCACTATTGACTGTATTGCTGCAAACATGAATGTCTAATGTCAAATCTGTTGTTAACTGAACCAGATGAAATGTTTCACCCCACACCACAAATGTCACATGGAAAATAGTAATGTTCTCCACACCACACAACATTTGAAACATTCATTACAGGTATTAAAGAGGATGAGCACGGGACAATGCAAGGTGAGGAAATGGTCTCGTTATCTTAAATCCAATAATTAATATTTTATTCCACTGGTTTTAAACCACAAAATTATCCTAAAATGGAAAAATAACACCAAAAGGCGGTCCATCCCCCTCTCTGGTCGCGAAGGTGGTAGAAAGGGAGGAGAGGGGGTAAATCCCCCCTTTTTGTCTCGCTCTGGCCATAAAAGGGTTGGTCAGTGAGTTCTTTTTTTGGTCTCACCCCGAAGCCTTTTGTCTCCCCCGACCAGGCAGGACGCCACCTCCACCGAGGTGGCGAAGACACATCGGATGATTCCAGGCTGCAGAGCATCCTATGAGCCGGGACTGTCTTGTCCAGCATGCTGTAAGACAGACTTTGTAAGTAAATAAAATAAAAATAAAGTTCTCTTAGTTGCTAGCTACCTAAGCCAATGTTATTGTAGCACGTGGTGAAATGTTATTGTAGCACGTTAATGACAAAGCTTCTTTGCTACGTGCGAGGCCGAACATTTTAATGCTTTGGTTTCCCGATTTTCACCGTTGGGGTGCGGGGGTTGGAATTTGGGGTGCTGTGGGACGTCGTTGGTGTGGGCTTTGTCCCGGTTCATTGTGGTGTGGGGTTGCTTTGGTGGGGTGTTGGATCTGTGTTGAGTTTTTCTCTTTCTGTCGTCGCCGCTTGCATTGGTTTGGGGACTGGAGTGGGCGCTGGGGACCGTCGGTGCGCGGGTGCGGCCGGTTAGGGTTAGTTTGCCCTGTAGACTGTTTCGGTGTTGACATGGACGTGTTCTGTGGTTTCGCTTGTCTGCTTAGCTGGGGTTGGCTTCGCTGGGGCTCCGTGTGGTGTGGGCTGGGGCTCGGGGCGCGTTGGACGCTGCGTGTTGTGGGGGCTTCCTTTGTATGATTTTGTTCGGGTTTTGTGCTGGAGCAAGTGGTCATTGATTTTGGCAGGGTAGGGGCAAGTTTTTTTTTTGCCTCCGCCGCCGTTGGGCGCGGGCGTGTCTTCTTGTGCGCTCTTCTTCGTTGGTTCTCGCCACTTCTTCTTTGTGGTGGTTGGGTTGTGGGCGTCGGGGCTGGGGTTTTTGGTTTTGGTCGGTTCCGGGGTGGTCAGTCCCGGTTGCGGTCGATTCTCGAAGCCCAGCCCTTCTCATGACAGGCACTTAGCTTTGGCCGTTTTTTGGGTGGTGGCTGGCTCCTGCGCTGGGCCCTGTTGACCAAGATCCACGTCGACGTCAAGTTTCAAACTTGAACTTGAACTTTATCGGTGATCATTTTTTGCTACAAATGTATGGAGATTTATGCATCCTGATACATGGTCAAATTCAAAGAGAACTTTCCAATCTCTTATAGCTATATGGTTGTCATCTAAAGGTTTACAATTTGATACAGAGGTCTCACATGCTCATGCTCCGCTATCTGCTCATAAATAAAAATAAATGGAAAAATAAGTAATGCTATTTTAAGAGGTTATTGGAGATTAAACAATAATTTGTTAGAAGATAAAAGGGTTAAGGATCGCATGATACTACTTATAAAATAAATATTTGATGAAAAAGAAATGAATACAATTAAAAAATGGGAAATATTTAAATGTAGAGTCAGACAAGTTGCGATAAATCGAAGTAAAGAGATATAAAAAAATAAGTTCCAACCTGATGAAATCCTTAATGATCGCATTACAGCAATTGATCACAAGAAATTATTTACCAGAAGAAGAATTACAACACTTAGCAATCTTCAACAAACGCTCAACGAAATGTTTATGTTTTATCAGATCCAGAGCTACATAGTTTGGAAAAAGGACAGAAAAACTCGAGATACATTTTTGAATTATCTCTCAACATAAATGGTGACATAAAATGCAGCCCTATGGGGGGCACAAGTCAGTGTAAACTGTAGGCCGGTCCCAAGCCCGGATAAATGCAGAGGGTTGCGTCAGGAAGGGCATCCGGCTTAAAACCTTGCCAAACAAATATGAGCGTTCATCCAAAGAATTCCATACCGGATCGGTCATGGCCCGGGTTAACAACGTCCGCCACCGGCGCCGTCAACCTGCGGGGCGCCGTTGGAAATTCGGCTACTGTGGGTCGAAGTCAAAGAAGATGAAGAGGTGGAAAGCGGGTTCTTCGGCAGAAAGAGAAGAGGAAAACATAGAGCCTAGAACTGAATGTGGGGACTTTGAATGTTGGGACTATGACAGGAAAATCTCGGGAGTTGGTTGACATGATGATTAGGAGAAAGGTTGATATATTGTGTGTCCAGGAGACCAGGTGGAAAGGCAGTAAGGCTAGAAGTTTAGGGGCAGGGTTAAAATTATTTTACCATGGTGTAGATGGGAAGAGAAATTGAGTCGGGGTTATTTTAAAAGAAGAGTTGGCTAAGTATGTCTTGGAGGTGAAAAGAGTATCAGATCGAGTGATGAGGCTGAAATTTGAAATTGAGGGTGTTATGTGTAATGTGATTAGTGGCTATGCCCCACAGGTAGGATGTGACCTAGAGGTGAAAGAGAAATTCTGGAAGGAGCAAGATGAAGTAGTTCTGAGCATCCCAGACAGAGAGAGAGCCGTAATTGGTGCAGATTGTAATGGACATGTTGGTGAAGGTAATAGGGGTGATGAAGAAGTGATGGGTAAGTACGGCATCCAGGAAAGGAATTTGGAAGGACAGATGGTGGTAGACTTTGCAACAAGGATGCAAATGGCTGTAGTGAACACTTTTTTCCAGAAGAGGCATGAACATAGGGTGACCGACAAGAGCGGAGGTAGAAGCACACAGGTGGATTACATTTTGTGCAGACGATGTAATCTGAAGGAAGTTACCTTCTGTCAGAGCAGATTGTCCATTATTTAATCAGCAGCTCCCCCTCTCTCCACGCCATGCAGTTTGGTTTCAGATCCAAGCATTCCACTGAAATGGCTACATGCCTCTTCATTGAGAAAATAAAATCTTCTCTCGACAAGGGTGGAGTTGTAGGGGCGGTGTTCTTGGACCTCAGGAAAGCTTTTGATACAGTAAATCACTCTGTTCTTCTTACCAAGCTCTCAAAATTTAACTTCTCTCGCAAAGCTGTGAGCTGGATTGAATCATATCTGCATGACCGAACACAATCTGTATCAGTTAACAACTGCAGATCAGAGTCTCTTAGGCTAACCTCTGGAGTCCCTCAGGGATCAATATTGGGCCCCCTTTTATTTAGTCTTTATATCAACGATTTGCCCACTGTTTGCTCTGAAGCAGAGTGCGTAATGTATGCAGACGACACGGTTTTCTTTGTTCATGTTCGCTCCAATGGTCGCTTCATGGTCCAGCTGCTGCTAAACTCACTAATACAATGTCCTGTGTCACAACTTGGTTGCAGGAGTGCTGTCTACAGCTAAACGTTTCTAAAACTGTAGGCATGTATTTCACTAAAACAAATAGAGTATCACCTGACCCCGACATACTTGTTAATGGAGAAAAAATGCAAATTGTCAGCCAATACAAATATCTTGGGTTAATAATAGATTCACAGCTTTCCTTTAAAGCCCATATTGACAAATTGTGTAAAAATATCAAATTAAACCTCGCAAATTTTCGTGCAATTCGGAATGAAATGTCAACTGAAGCTGCATTCGATGATTCTTAGTCACTTTAGCTATTGCATAACCAGTTGGTCCCAGGTTGGTCAGAATGCAAAAAAACCATTGGAAGTTTTGTACAAACAAGTAATTAAAGTGATGGATAAAAAACCAAGGCACTATCATCACTGTGCAATTTTAAACAAATACAGTATTTTAAACTGGGACCGTCTTCACATATTTGCAGATTTAAATTTGATTTATAAAGTACTGCATGATTTGGCCCCAGCTCCTCTGGCTGAGTTCATCAGCCAAAGAAACAGCTCTGAGCGTGTCACTCGAGGCTCTGTCAGAGGTGACTGTCTCATTCCTCTGCGCAGGAGCACTTTCAGTAAGTCAGCCTGGTCAGTGAGGAGCGCTGGTGAGTGGAACTCAGTACCTGAGGAGGTTAAACTGCTTACAACATACAAGCCCTTCACAAAAAAACTTAAAATGTGGCTAGTTAACACCTATAGCTGCCAACACTAAAAGACAAGTATGTTATGTTGTCTTTTTGTTATGATAAAAAAAAATTATGGTTTTATTCTCTCTTAATAGTATAGTTTGATTATGTATCCTGCATTATATTGTCTTTTAGATGTATTTTACTGCTTTTTTACATCATGGCCAGGGGACTACAGATGAAAACTAGCCTTCTGGCTAATTCTGGCTTTTTTAACCATGTGTACTTCATGTGTTTTATGAAATTGCATTGTCCCCTTTCAAAAATAAACTGATAAACTAAACCAACTGTAAGGTAGTGGTAGGGGAAAGTGTGGCTAGACAGCATAGGATGGTGGTGTGTCAGATGACTCTGGTGGTGGGGAGGAAGATTAGGAAGACAAAGGCAGAGAAGAGAACCATGTGGTGGAAGCTAAGACAGGATGAGTGTTGTGCTGCTTTTCGGGAAGAGGTGAGAGAGGCTCTTGGTGGATGGGAGGAGCTTCCAGAAGACTGGACCAATGCAGCCAAGGTGATCAGAGAGGCAGGCAGGAGAGTACTTGGTGAATCTTCTGGCAGGAAAGGAGAGAAGGAGACTTGGTGGTGGAACCTCACAGTACAGGAAATCATACAAGGAAAAAGGTTAGCTAAGAAGAAGTGGGACACTGAGAGGACCGAGGAGAGGCGAAAGCAATACATTGAGATGCAACACAGGGCAAAGGTAGAGGTGGCAAAGGCAAAACAAGAGGCATATGATGACATGTATGGCAGGTTGGACACTAAAGAAGGAGAAAAGGATCTATACAGGCTGGCCAGACAGAGTGATAGAGATGGGAAGGATGTGCAGCAGGTTAGGGTGATTAAGGATAGAGATGGAAATATGTTGACTGGTGCCAGCAGTGTGCGAGCTAGATGGAAAGAATACTTCAAGGAGTTGATGAATGAGGAAAATGATAGAGAAGGGAGAGTAGAAGAGGCAAGTGTGGTGGACCAGGAAGTGGCAATGATTAGTAATGGGGAAGTTAGAAAGGCATTAAAGAGAATGAAAAATGGAAAGGCAGTTGGTCCTGATGACATGGACATGCTTCCATACCTCCTGTGGAGGTATGGAAGCATCTAGGAGAGGTGGCTGTGGAGTTTTTGACCAGCTTGTTCAATAGAATTCTAGTGCGTGAGAAGATGCCTGAGGAATGGAGGAAAAGTGTACTGGTGCCCATTTTTAAGAACAAAGGTAATGTGCAGAGCTGTGGCAACTATAGAGGAATAATGTTGATGAACCACACAATGAAGTTATGGGAAAGAGTAATGGAGGCTAGACTCAGGACAGAAGTGAGTAATTGCGAGCAACAGTATGGTTTCATGCCTAGAAAGAGTACCACAATGCATTATTTGCCTTGAGGATGTTGATGGAAAAGTACAGAGAAGGTCAGAAGGAGTTACATTGTGTCTTTGTACATCTAGAGAAAGCCTATGACAGGGTACCCAGAGAGGAACTGTGGTACTGCATGCGGAAGTCTGGAGTGGCAGAGAAGTATGTTAGAATAATACAGGACATGTACGAAGAAGAATTTAAGGTGGACGTGGGACTGCATCAGGGATCAGCCCTGAGCCCCTTCCTTTTTGCAGTGGTGATGGATAGGCTGACAGATGAGGTTAGAATGGAATCCCCGTGGACCATGATGGTTGCAGATGACATTGTGATCTGCAGTGAAAGCAGGGAGCAGCTGGAAGAACAGTTAAAAAGATGGAGGCATGCACTGGAAAGAAGAGGAATGAAGATTAGCCGAAGTAAAACAGAATATATGTGCATGAATGAGAGGGGTGGTGGGGGAAGAATGAGGCTACAGGGAGAAGAGATAGCAAGGGTGGAGGACTTTAAATACTTGGGGTCAACCGTCCAGAGCAATGGTGAGTGTGGTCAGGAAGTGAAGAAACGGGTCCAAGCAGGTTGGAACGGGTGGAGGAAGGTGTCAGGTGTGTTATGTGACAGAAGAGTCTCTGCTCGGATGAAGGGCAAAGTTTATAAAACAGTGGTGAGGCCAGCCATGATGTACGGATTAGAGACAGTGGCATTGAAGAGACAACAGGAAGCAGAGCTGGAGGTGGCGGAAATGATGATGTTGAGGTTCGCTCTTGGAGTGACCAGGTTGGATAAAATCAGAAATGAGCTCATCAGAGGGACAGCCAAGGTTCAATGTTTTGGAGACAAAGTTAGAGAGAGCAGACTTCGATGGTTTGGACACGTCCAGAGGAGAGAGAGTCTGTATATTGGTAGAAGGATGATGAGGATGGAGCTGCCAGGCAAGAGAGCTAGAGGAAGACCAAAGATAAGGTTGATGGATGTCGTGAGGGAAGACATGATGACAGTTGGTGTTCGAGAGGAGGATGCAGGAGATAGGCTTACATGGAAAAGGATGACGCGCTGTGGCGACCCCTAACGGGACAAGCCGAAAGGAAAAGAAGAAGATAAATGGTGACATAAATTCAAAACCCAACATAATCTCCAATTATATTACCACATTTTATAACAACCTATCCATCCATCCATTTTCTGAGCCGCTTCTCCTCACTAGGGTCGCGGGCGTGCTGGAGCCTATCCCAGCTATCATCAGGCAGGAGGCGGTACACCCTAAACTGTTTGCCATCCAATCGTAGGGCGCATACAAACGAACAACCATTCGCACTCACCTTCACACCTACGGGCAATTTTAGAGTCTCCAATTCATGCATGTTTTTGGGATGTAGGAGGAAACCGGAGTGCCCGGAGAAAACCCCCGCAGACATGGGGAGAACATGCAAACTCCACACAGGCGGGGCCGGGGATTGAACCCTGGTCTTCAGAACTGTGAGTCTGACGCTCTAACCAGTCGTCCACCGTGCCGCATAACGACCTATATACATCTAATTTTAATCAAACAAATAGTGAAACATTTATAAACCGTGTTAAAGTGTTTACACCAAAAAATTCTGAAAGCTTTAAAGATGCTTTTGATGCTGAGCTCTTATGCTCTGAAATATCCGAAGCTGTACATTCAGTGAGTCTAAAGAAATCACCTAGAAATGATGGGCTGATGGTTGAATTGTATCTTTGTTTTTGGGACTTGATCAGTGCAGTGGCGTAAGGATGTGGTCACATGGCACACAAATCCATGCTCAGTTTGTGCTGTTTTTCACTGGATGCTTTTATATTTATTATGTTTTTCATGCAGATATTTATTGTAATTATGATTTCATGACTGTTGGTATAGATTACCAATGGACAATGGCCGGTTCAAACTTATGTACAAATTTGGGTTTTGTCTCTGCTGTAGGAGGAGAACTCCATCATAAACTGAGATCCTTCTGTCCAGTGAACTATTTCAAGTGCAGTGGACTAGTTAATATTATTTTGACAGATATTTTGGAGAAATGTTGTTCCTGCGGGTAAGGATTTTCCTAAAAATATAACAATAAAACAGTCCCAATATTGAAGTGAAATTCTGTGCCTGTATTTTGGGAAGTTTTGATATTTAATTTTACTATATTGATTGTACATTCAGCTGACATGTTCATCCTCAGTTTCTTAATAAGATGCTGTGAAAGGCACTTTGAAAATGTAATCATGTAGCTATGTTTTGAAATATGATATACAGTAGCTACGATGTTTCTAAAGGCTATTTTTCAGCAATGCATTTTCTTTATTGTTCTTAATGTAGCGTATATTGGTTTAGATAAAATCGTAATTAATTTGGAAAGGGAGTCGGAAAGTAAATGCCAGCGTTTCCCTCCGAGGTAATTCAAGCGAACGTTAGAATGTTACAATAAAAACTCTTTGTTTTGCATAGGTCTCTTTTTAAATGTATACTTTTAGGGAAAGTGACGAAAAACCTCTATGAATCTCTATTCTCTAGAAAGCTCGCAACATTCAATAGGAGGATATTTCTCGTTTTCAGCGGTCAAATGTTGCAATCAAACATACACAGTACACAACAGGTGGTTTAATTTAAAGGAAACTTTATGAAAACTACAGGGAAATTCAGGGAACAAAATCAGAGCTTAACATACTTAAAAAAAGATATAGGACGAATTTGGACGGAAATGTCACATTTAAATTGAAAAGAAATCAATGTACCATAGTGCATTTTATTTTTTATTGTTTGTGTCATGAACGGAACAGAGGATAGGACCCAAAAATGCACGACTCCAAACCAAATGGACAGTTTCCAAAAAGAGAGGTTTAATAGACGGGCATAGGTCGGTACACAGGCAGGCAATCCAAGAAAGGCAACAGTATCCAAAAACATGAGGCAAAGAGGCGAGGTCGATAATCGGAACAGGGTCAAGTCTTACTGTGAGTCTGTGACGTGGAAACAAGGAATGCTGGAACGCGACGACAAGGTACAACGAACTGGCGACGAGAGGGAATGAGACACGAGGTTAAATACGGGGTAATTAGGGTGAACGAGGCACAGGCGGTGAAGATGCTCACAGGAGCAGGTGTGTGTGAAACAGGGGGGGAGACAAAACCCAGAACACACACACATGACAGTACCCCCCCCCCTTAACGGCCGGCCCCAGACGGCCTCGGGGCCCCTGGATGGGCAACGTGGAAGTCCCGAATGAGCGAATCATCCATGATAAACGCAGACGGCACCCATGAACGTTCCTCAGGCCCATAGCCCTCCCAGTCCACCAGATATTGAAACCACCTCCCCCTCCGACGAGACGACAACAGCCGCTTCACAGAGAAGACAGGGGCCCCATCCACAAACCGGGGTGGAGGAGGGAAGGCGGGACTCCCGGGCTGGCTTGAGTAGGCTGACGTGAAAAGCAGGGTGAACCTGCATCGACCTTGGGAGCCTCAGCTTCACGGTGACAGGGTTGATGATCTTTGTGATGGGGAAGGGCCCAACGAACCTGGGAGCAAGCTTCTTGGACTCCACCCGGAGTGGAATATGTTTGGTCGAGAGCCAAACTCGCTGACCCACTTTGTAGTTCGGGGCCAGTGTCCTCCGACGGTCAGCAGCGGCTTTGTAGGACCGCCCCTGGCGCAGCAGCATCTGGCTGGCTCGCTCCCAGGTCCTCCTGCAGCGTCTCACCAAGGTCAATGCCGCTGGAACTGGGGCTATCGCAGGAAACAGAGATGGTTGGTAACCATGCACAACGTGAAAAGGCGATAGACCAGTGGATGCAGAGGGGAGGGAATTGTGGGAGAATTCGACCCAAACCAGTTTCTGAGACCAGGATCGCGACTCCTGTGAAGCGAGACATCGGAGCCCAGTCTCCAGGTCCTGGTTCAGCCTCTCGGTTTGACCGTTGGTTTCAGGGTGAAACTCAGATGACAGACTGACGGTAGCACCCATGAGATTGCAAAACTCCTTCCAAAATTGCGAAATGAATTGGGGACCCCTATCAGACACCACATTCTTGGGGAAACCATGGAACTTGAATACCTGATTGATCATTAACTCTGCAGTATCTTTAGCTGAGGGGAGTTTCGGGAGTGCAATGAAGTGAGCCATTTTAGAGAACCTGTCAACTACGGTGAGAATTGTGGTATTACCTTTCGAGGCTGGTAATCCTGTCACAAAGTCTACGGAAATGTCTGACCAAAGACGTTGTGGTTGGCAGGGGTCGCAACTCCCCAGAAGGACGTTGACGAGAGGATTTATTAGCAGCACATACCTGGCAAGCATTGACGTAATCGATAACATCCCTCCTAACATTAGGCCACCAAAAGCGCTGTTCGACCACTGATTGCGTCTTGGCAATGCCTGGGTGACATACAGTTCGGTTCGTGTGAGCCCAGTGGATGACTCTTCCCCTTAAGGTCGGAACCACATAAAGCCTGTTCTCAGGGCAATCTTCAGGGCTAAGAGTGTTTTTCAGACCCCCTTTAACCGCATTTTCAATGTCCCAAACAAAAGCGGAAATGAAACATGACTTGGGCAAAATAGTCTTAGGGTCGGACAAAGAATTCACTTCGCAGAAAATACGTGACAAAGCATCTGGCTTACCATTTTTAGAACCAGGTCGGTAGGATAACATGAAATTAAATCTAGTGGAGAACAGAGCCCATCTAGCCTGCCTAGCATTTAATCTTTTAGCAGTTTTAATATACTCAAGGTTCTTGTGATCTGTCCATACTAAAAACGGAGTCTGTGCCCCCTCTAGCCTGTGCCTCCAATCCATCAAAGCCACCTTGACTGCCAGCAGTTCACGGTCACCAATGTCATAATTTTTCTCAGCTGGGGTCAGTTTTTTAGAGTGAAAAGCACAAGGATGTAATTTATCATCCTTGAGAGATTTCTGGGGGAGCACTGCTCCTATTCCGGCATCAGACGCATCGACTTTCTACCACAAACTGCTGTTTGAGATCTGGCAAAGTAAGGATGGGAGCGGAGGTAAAGCTCGATTTAGGTTTTTGAAAAGTTGCCTGACAAAGCCGGTTCCATACAAAAGGTTTGTGTGGCGAGGTAAGATCATGCAAAGGAGAGGCTATAGAACTGAAATTTCTGGTGAATTTTCTGTTGAAGTTTGCGAACCCTAAGAACCTTTGTACATCGTTGCGTGACGTGGGAGTAGGCCAATTAATAACGGCATCGACTTTGCCAGGGTCCATTTTGACTTCACCTTGAGCGAGGACGAAACCCAGAAAAGAAACGGACGCCTTGTGGAACTCACATTTCTCTGCCTTGACATATAGTTGATTATGCAGTAACCGCTGCAATACAGAGCGGACATGAATAATGTGAGTCTCCTCATCCGGGGAGAATATCAAAATGTCGTCCAATTAGACAAAAACATAAACATTCAACATGTCACACAGGACATCATTGACAAGGTTTTGGAAAACAGCTGGCGCGTTAGTAAGTCCAAAAGGCATTACCAAATGCTCATAATGTCCCGTTGGTGTGTTGAATGCTGTTGGCCTTGTGTTCCGGCCCTGAAAGAGAGAACAACCTCCCTTGTGCGGGTGTGGTTCCAGGCAGCAAGTCAACAACACAGTCATAAGGTCTGTGGGGTGGAAGGGATTTGGCCTTGGACTTGGAAAAAACATCTTTAATTTCCTGGTAACAGGTGGGCACTTGAGATAAATCAGGATCCCCAGATGGGGTCTGTGGATTGTCCTTAGAAACATAGCCCTGAACATCACATGGCGGCTTGAAACAGTTGCTGCCCCATGACATAACCTGCCCAGAGGACCAGTCAATGTGGGGGTTATGTAATTTCAACCATGGGTTCCCTAAGATAAGGTCATGATTCAAGGTGTCAAAAACATGAAAACTAATGCGTTCCGAGTGAGAATCAGGAAATATCAATGTGAGCGTTTGGGTGCGGTGAGTAATCTCGCCCATAAAACTGCCCTCTGCAGCATAGGTGTTGCGGTGGCGTTTTATTTGAAAGGTTCTAAGGTGCATACGTCTAACGAGGAGGGAGTTAAGTAAGTTAGCGTCAGAACCAGAGTCAATTAATACAGGTGTATGAATTTCTTGATCAGGAGAGCATAGTGTCACTTTAGGAAGAACCCGTGTAGGGTCTTCCTTAATGAAATTCAGACTCACCTCTCCCGTGCCCTTGCTACCGGCAACTTTGACGTGACAGTTGCTCACGGAATGACCCAACTGATCGCAGTAGAAGCACCGCCCTTCCCTCAGCCGGCGTTGATGTTCCTCAGGGGAAAGACGGAACCTGCCCAGTTGCATGGGTTCATCCGTGGGGACGCTAGCCAGTGGGTTGAGACCGGAAACAGGGGATCTGCCTTTGTTTGGCTGGTCACCGAGGCTCGTCCTCCAAGTGTGCGGTGACGCAGCCCTCCGCCGATCTCCATCCAGCTCGCGATCCAAAAGCCTCTTGTCGATTTTTACGGCGAGAGCGTGTCCAAGTCGGTCAGCAGGTTGAGTGGGACTACATGATCCTTGACGGCGGGGGATAGTCCTTGAAAAAAGGCATCGAGTAGCGCCCGATTATTCCAATGACTCTCAGATGCTAGAATGCGAAACTCAAACGCGTAATCTGACACCCTGCGCTTGGCTTGTTGTAAGGTGACAAGGGAGCGAGCTGCCTCACGATCTGGTGTGAAAAATTGAAAAATTTGCTCCATAGTCTTTACGAAAAAAGCCCATGAATGACACGCGGCGGAATTGCGGCTCCATTCAGCAGTAGCCCACGCCTCCGCACGACAAGTCAGGTGGGAAATGACGAAAGCGATTTTTGCCAGCTCGGTGGGGAAGGCAGCTGCCTGCAGCTCAAAGTGGAGTTCGCACTGCATGATGAACGGCTTAATGTTCCCAGAATCTCCAGAGAACATCTCCGGTCGAGAGAGCTGTGGGCAGACAGCAGCGGAGGTGGCAGGTGGCTGCATGGTGACTGCTTCACATGGAAATGTTGGTACCGTGGCGGTATCGGGTGTGGTGCCAACTGGTTCCTTCTCTTGAATCATTTTCATAAGAAGTTCAAACTCCGAGGCCACCTGTCTCATCATATTGTCCTGATGCCTTGACAGTCCCTCGAGATGAAGGTGGAGGGCAGCAAGCTGCTCATCCTGCTTCGAGAGGCGTTGACCCTGCGCTTGAAGGGCTTTGCGCACCGGGTCTGAGTCTGCTGGGTCCATGTTATGGCCAGTTCGTTCTGTCATGAACGGAACAGAGGATAGGACCCAAAAATGCATGACTCCAAACCAAATGGACAGTTTACAAAAAGAGAGGTTTAATAGACGGGCATAGGTCGGTACACAGGGAATGCAGCCCTATGGGGGGCACAAGTCAGTGCAAACTGTAGGCCGGTCCCAAGCCCGGATAAATGCAGAGGGTTGCGTCAGGAACGGCATCCGGCTTAAAACCTTGCCAAACAAAATATGAGCGTTCATCCAAAGAATTCCATACCGGATCGGTCGTGGCCCGGGTTAACAACGTCCGCCACCGGCGCCGTCAACCTGCAGGGCGCTGTTGGAAATTCAGCTACTGTGGGTCGAAGTCAAACAACAAGAAGAAGAGGTGGAAAGCGGGTTCTTCGGCAGAAAGAGAAGAGGAAAACACAGAGCCTCGAACTGAATGTGGGGACTTTGAATGTTGGGACTATGACAGGAAAATCTCGGGAGTTGGTTGACATGATGATTAGGAGAAAGCTTGATATATTGTGTGTCCAGGAGACCAGGTGGAAAGGCAGTAAGGCTAGAAGTTTAGGGGCAGGGTTTAAATTATTTTACCATGGTGATGGGAAGAGAAATGGAGTCGGGGTTATTTTAAAAGAAGAGTTGGCTAAGAATGTCTTGGAGGTGAAAAGAGTATCAGATCGAGTGATGAGGCTGAAATTTGAAATTGAGGGTGTTATGTGTAATGTGATTAGTGGCTATGCCCCACAGGTAGGATGTGACCTAGAGGTGAAAGAGAAATTCTGGAAGGAGCTAGATGATGTAGTTCTGAGCATGCCAGACAGAGAGAGAGTCGTAATTGGTGCAGATTGTAATGGACATGTTGGTGAAGGTAATAGGGGTGATGAAGAAGTGATGGGTAAGTACGGCATCCAGGAAAGGAACTTGGAGGGACAGATGGTGGTAGACTTTGCAACAAGGATGCAAATGGCTGTAGTGAACACTTTTTTCTAGAAGAGGCACGAACATAGGGTGACCTACAAGAGCGGAGGTAGAAGCACACAGGTGGATTACATCTTGTGCAGACGATGTAATCTGAAGGAGGTTACCAACTGTAAGGTAGTGGTAGGGGAGAGTGTGGCTAGACAGCATAGGATGGTGGTGTGTAAGATGACTCTGGTGGTGGGGAGGAAAATTAGGAAGACAAAGGCAGAGAAGAGAACCATGTGGTGGAAGCTGAGACAGGACGAGTGTTGTGCAGCTTTTCGGGAAGAGGTGATACAGGCTCTCGGTGGACGGGAAGAGCTTTCAGAAGACTGGACCACTGCAGCCAAGGTGATCAGAGAAGCAGGCAGGAGAGTACTTGGTGTATTTTCTGGCAGGAAAGGAGAGAAGAAGACTTGGTGGTGGAACCTCACAGTACAGGAAATCATACAAGGAAAAAGGTTAGCTAAGAAGAAGTGGGACACTGAGAGGACCGAGGAGAGGCGAAAGGAATACATTGAGATGCGACACAGGGCAAAGGTAGAGGTGGCAAAGGCAAAACAAGAGGCATATGATGACATGTATGGCAGGTTGGACACTAAAGAAGGAGAAAAGGATCTATACAGGCTGCCCAGACAGAGGGATAGAGATGGGAAGGATGTGCAGCAGGTTAGGGTGATTAAGGATAGAGATGGAAATATGTTGACTGGTGCCAGCAGTATGCTAGGTAGATGGAAAGAATACTTCGAGGAGTTGATGAATGAGGAAAATGATAGAGAAGGGAGAGTAGAAGAGGCAAGTGTGGTGGACCAGGAAGTGGCAATGATTAGTAAGGGGGAAGTTAGAAAGGCATTAAAGAGAATGAAAAATGGAAAGGTAGTTGGTCCTGATGACATTCCTGTGGAGGTATGGAAGCATCTAGGAGAGGTGGCTGTGGAGTTTTTGACCAGCTTGTTCAATAGAATTCTAGTGCGTGAGAAGATGCCTGAGGAATGGAGGAAAAGTGTACTGGTGCCCATTTTTAAGAACAAAGGTGATGTGCAGAGCTGTGGCAACTATAGAGGAATAAAGTTGATGAGCCACACAATGAAGTTATGGGAAAGAGTAGTGGAGGCTATACTCAGGACAGAAGTGAGTATTTGCGAGCAACAGTATGGTTTCATGCCCAGAAAGAGTACCACAGATGCATTATTTGCCTTGAGGATGTTGATGGAAAAGTACAGAGAAGGTCAGAAGGAGCTACATTGTGTCTTTGTAGATCTAGAGAAAGCCTATGACAGAGTACCCAGAGAGGAACTGTGGTACTGCATGCGGAAGTCTGGAGTGGCAGAGAAGTATGTTAGAATAATACAGAACATGTACGAGGGCAGCAGAACAGCGGTGAGGTGTGCTGTCGGTGTGACAGAAGAATTTAAGGTGGACGTGGGACTGCATCAGGGATCAGCCCTGAGCCCCTTCCTTTTTGCAGTGGTGATGGATAGGCTGACAGATGAGGTTAGACTGGAATCCCCGTGGACCATGATGTTTGCAGATGACATTGTGATCTGCAGTGAAAGCAGGGAGCAGCTGGAGGAACAGTTAGAAAGATGGAGGCATGCACTGGAAAGAAGAGGAATGAAGATTAGCCGAAGTAAAACAGAATATATGTGCATGAATGAGAGGGGTGGTGGGGGAAGAATGAGGCTACAGGGAGAAGAGATGGCAAGGGTAGAGGACTTTAAATACTTGGGGTCAACCGTCCAGAGCAATGGTGAGTGTGGTCAGGAAGTGAAGAAACGGGTCGAAGCAGGTTGGAACGGGTGGAGGAAGGTGTCACGTGTGTTATGTGACAGAAGAGTCTCTGCTAGGATGAAGGGCAAAGTTTATAAAACAGTGGTGAGGCCAGCCATGATGTATGGATTAGAGACAGTGGCACTGAAGAGAAAACAGGAAGCAGAGCTGGAGGTGGCGGAAATGAAGATGTTGAGGTTCGCTCTCGGAGTGACCAGGTTGGATAAAATTAGAAATGAGCTCATCAGAGGGACAGCCAAGGTTCGATGTTTTGGAGACAAAGTTAGAGAGAGCAGACTTCAATGGTTTGGACACGTCCAGAGGAGAGAGAGTGAGTATACTGGTAGAAGGATGATGAGGATGGAGCTGCCAGGCAAGAGAGCTAGAGGAAGACCAAAGAGAAGGTTGATGGATGTCGTGAGGGAAGACATGATGGCAGTTGGTGTTCGAGAGGAGGATGCAGGAGATAGGCTCTCATGGAAAAGGATGACGCGCTGTGGCGACCCCTAACGGGACAAGCCGAAAGGAAAAGAAATAGAAGAAGAAGGTCGGTACACAGGGAGGCAATCAAAGAAAGGCAACATTATCCAAAAACATGAGGCAAAGAGGGGAGGTCGATAATCGGAACAGGGTCAAGTCTTACTGTGAGTCTGTGACGTGGAAACAAGGAATGCTGGAACGCGACGACAAGGTACAACAAACTGGCGATGAGAGGGAATGAGACACGAGGTTAAATACGGGGTAATTAGGGTGAACGAGGCACAGGTGGTGAAGATGCTCACAGGAGCAGGTCTGTGTGAAACAGGGGGGAAGACAAAACCCGGAACACACACCCATGACAATTTGGGGTAAATTTTTACTGTCATCCATCCATCCATTTTCTTCCACTTATCCGAGGTCAGGTCGCAGGGAGCTACTGAGCTTTAGCAAGGACGCCCAGACTTCCCTCTCCCCCGTCACTTATCCAGCTCTTCAGGGGGGATCCAGAGGCGTTCCCGGGCCAGCTGGTAGAAATAGTCTTGCCAGCGTGTCCTGGGTCATCCCCAGGGTCTCTTTCCGGTTGGACATGCCCGGAAAACCTCACCAGGGAGACGTTCAGGAGGCATCCTAATCAGATGCCCTAGCCACCTCATCTGGCTCCTCTCAATGTGGAGGATCAGCGGCTCTACTCTGAGCCGTTCCCGGATGACCGAGCTTCTCACCCTATCTCTCAGGGAGAGCCCGGACACCCTGCGGAGGAAACTGTTGTTTTTTCGGTCATGACCCACAGCTCGTGACCGTAGGTGAGGGTAGGAACATAGATCGACCAGTAAATTGAGAGCTTTGCCTTTCGGCTTCGCTCCTTCTTCACCACAACGGACTGATACAAATTCCGCATCACTGCATGCAGACGCTGCACCGATCCGCCTGTCGTATTCCCGTTCCCTTCTTCCCTTACTCGTGAACAAGACCCCAAGATAGTTGAAGTCCTCTACTTGGGGCAGTATCTCATCCCCGACCTGGAGAGAGCATGCCACCCTTTTCCGATTGAGGACCATGGTCTCAGATTTGGAGGTGCTGATTTTCATCCCAGCCGTTTCATACTCGGCTGCGAACCGCTCCAGTGACAGTTGGAGATTGCGGCTTGATGAGGCCAACAGAGCCGCATCATCTGCAAAAAGCAGAGATGCAATACTGAGGCCACTAAACCGGACCCCCTCTACACCTCGGCTGCGCCTAGAAATTCTGTCCATAAAATTTATGAACAGAATTGTTGACAAAGGTGGAGTCCAACCCTCACCAGAAACGAGTCCTACTTACTGCTAGCAATGTTGACCAAACTGACACTGGTCGTAAAGGGACCGAACATCCCGTATCGGTCCCAATTCAAGGTCAGCAGCACTCCATCCCCACTATACACAGTGTTGATGGTGCGCTGCTTCCTCCTCCTGAGATGGTGGATGGTGGACCAGAATCAGCAGCATCGCTGAATTTCCAAGTCATTAGAAATAGGAGATTACAGCAGAATTTTGCCCCATTGACTCCCATTATAAATAATATTTTTCAATATCCTGTAAAGCTGATGTCTTACAATGCTTCTGCAATTATTTCTCAACATTTCTCATTGAAAATAAAAAAAATAATTCAGTTTTGCATATAATTAGACTATTCACCCACGACGTGGGGGCAAAGACCGCGACATCATTTTCAGGCGTCGGCCGCTGAAGAGAGATTTTATTTTATTTTATTTTATTTTATTTTATTTTATTTTATTTTATTTTATTTTATTTATTTATTTATTATTATTTTTTTAATTTTAGAAACACAAATTCGCCAGGGGTGCGTGTTACGTGCACATCCGCCTATGTGTGTGTGTTTGGCACCATTATGACATTTTTAGTGTTACAGCTACAAAGTTTGATTTCACCACAATACTTACATATGAGGGGCCGTTAGGGACATTAGAACTGTGAGGCAGATGTGCTAACCAGTCGTCTACCGTACTGAAAATAAACACATACACAAAATATACTCATATCTGCACACAAAATATACCTTCATACTAAGACTAAGTATGAGGGGCTGTTAGGGACATTATTCAGGATTAGCTCTCACACTTACTATTCAAATGCTTTCACACATACACAAACTACTGAAAGGTTCTCAGGACTACTAAACACTCTCATACACACGAGTCTTTCTCTCATTAACACTACTCAAATGCTCTCATACACACAAGTCTTGCTCTTATTAACACTACTCAAATGCTCTCATAAACATGAGTCTTGCTCTCATTAATACTACACAAATGCTCTCATTAACACTACTCAAATGCTCTCATTAACAGTACTCAAATGCTCTCATTAACACTACTCAAATGCTCTCATACGCACGAGTCTTGCTCTCATTAACACTACTCAAATGCTCTCATACGCACGAGTCTTGCTCTCATTAACACTACTCAAATGCTTTCATACACACGAGTCTTGCACTCATTAACACTACTCAAATGCTCTCATATGAACGGGTCAATCACATTCTCGTGCACATCACTGGCATTCACGAGTTCATCACAATCATGCTCACACGTGAATAGTGTAAATCATTTATTTGGTCATTCAATTCAAAAAGTGAAATTATAGAGATGAACTACACACTGCATACACTCAGAGTGAAGTATTTCATATTTAAAATATGTATTATTTTGATGATTGTAGCACATAGCAAATAAAAAAATAAATAATCCCCATATTGAGAAACTAAAATATAACGTCAAACGAAATAATGAATTAATTCAAGAAATAAAATGATTTTTAATGTGGAAATTAGGCAGGAATTTGCCCTCTGAAAAATACTTCAGTGTTTAATCACTCTATGAGTACTGAAGAAAAACTTTTCTACTATATGATAATTTATTGAGATGTACCTACATTAAAAAAAGTCATGAAATATTTTACTCTGACTGTGTGTAATCTGGAGTGCATATCTATGACAGGAGTTTCACGACGACAATTAAATTCCTTCATCCCCTTTGGACACCTCATTAGGTACACCGGTGCAGTGTAACGAACCGTATACGTTTCAGATTGTAACGCAGCGGTGTTGAAACTCTGCCTTGAGTCCAGGAGTAAACACACGTCCACTGCGCTTTAGCCCGAAAGGCACATTTATTCGGCAGCATCAGCATCCAAATAATAGCATCTCGCTCTTGAAAGACGAGCCAGCCTAGCCCTACGTCATACACGACACTTCTTCTGATTGGCCGACCATTATGTCATATCCTAGAGCATTTACACCTTAAAAGCAGACATTTTAAATCAATGAGGAAAACCATTATTGTAACACAATAATCAACAAGTATACGACATATAAACATTAAAAATATGTATATGTATGGACTATAGAGTATAATGCTATGTAACGCTACTGCTTAAGTTACTTACTATTGTACTTTATGGCTGTTGGTCAATGCCATATTTTATTTTGAAACCACTTACTTTTCAACTCATATAAATACACGTTCACATACACGCCTCAAATGTCTGCACACATACAGGTCAAATACACTCGCATGAACATGTCAAATCTATTCACATACCATCCTCAAATCCATTCATAAAATATACTCAAATCCTTTCACATTTCCATCTCAAATGCTCGCATTCATGCTTGTGGGAAAAAAAAGATTTATTTTAAGATAGATAGATAGATAGATAGATAGATACATTTTGACACTTAGTTATAGACTTATAACTATAGATAAACACATAGATAGTGAAGGTAATATAGAGTTTCAGGGTAGACAAGGATGTTTATTGCAGTAAATCAGATAAGGGTGTGGGAGTTTATTGCAGGAAAGATCCCACCAGGGTGCATGTGGAGGCCACAAAGAACAGATGTCGAGGAAGACAATGGCTGCGGGGGGCCACTGTAAACATGTGATGCAAGACTGTGGGACGGCGTCTGGCGATGGCATCTGGAGCCAGCGGCAAATGGTCATCATTCTGCAGAGCAACGATGACGTCAGATGGGACCATGGACCAATCAGACGACAGTGTTTCCATACTTCCTCTTTGAAACATTGTATTAGTGGGGGGCAAGAACAGAGAGCTTTGTTCAGTCTGCGCTGTCATGGCTGAGGCTAGGATAAGCGTAGCTGCTGACCCAGAGCTCTGTAAAATGTATAGACTCCTCTGTCAGGAATAAATTGGTTGACTTGTAGCACGTTATAATTGTAGTTCTTCCACGAAAACGAACACGCATGGAACCTCGAAAGTAATAGGTGATTATAAAATACATGGTTCCTTCAAATGGACCCCGACGTGATCCTGGAAGGGCATTAGATAAAAAGACAGAGGAGTGGACAGAGATTAATTGGACTGCAATCTCCCCGGTGCACCGACAGAAAAAGGTGAGCGGAAACCTGTTTAGAATAAGATTAGTGTGCCACCAAAACCCTGGGTTGTGAATTGGACAGTCGAGTGTAGAGGTAATGAATGTGATATGTGTCGGCGTGATTACCAGAAGTCATTGGAGGATTTGTGGATTGAAATAGAAATCAATTGTTAGCTGGCGGAAACAAGCAGGATTTAGAAGTGTGTGGGCAAGGAATGTAAGTTGTTTCACGTAGCAGATGAGTTTCAGAAGGAAGAAAGAGAGGTTATTCTGAAAGGAAAAAAAGATGAAGGAAAAGTTGGACGCTGCAGGGTGGAGAGAGAAAAGAGATTTGAATAAGAAAAAAGAAGAGAATGAAAAATTGAGGAGAAAAATTAATGAGATTTGTCTGGTGTGCACTGCCATGGCAGCTGTTCAGCGAAAAAAAAAAAAAAAAAAAGAGCGACAAATTCCCCCACTCAATACAATTTGCGGACCTTCCCGAAAACGGCCCCCAGTGACGTCCCGATATCCGGCTTTGCCGGTCAAGGGAGCTGCTCAAATGACAGACCAATTGTAGAGGGGAAATAAAACTCCCATCAATTCTGCACGAGTCCGCATTCAAGAAGGTGGGTTAATATACAAAAAATTGTCTTTTAAAAGATTTTGAGTTTTTACAGAAACGGCTGCCCGGACTGGCTGCTGTTGGTGAAATTTGGATCCAGGGGCTGAAAAAGTTGACGGACAGCATGAGCCTGGCGTGTGCTGACGTGTGTTTGCGGTCATCCGTGACATGTTCCCGCTCTCCGAGCCGATGGTGACGAGGCACCCAGACTACAAACCTATCATGGATCCCAGTTCTCACTTTGAAAATTGCATAAGTATTTGGACAGATAAGACAAGGTCACATCCCTCCCGTTTAAGAAGGGCAAATGTTATTTATAGAATTGCTTTGCTTGACAGATTGCCAGCTGAAGTTAGGACTGAACTCTTAAAGACCCTGACCTCATGAAAGGGGAAGATAGCTTCTTTAATCGTCATGTGTCACACCATTTGAAACTTTATGCCGACAGACAACACAAATCATCAGATGAGGTAAAGGACATGCAGGAAAAACTTTTGAAGTTACAATTGGCCCAGGCCCGTAAAGTGGCCATTAAAAAATATATAAATAAATAAATAAAAAATACAAAATGGAAGCAGAAAAGCAGATGTGGATGGTGCAGGGGTCAACGAGGAGACGAGGCGGGAGTCGTGACAGGGAATACACCAACGGGGGCAGGGGAAGCGCTCGCCGACGTCCACCGGACCAAGCATGCTTCAATTGTGGTCAGTATGGACACTGGTATTGTCAATATAATGCTCCCCCACTGATGCAACAGAGACCTCCAGTGGGACCTGGAGAGGCCCCACCTCAAAGAGGAGGCTACAGAGCTCCACACGGCAGAGGTGGACGCAGCCCGGCACCCTGGCAACAGCATCTGCAGCAGGCTCCACAGCAACAACAGCCATCTAGCCAGTACTACTGCGATGAGGACTGGTCCGAATCCCCAATGAGCCTGGAGCCAGGGGACGGAGGAAAGGCAGAGCCTCTTATCCCCGCTAAGGTGAACAAAACGGACATCCACATGCTAATGGACAGAGGTGCCACATATTCATCTGTGTGTTTACCACTTCCCGCATCCAAACACTTAGGGAAGACGACCACCTTAATGAGCTTTGCAGGAGTGCCCATGAGTCTGCCAATTACGACACCATTAAAGACTGAAATTGCTGGACAGACACATGAACATCAGTTTGTCCTGATGGGGGGGGGGGGGCTCCAGTGAATCTGATGGGCAGAGATCTGTTTATCAAAACCGGGGCTACCGTCCTTTGTAGCCCGGACGGACTGACGATACGGTTGCCCGATGGGACTGTGATGAACTGAGAGTGGAAAATTGTCCACCCCATGGAACATGGTACAACATGAACTTCCGGAAGCGACCGCTGCAGAAACCAAGGAGGGAGGTGACGTCTACTAGGCCTTCCTGCGGTGGAAGCCCTGAATCGACTCTCTTGCCTCCTACAGCCCTCCGATCGATCCCCTCCATCTCACACTGTACTATGAGAAAAATGATTATTTGGTTTACAGAGAAGCTTTTGAGTCAATACAGGAGGAAAACTGGATGCTCAATAGTAAAGGTATCTACATAGGGAAGCAAGGTGTGGCAGCTGCCTCCACCTTGACGCCAGAGCAGAGTGAGTGGTTTATGATGAGTTTGACATCTTTTCCACACTTTTTCACTTGCACTTACACTAGGTCATGAAGCCTGAGAACTGGGACCGATGGTAAGAAAATGCCATTTGGAAAATGATTGGCAACAAAGTCAAATACAATGTGTTGTACTTTCCCAGTACTGAATGTTTTTGTATTCAAGGTACCATGGTGGACGGAGGGGTGTTGGAGCATGTAACTATAGCGCGATTTCATGGCAGAGAGCTCTCGGACCATGAGGACGCCGCACAGCTGTTGAACTCGCTGCCGGACTCACTGTGGTCCGAGGGGCCTTCAGATGGGGGTCTATGTGCATCCGTGACTCCGGTAACATTCGAGGTAGACCCGACTGCTTTTGTTAACGTGCCGTAGTATCCTTGTAAACAAGACGCCGCAGAAGATATCGCAGAAACCCAAATTCTGAATTCCAAACGCTTTGGTCCATAAATTATGTTATGAAACCCTCCGCTCAAGCTGCAGAACTGCTGGCCATGTGCAGGGCACTGGCGCTATCTGAAAGTCAGAGTGTTACTATTTATTAATGGTGCTGATGCTGCAGCATAAAAAAAAGTATCAGGGTAATAAATGGATGCTGAAGGAAAATATGTTGTTAAACAGGATCAGTTAATTGACTTTCTCCCTGCAGTAACAGTTGATGTAGTGCGCGGCGCCAGAGGAAGACAAACGTAAGTGGCGAAAGACAGGTGCTGAGTATGATGACAAGGAGAAGCTGTGATTTGGCCCGACGAGAGGAGCCAAGGAGACTGGTCTTAACTACAGGAAAGTTCATGTGGTTAGTGGTTGAGGAAGCACACACCCCGACACATAAGAGTTATGTGTCAATGCTGTACAAGCTGCGCTTTTGGTGGCACTCTGATCTTCTGCGTAAGGTAAAAGATTTTTGTGTTTTTTGTGATATATGTCAAGATTTCAGTGTTTGCCCTCCAACGAAGTGGGAATTGCAACACACTGAGATGGGCCGATGCCCGAATGATGTAGTGGTAATGGACCGAACCGAAAATGTTGGTCCCAGTCCAAGGCATAAGGTACTTATTAATTATTGTCGACACTTTTTCTGGATGGCCCAAAGGCTATCCTCGTGCAAAAGAAAACGTGCCGTCTGTCGACAAAGCGCTGGTTAACCATTATATCCCGACGCATGAGTTTCCACGAGTAATCAGGCCTCTATTGTAAAAAAACGTGGACTTAGTGTGAATGGTATAAATATTCCGTGCGATATGTTTTAGAAATTGTGTACACAATATAAAGTAAACCTTAGAACTTTTATGAATAAAATTACATGACTATTTATGTAAATAGTTATATAGCGCTTCAAATGGTACCCATTATATTTATTAACTAAATAAATAAGGCATACATATTGTATGTATAAATAGGTATGCATATGATATTCTGGAAGATAAATTAAACAATAGATAAATTAAGGCGTGTGCCCGGCGGATGTGATCAAGCCAGAGTGGCATCGTGACTTTCTACTACCGGGTCAGCAGAGCGGACCACAGCGGCTCTACGTGCCTGGGATAAAAGCCTGAAAACAGTACCGAAGGTTTTTGGTGTCAGAAAACGCAGAAAAGTTTGAATAAATGGCGTGCAAGTTGCTATCTGAGCTGGTGAATGGGATTTGATATGTCTTGCTTAGAGAGTGGCGGCACGGTGTACGACTGGTTAGAGCGTCAGCCTCACAGTTCTGAGGACTGGGGTTCAATCCCCGGCCCCGCCTGTATGGAGTTTGCAAGTTCTCCCCGTGCCTGTGTGGGTTTTCTCCGGGCACTCCGGTTTCCTCCCACATCCCAAAAACATGCATTAATTGGAGACTCAAAATTGGCCGTAGGTGTGACTGTGAGTGCGAATGGTTGTTTGTTTGTGTGTGCCCTGCGATTGGCTGGCAACCAGTTCAGGATGTACCCCGCCTCCTGCCCGATGACAGCTGGGATAGGCTCCAGCACGCCCGCGACCCTAGTGAGGAGAAGCGGCTCAGAAAATGGATGGATGTTTAGAGACCACTTGAAGGGATAGAGGATCGTGAGAAGCACTTTAGCGCATACGATGGCTTTAGTCTTGTTTGTGCCTAGAAGAGGAGCTTTGACATAGGTTGCAAAGTAATGAAAGATGTGTTAACTTGTGTGTCAGAGGGAGTCATTTTTTGTGTTTTTTATGGAGTGGCACACAAGTAAGCGGCTGGAAGACTGCAATTGGGAATATACAGGGAGTCTGTAATTGTTGTAAGTAGATATACATAGAAGTTCGTGTTTGTGGCAAACCGGATTAAGAAAATTACGCGAGGCACACCAGTCAACTAAAGACATCCTTACAATATTTAGTTGATACAGTATAGTGACTATTAATACAGCATAGCGAATGCAACTCTTTTCATTCACAGAAGTGAAGGATATGCCAGAGGTGTCAAGTTAAGTTGCTACTTACGCTACTTACGTCATGAGACTGTCCCTAATTTGCATCATGTACAAGGGAAATGTGTGGAGAACATGTTTTTGAGAATGGCTAATATGGTATGAGGATTAATCTGTTTGATTGTCTCCCCAGATTCAGCACTAGAGCAGGGAGGACAAAGATTTTTCCATCTGTCTGGCAAGTAAATTTTGAGGAGGTTTATTTATTTGCATTCTGTCTCCTAAATCAGGTTGATTACAACAATTTGTGGACAAGCGGAGAGCTACTTTTTGAGCAAAATGATAATAGTGAAGCACCATATATAGATTAATAAATACAAGTTAAGGTTTATTGAGGAAATAGCAGACAGAATAATCTGGGATTTCCTTCTGAGACCCAGAGCTCTAAATTCGCAGGGAATGGGCACCAAATGGTTTATGTCAGGACACAGGCGTCCCAGCTGGGGGGGGGGGGGGGGGGGGGGGGCAGCTTTACGACGGGGCGTGTGTGAGTTTTATGAGTTTATTGTCCATAGAGGGCATACCCCCTATATATATATATATATATATATATATATATATATATATATATATATATATATATATATATATATATATATATAACAAAATTAAAAAAATCACCAGAACATCTGACACATGGTTTTAACATGATTTAAGGCATAACATATTGGAGACTTGAAAAATGTCCCCTTTTCATTTGGCGTCCCCTTTGCGTGAGTGTGTAAGGACGCCTAAGTCCCCCGTAACCCTCATTCACAAGTGCAAACACACACACAAACACATCCTGATTAGTTTTCTATAGCGCTTTACCAAACGGACCCCACTATTATAATCAATGTTGCTCACTATCTTACAGAACAGGGACCTCAACCTGCTAAATGCTGCTTACAGTTTCTGTAAGAACCTCATTGTTTACTTTAATAGTGTATGGACTTTAAACAATTTCTGCTGCTTTTTAGACAATTACTGAATTATGTTCTTTAAGCATTGGAACTTCAAACCATTTATGCGCTTTTAAAAATTCTGCAATTCCATCCATCCATCCATTTTCTCCTCAGTAGGATCGCGGGCGTGCTGGAGCCTATCCCAGCTATCATCGGGCAGGAGGCGGGGTACACCCTGAACTGGTTGCCAGCCAATCGGAGGGCACATGTAAACAAACAACTCCTGCAATTCGAAGCTTTTATTTTATTACGTGAGCTAGCCTAATTTTGTCTCTCGCGGGATGTCAAAAAACACTTTCCTAGAATTTTGCTTGAGACTATTTTATTCCGCCGTGTAATGGACTTTAAACCTAAAATGTTGCGTTTATCGACGGAGTGGAGTCACCAACCATCGATTTGGTGCACAGGTATTCAACCCTAATCCGTCAACTAATCTTACTTCGCACCTCATAGATCCTTTGGGACATTAAGTCCCTCCAGATATTTTTAAACTACTGTCGGTGAGGCGTTTGGGGATCTCCCCTTGTATCCCACCATTTTCTACTTCTTCAGAATCAGAATCATCATTATTTGCCAAGTATGTCAAAAACACACAAAGAATTTGTCTCAGGTAGTTGGAGCCGCTCTAGTACGACAACAGACTACTTACTTTTGAGACATAAAGACATAAAAACACAATCACTGAGCAATAAAAGGTTACCAGTAATGTGGTAATGCCGGTACATTTTGTCAAACTTTTATTTTTTGAAGATTGTGCAAAAAGATGCAGAGTCCTCTAGCAATTAGAGCAGTTTGAAATGACTAATAGAACAATAGTCCGGTGCAATGACCATTGTGCAAACGGCGCAGAGACTTCAAGGAATTGATGCAGTTTAAAGTGACTAGTAGTGCGATAATCTGGGACAATGTGCAAATGTTGCAGATGCTACTCAGGCACATGAGTGGCCAGTATTGGTCAACAACAGATATGCAAATACTGCAGTGTGGCGAGACTATTACAGTGATTGGACGAGTAATGTATAATTGGACCGACAGAGATGTGACAACAAACTCAAGACAAAATTGACAGCATGTTGCAATGGAGTTCTACGTAAATGAACTGTTTAAGAAGTTAATGGCAAGAGGGAAGCTGTTCGAATGTCTGCTTGTTTTAGTTTGCATTGTTCGGTAGCGCCTATCTGAGGGAAGGAGCTGGAAGAGGTGGTGACCAGGATGTGGAGGATCCAAGAGGATTTTGCATGCTCTTGTCTTGCGCTTGGCTTAATATTTTGTTGAAGCACTTTTGGCAGCAATCACAGCCTGAAGTCTTCTTGGGTATGTCTCTACAAACTTGGCACACCTGTTTTTTTCTGCATTTTCTCCCATTCTTTTCTGCTGATCCTCTCAAGGTCAGTGCCTCTTCTTTTCCAGATATGATGCTTGTAATTCAGGCCAAAAAGTTCTATTTTGGTTTCATCAGACCAGATAATTCTGTTTCTGCAGGTCTGAGAATCCTTAAAGTGTCTTTTGGCAAACTACATGTGCCATGTGCCTTTGAGTGAGAAGGGGCTTCCATCTGGCCACTCTACCATAAAAGCCTGATTGGTGGCGTGCGTTAGCCCTTCTGAATGGTTCCGCTATCTCCACAAAGGAACGCTGGAGCTCCACCTTAGTGATCATAGGGTTCTTGTTCACCTCTCTGACCAAGGCCCTTCTTCCCCGATTACTCAGCTTAGTCGGCTGGCCAGATCTAGGAAGGGTCCTGGTGGTTTCAAACTTCTTCCATTTCCGAATAATCAAGACCACAGTGCTTTTCGGGACCTTCAATGCGACTGAAATTCTTTTCTATTCTTCCCCAAATTTGTGCCTTGACACACATCTCGGAGGTCTCCAGATGATTCCTCAGACTTCATTGCTTGGTTTCTGCTCTGATATCCACTGCCAACTATGAGACCTTAGATAGACAGGTGTGTGGTATTTGGATATGCCACTGATTGAACTATTACTCCAGGATGTTCCGTTGTTTAATCCCCGCCTCTTTCAGGAACGCAAATACAGCAATGCACTTTTAGTTTATTAAAACATGCACGCAAGGTGCCGCCAAACGCCCACTAGGAACAATTGCTGGGACACAAGCAACACTGAGAGTTACTGCAATGTGGACTTCCATTCGGGGTTTCGTCAACTGAAGATAAAATGTCTCTTTTGATATTCCATGAACTCTGCAGAAATATTCCAAATGTATGCCTTGATGTCTGTGTCATTGTGTCAACTTTACAGGTCCAGTTGACTTGAATTGTTCGTCTTGATTTGAAGCCAAACAGAATGAAATGCGATTGAACAATAAGCAATTGATCTGCCAAGACTAAACAATCATTCTATGTGCTTGATGTGCTATGAGTAAGAGTACAAAGTTGGAAGTATTTTATATTAATATGGTTTTTACAACATTTTTATGGCTAAATTGTAGACTAAAATTCATGTAGATGGGCGTGGTCTTCTCCGGTTCCCTCTTAGACACGCCTCCTGGGTATTTAACCTTTGACTCCTGCCTCTTGTGTCCTGCTTCTCTGCTGTCCTTGCTGGCTAATCTCACCAGCCGCGGGGTGGCTTTGGCCAACACCCTGCCCCTTCCTTTTCCGTGGTCCTCTGGTGCCACCAGGTGCCTCCACGTGTACGAGCGCCCGCCTCAACCCGACGGCGGCTTCGATTGGTTTTACTTGCCGCAATCTGTTGGCGGAGCCTCAGTAAGCAACTAACAGCATTCCGTACCGGCCACGTACGCAGCTGAGAGCAAGAATGGGCCCGCCACAAGTTCAATCGTCAGGAAAGTTACGAGCGCACCCCGAGGGGACAACAATTTTCCTTTTTCCACCTGTTTTTGTTTTATTTTTGTGCATCTTCTTCAACCAAACCTGACCCGTACCTCCCGAGATGCAAGGAAAAAGACCAGTACCTTTTTCCTAAATTTTATACATATAAAAAGAGACGTGGTGCCCTTTCGAGACAACATTTTTTGATTCTAACGTTAAACGTCTATCGGACAAAACCGGAAGTGAACGCAGCCGTGCACCTTTGACAAATTTATTTCTTAAATAAATTTTGTTTTATCCAAATGCCAATATACGGTACATCTGTAACATAGCAAAATGTGGAAAATGTGAAGTGGTTATAATACTTTCTGGTGGCACTGTAGGCCATGTTCAGCTGGCCACTAAATTTAAATCTATTGAATAACTGAGTGTGCGCTCCGATGGGCTGGTGACCAGTTCAGGGTGTACCCCGCCTCTCGCCCAAAGATAGCTGGGAAAGGCTCCAACATGCCCAGGACCCTAGTGAGGATAAGCGGTACATAAAATGGATGCTCCATCATCATCTAGTCAGTGACGTTGATTGCTTCCAGTAGTGTCCATTTCATTTTCTACTGAAAGACTTCATCCAATTACTGCTTCCAACTTTGCAAACAATTCATTGTATAATTTTGCTCTCTTTTGGTCAGCTGTTCATTGTTTCTTCCTCAAGGGCCTTGCATTTACTCACATTATGCATTGAAGGAGATTTTTTTTCTTACAGACCGTGCCAACAGGTTGGAGAATCTCTGATTCGTTCATGGCAAAAAATAAAATCAACTCACAGTCATCCCCCCCTGCATGGCTGTACAGCATCTTCAATAATCTCTGTCCATTTCGAGGATGATCTTCCAGTTGAATAGCCTTTCCTGGCATGGCCGCGAGAGAGACGGTGAAATAGTTTGCGACTGCAACAAAATATGAGATTGGACACACTGGGCTTTAAATAGACACAAAAGGAATGAAGACGCTGGTTTCTTTTTCTCATGAGGAGGGCGTATGGGAGATTGTTCAGATTACAGCCTCTCAACACGCTCTAAACAATCTCTCCCGTCGCTCCTGCATTTATTTGAAAATAGGGAGGTTTCTAAGTTTACAAGACATAACGTACTAAGCTACAAGACACAACACACTAAGGGTAGGGTTTCAAGGTGAAAACATGGGACCAACACCTGCCACGTCCCGGCCACGTCCTTCTCTCTGATGATTCCTGCTGAGTCATCTTCTTGAAGGTTGAGACACGTTCCTTTCTCAAAATCGTCGATAATACTAATGCAAGCTAAGCAAATAAATGATAACTTCTACAATATATTTAACATTTCCCTCCTGTTTATCATGTATTTGTACAAATTCCCATATCATTTTACAGTCATTTCATTTCGATTTTTTTAACTGTAGAATAATTTTTATGAAACAAATACATTTACACTCAGAGTAAACTTGTCATACATGAATGTTGTAGTTTAAACATCGTAATCACCTTGATCAGGAAACAAATCAGGTAAAACAACATCATCATCATCATCATCGTCATTATTTTCAACCTCCAATAAAGGATACATATGCTCCATACGGTTCCATGTGGGTAATTGCTGTGGTGATTAATCTACTGATTAAAGCCCGAATGCATGGGATACAACAACATCCACACAATGTCAGAATGGCTGCAAAAACAGCAATTGATATCAATATTTGTGAAATTAGGGTTTTGTATTTACCAAAAACGTCCATCCAACTGTCCCACAAGGAGTGTTGATTGAGGGTCCGTAGACCATCGATGGCTCTGGTCAAGCTGCCATCTGAAGCAGTATTGTTTGTTCTCCAAACATACCGCAAACACCTCCCTCTCTTGCGAGCAGCATGTCGACAGCTATGCTGTCTTGGAACGTCCTTGAGCTGCTCGTGCACAGCTTCCAACCCACTCTGAGTCCAATTTCCTAATCTCTGTACATTGAAGTGGATATAGTTTATCCCATCAACATTTTATTAATCGTACACCACCAGCATATGAAGTATTCAAATCCTCCTGCAACTTGGTCAGCTAATTTGTATTGATTAGGAACCCCACGAGGAACACCTATGGTGTCGATGTATGTTTTATGTTGGATAATTTTGCCTCTGCCAGGATAAATCTCTTTTTTGTCTATGTTCTAGATTGGACAAAAACATTGGTGCCCTTTCCATTAAATCTTGAACAGGCATAGGGTATACTGTCACATGCAATATCAAAGTGATAATAGCCCACAATCCAGCTATATCTTTAGATAATCTATCAAACAGTCTATCATCTCCGCACCACCACCAGATGTCGCTCCGTGATACTGGCATAAACTTTGGTCCGACTTTTAAGGTTACTTTACACTGTGTGTCGTTCAGTGGTCCTAATTTTTTGCCTTTACTAATCATGTTTGTACAAGTGAAATTATTTGGTGCTACTAAAGTAGAAAGCATCGGTTTGTGTTTATCTGCTTCTGTTACGGGATATATAGGATCCCATGATTTACACCTCTCAGTTGGTACAGTAGCGTTCATTAATGGAATAATACAATCTTGTGATAATTGTGCCGGAACTATGCGCAACAAAGGCCTGGGACCCATGCAAACCACACAATCTTTTCTCGCTACATTTGCTGCTTGTTCCACCAATAGTAACCAATTGTTATTTTGTCCTGAAACTCCTGTGACAACAAGGAACCAATCATCAGTAGTTATGTTGTTAACCATTCAAATTTGTCCACCTTTCTTTGAAGTTTTCAATGGCATTTCTGGTTTAACACGGTTCCGATAACACAATGCTACTTGGAAGTGGGGATCTTTTCCGCCAGAATATGCCCACAAGCTCATCATTGGTGAGAGCCGCATATGGAATTATGATTAAAGCAGCTTGATTTTGGGGGGCACAAAATATTAAACCGGTTTGCTACGTTTGGAGGCCATGCCCACAGTCCTGATCATCAGCTGTACTCCTTTTGATAAGAGTTAATGTTTCAAAATTTTCCATTATTGGGTTCGTCATATTGGTCCAGTTGGTAGGTGATTTTCTATCTAAAAAATTAGTTGTATCATTTAGGGTGGGACGCCCCATGTACCACATAAACAAAACCAACACCATAGTAGCCAAAGTTGCTACGTAACAACCTATCGAATCTCATAACCAACGTGGGTGTGCCTTTCTGCTGAGTTCTCACTAAAAGGGTTGGTGTCTTTTTTCTTCACTGACCAGCAAGCGTTTTCAGAATCTACACATCTGCTCCCGCTCCGTTATCAGACTTTTGCTCACCTTCCCTATTTGAGTACTCAGCTGAAATGACTCTTTTACAGTGTGTTAAATGAACCCACGTGTTTCTTTCTGCTATTTTTTAGGACTGTAAAGTGTCAATCTATCTGTGCCACCATCCCTCCGGTTGAGCCATGTGACACAGCATGGCTCAATATAACAGCCCATTTGAATGGTTTTTTTTTTTTTTTTTTTTTTTCTTTTCTTTTTTGTGCGAATGTAAATTTCATTTTATAGTTTTGCACTTTGTTTTTCCCAATAATTGCGTTCTTGTTGTGGAATACTCATATTGGCTATCAGTATAGATTGTACCATCTTTATTTATCATTAGTTTGCATGCCTCGGTTAATGCTACTAATTCAGCAGCTTGTTCAGCCAATTCCTGACAATCATGCTGCGTGCCTTCATCAAGTAAGGGTATTAGTGTGGCTGGATTTAAGGTTGTGCATCGCTCAACAGTCAAATGTGGTTGTGACAGCAAGCTGGCCATGCCAGATAAATGTCTTGCAGGTGATAAAAACGCCATATTCGTTTGCAATAGGAGAGCAGACACTGTATGTGGGACCTTAAGAGTTAATGGATGCAATAACACAATTGTGGAACTGCTCTTCTACTGCCATCAAGGCTGCCACAACTGCTCTGACACAATGCAGTAATGCACACGTCACGCTGTCCAATTTATTCGAAAAACAAGCCCATGGTCTTAGCTTATCACCGTATTGTTGTGTAAGTACGGAGGTCATGTAATAGCTTTTACAATCTACCATTTGAATGAATGTTTTATCATTAAATTTGGAAGGCCTAGCGCAGCACTGGACACCAAATGTTGTTTAATGTCACAGAAAGCCTTTTCTGCCTCTGTACTTCATTAAACAGGTGATGTCATATTAAGGTTGTCTTCATACATTAATTTTGACAATGGTGCTACAATTTCTGCATAGTTTGGAATCCATGCTCTACAATAATTTGTCAGACCTAAAAATTATTATTATATGTTTGTTCGTCTGTGGTTTAGGATTTTTTAAGACTATAGCTTTCCTGTCTTCTAATATAGTCCTTCCTCCTACACTTAAATTATGGCCTAGATATTTTACTTGCCTTTTACATCATTGCAATTTATTTTTGTTAACTTTATGTCCCTCTTCTGTTAGATGACGCAGTAAGGCCAATGAATCTTTGCATGTCTCTCTATCTGGAGATGCCAGAAGACATGCGTGTTGTCATAACTTGTGAATAAATGGTTGGACTTTCACAGTAACCTTGCGGTAATCTAGTAAATATTTTTTGCCCTCAAATGTAAATGCAAACCAAAATTGACTGTTCTTTTCTATTGGTACAGAAAAGAATGCATTACTTATGTCCACTACTGTAAACACAGCAGCGCCTGGTCTTAATGAATTTAACAATGGATCTGTGTGGATCTGGTACGCATGCTGCTCTCTGTATTACTGTAGTATTTACTGCCTGCAAGTCTCCAACCCACTGAAGGTGGGCCTTTTTTACAGGGAAAAATGGGTGTGTTACATGGTGATTCTGGACACTCCACTATAACTCCTGCCTTAATTAGTGCTTCAATTACCGGTTTGATTCCTTCATGTGCATCTGGTTTTAATGGATATTGACGAATCCCTGGTCTATATTCTGTTTTGGGTCTAATTTGTACTGGTAAAGCCCCTTTAATAAGGCCTACATCAAATGGTCCTGTGGACCATAATTTTTTTGGAACTTTTTTAAATATTTCTTCATCAATTTCAGTGAGGATCATTTGGTCTAATCAAACAGGATGGATGTGTTTCCCTTCATCACCCTGTATTGTCCAAAACATCGCCTTCCTAATTAGACCAGTTGATGCACTGTATTCCAGTTTGTTTTCTATTTGCTGCCAATCATCTGTCTCCTGTCCTTGTTTTACTAATGTTCCCATATGTTTCCACTGTGACTCATAATCTTTGCATAATGAAATATGTGGGACACTTGTATTTTTATACAGTTCCTTTAATTTGTCTGGTAAAATAATTCCTGCCGCGAGTTTTGCTTCATTTTCTGAGTACAGATAATCTACAGTAATTTTATCAGGTGTCGCATGTCGTAACCTTTTTTCAAATCCTGGTTACACAAGAGGATTTGTTGAGTTGGGAAGCAGGCTAGTTTGTCCGTATTCTCTTTTATTTTATATAATTTGATCCTGCAACGCGGCTATTTTTTTGTGTATTTAACCAACCATTAAAGCCGTGTTCAGTTATCCCTGTCTCTAAATATAAAATTTTATCAGGATCCTGTTTTTTTTTTCTTTTAAATTTAATTTAATGAACTTCCAACCTTTACACTGCAGTGTATCCCTGTTTTTTATTTTACTACTTCCTTTCCCCATTTGAAAGAATTTGGTTCAGTGTAATACTACCTAGGTTAGTCTAGAACACTGTTTCTTTTCAGTAGGACGGTGATTCAAATTTACTTTCTGTGGTAATTCTCACTTCAACTCTTTCGAGTGGAGATTTCTTGCCTTTGCATCCACAAAAGTCCACCGTTTACTTTCCCACTGTTTTGGTATGGAATGAAAAACCTAGTGGTTTCCCATTTCCCATTTACACTCTCATTCAAACAGTTTTCATTCACACTGGCTCGTCAGAGGACTCCGCCGTCCTATACGGAATTTAACTACGTCTGTCAACAGCTCGTTAGAGGACTCCGCCGTCCTATACGGAATTTAACTACGACGCCACGAAACTTTCCTAGTTTATTTATTAAACACGGAATTTAAGTACGTACAGGACTCCGCCGTCCTCGCGGAATTTGTCAGACTCCGCCGTCCCTCTATTACTTGCCAGTGACTAGTATTACACAAGGTTTATTCTCCCGCAGACTTCTTCGTCGTGCAATTCACTCACTCTTTAATCCTTTTTCCTAAAAAAAAATAAAAAATTTAACTCACCAGTCGTCTTCAATCCTGTGGATTGTCGTCAACCTTCACATCCCAGTTGAGGAGAACGAAGACCAGTCCCGTAAAGGGTCTTACTTGCCGTGGCCACGGTCTCTTAACTGGAAGTCGGCTCCACAACTGGAATCCTCGGGTGTGTTGACATCCGGCTCGAAGGACCAATTTAATGTTGGATTTATCTTACCCAACATAAAAAATAGACACAAAAGGAATGAAGACGCTGGTTTCTTTTTCTCATGTGGAGGGCGTATGGGAGATTGTTCAGATTACATTCTCTCAACACGCTCTAAACAATCTCTCCCATCGCTCCTGCATTTATTTGAAAATAGGGAGGTTTCTAAGTTTACAAGACATAACGTACTAAGCTACAAGACACAACACACTAAGGGTAGGGTTTCAAGGTGAAAACATGGGACCAACACCTGCCACGTCCCGGTCACGTCCTTCTCTCTGATGATTCCTGCTGAGTCATCTTCTTGAAGGTTGAGACATGTTCCTTTCTCAAAATCGTCCATAATACTAATGCAAGCTAAGCAAATAAATGATAACTTCTACAATATATTTAACAGGCGCGCTGGAACCTATTCCAACTATCTTCGGGCAGGGTACACCCTGAACTGATCGTCGGTCAATCGCAGGTCACATATAAACAAACAACCACTCGCACTCACCTTCACACCTACGGGCAATTTAGAGTCTTCAATCAACCTACCACGCATGTTTTTGGGATGTGGGAGGAAACCAGAGTACCCGGAGAAAACCCACGCAGGCATGGGGAGAACATGCAAACTCCACACAGGCAGGGCCGGGATCTGAACCCCAGTTCTCAGAACTGTGAGGTAGATGTGCTAACCAGTTGGTCACCGTGCCGCCCAAGTGTGGTTGTCAAGTAAAAATTTTCCGATCTGCTGTCAACGGTAAGATTACCTAAAAGTCGTCAAAATGGCTGTTTGTCTTTTTTGCTTGGCAGGTCGCCGGACTCATTCGGTGCATCACACAACAATGTCAGAGACTGTTGAGGTCTATTTGTCGAAATGGGGTTTGGTCTGCGAACTTTGATTTTAGTAACAGGCGGTACCTGGTCATCGCAGTTGCCGGTTATGCGCATTCCCACGATCTGTTGGTCGGGATGCTTGTCATCACCAATTGAAGAGTCAGGCGAATGCACTGAGACGTCGGGGTCGGAACAGACTGTCACAGCAGGCTGGCCGGGCTCAGGGACGTTGCCGCCTGGCGGGGGATCAGGCTGTCATGGGTCTTGCGTCATATTATTCGCCAAGCTGTGGATAATCTCAAGAATAGCATATGCATTGGTACCAAATTCCCCGTCCTCTGCCCCAGATCGTCTCTGAAGTTCTTGTGGGTTCGAGGAGGAGTACGCATGCCATTTGGGTTTGTCGCGTTTTTGCAAAAAGGATTGGGAGTTAATTTTTACCGGCAAACTTCCAAAGTCACGGCACGAGTCATTATCATTACAGTTCCCATTGCAAATTTTGCGATTTGATGACTTCGTGTTGGTCTTTTTATGCATAGCGAAGCCTTTAGCTGCCAGGTCGTGCAGTTGTAAGCTAGACAACGTGCGAGGGCATGCTGCCACTCCCAGATGGTGTCTAACATTAGGGTGCATGTTTTTAAAAAAAAAGAATTTTAAAATGTCTGCCTTCTTCCATGTTCGGTTCGTCTAGGAGACCGAAATACGCTTTGCATATGCGACAGCAGTAAGTTTGTGGTATTTCGAGGCTCCCTTGTTTAACAGTAAGAGCGGCCGGTAAGCCGGTTCCGGCGTCTGGGTCATCAAATTCACGGGACAGAGCCTGGCCGAGGGCTTGATAGTCCACAATACATGTGCTGGTTGTTGATCGATGAGGCTACTCACTTCTCGACTAGATGTGATTTTGATAAGATAAAGTTTATCCTAAGTGGTAGCAAATGGGAACTGTTTAAGATAAAATTCAATGTATTTATGGTATGCTGCCGTATTATGGGAGCTGTCAGGTTCAAGTTCGAATCTCGGAATATTGCGCACAATTTTGTCTAAGTCTTTTAAGGTCATGTAGAGGCGCCAGGATAAGGGACTGACGCATGGGAGTCATTGAGGCAGGCTCCACTTGGCGCAGCGAGCTCTCGAGTCAGCTGTGCCAGAGTCAGAGAGGGGCTTTGCGAAGTGGCACGAGCCTTTGACAGTATCCCTGGGAGGTCGGGACCAAGCGCTGGGACTGGTTTGTCGAACCTAGGAGACAGACTGAAAGGTGGCCGTTCATTTCTATCATCGGACAGAGAAGCCGGGGGAGTTTCTGGGTGTTGTTGATAAATGGCTTTTGCTTTGTGTAGCAGATTTTCAAGTTGCACTTACGGATGAAGCGCCGAATTGTATTTACTGACATTGACACATTGATGTCGGTTTTTGATGCCTGAGGGGTCAAAGGTCACGGGCATTCAATGTTGGTTTTTGGCCTTGCCGCGTACATGCAGTGATTTCTCCAGATTCTCTGAACCTTTTGATGAGATTATGGACCATAGATGATGAAATCCCTAAATTTCTTGCAATTGTACATTGAGGGTCATTGTCCTTAAACTGTTTGACTATATTCTTATGCACTTGTTCACAAAGAGGTGAACCTCGCCCCATCTTTGCTTGTGAATGACTGAGCAATTCATGGAAGGTCCTTTTATACCCAATCATGGCACCCACATGTTCACAATTAGCCTATTCACCTGTGGGATGTTCCAAGTAGGTGTTTGATGAGCATTCCTCCGGTTTGGTGGCCTCAGTATTGCGTCTCTGCTTTTTGCCACCTGTCCCAGCTTTTTTGGAAGGCGTTGCAGCCATAAAATTATAAGTTAATGATTATTTGCTAAAAACAATAAAGTTTATCAGTTTGAACAATAAAGATCTTGTCTTTGTGGTGTATTCAATTAAATATAGGTTGAACATGATTTGCAAACAATTGTATTCTGTTTTTATTTATGTTTAACACAACGTGCCAACTTCATTGGCATTCGGGTTCTACTTATAATTAGGCATGTGAATTAATTAATTGCTTGTCTGACTTACAATGATGTTGGCATTGGCAGAGGAGAAAAGGCACAAAAAAAAATTTCACCCCCAAAAATGTGTTTTTTGTTTTTAATTTTTTTTAAAAATTAAAATCAAATCAAGTTTAAAAATAAACCAAAAGTGATTAAAAATAAACAAGCAATTAACAAATACTCCACTTGTAAGGGAATCCGTTAGGTAGTTGTGTTTACTATTAATGTGTTGCAGGGCTAAATCATGTTACGTTATGTAGGGAACGTTTGCGAACGGGAAGTGAAGTTGTTGTTTAAGCAATGCAGCGCCCTTGTTGGTAAAGCTTGTAATCATTACATTGTAAATGGGCGGAAAATCAAAAAGGCTTCAATCGTACAATTGTAGCCGTGGTGTTTTAAGCAAAACGAGCAAAAACGGAAGCTTCTAAATTCATAAAAGCAATCGATCTTGGTTGCGTATGGATGCAATAGTTTAGCGGCTATGCTAGCTAGCCGGGGCTATTAAGAGGGGGTTGTTGGAGTGTTGCCGTTATATCCTCGTGATGGGATGAACAACAGCGGCACGGTGACCGACTGGTTAGAGCGTCAGCCTCACAGTCTGAGGACCAGGGTTCAATCCCCGGTCCCGCCTGTGTGGAGTTTGCATGTTCTCCCTGTGCCTGTGTGGGTTTTCTCCGG
Organism: Phyllopteryx taeniolatus; assembly: GCF_024500385.1. Taxonomy (NCBI): domain Eukaryota; kingdom Metazoa; phylum Chordata; class Actinopteri; order Syngnathiformes; family Syngnathidae; genus Phyllopteryx; species Phyllopteryx taeniolatus. The sequence continues at coordinate 775,124 of NC_084505.1, read as the reverse complement.
GCCCTCCGGTTTCCTCCCACATCCCAAAAACATGCATTAATTGGAGACTCTAAATTGCCCGTTGGTGTGAATGTGAGTGTGAATGGTTGTTTGTATGTGCCCTGCGATTGGCTGGCAACCAGTTCAGGGTGTACCCCGCCTCCTGCCGATGACAGCTGGGATAGGCTGCAGCACGCCCGCGACCCTAGTGAGGAGAAGCGGCTCTGAAAATGGATGGATGGATGGGATGAACAACACGTCAGCACTGTGCCGAGCACACAAGAGTGCGCCCCTATATTGGTGCATGTATCCCTTTTAAGAAAAAAAAATCATCTGACCGATACAGGAAGTGTGTCATTTGGATGTGCCGCGCCAAATTGACATGTTGCGGATTTGTTGGATGGAGTTTTGCTGTTGCTGTTGGATTTTGGAATTTTGCTTGCCCTCACCTTGTTCCACTGACTTCATGGATCGTTCCAAGAAGTTTTTTCCAGTCTGGAATCATTTTGATCTTTTAATGCCAAATAAGGTAAATATTTTTCTCCTTTGGGCATTGTTTCCTGTTAGTTTTTTAATTAAATATTTTTGTACTCTTTTCTGGTAGGAGGTTTGAATTGTTTTCAGACAAATACACTTTTTATTTTATTGTAGGTGAAGTGTCCGCTCTGCTCCAGCGCTATCTTACATCAATAATCAGAATCAGAATCAGAATCATCTTTATTTGCCAAGTATGTCCAAAACACACAAGGAATTTGTCTCCGGTAGTTGGAGCCGCTCTAGTACAACAGACAGTCAATTTACAGAACACTTTGGAGACATAAAGACATTGACAAAAACAACAACAAACAACAATTGTGCAAAAAGATGCAGAGTCCTCAGTTCGAATGGCTAATATCGCAATAGTCCGGTGCCACCCTTTTCTGACTGAGGACCATGGTCTCAGATTTGGAGGTGCTGATTCTCATCCCAGCCGCTTCACACTAGGCTGCAAACTGCTCCAGTGAGAGTTGGCGGTCACAGCTTGATGAAGCCAACAGAACCACATCATCATAAATACTGAGGCATTATAGAGCTCGGCATGGCAATGAAGAAATGTCAGATGCTCGTGTGAGTACAACAGGTATGTTGAAATTCTCACAAAAAATGAAAATTTTCAAAAATAGTTTATTACACACAAGGCTTTGTGTGACTCTGTAATATCCATCCATCCATTTTCTACCGCTTATCCGGGTTGGGTCGTGGGGGCATTAACTTTAGCAGGGACGCCCAAACTTCCCTCTCCCCAGCCACTGCATCCAGCTCTTCCGGGGGGATCCTGAGGCGTTCCCAGGCCAGCCGAAGGACGTCGTCTCTCCAGCGTGTATTGCAGGGCTGGCCAACTAGTCAGAGACTAAGAGCCACTTTTTTTTCTGTGTTACTGCAAAGAGCCACATACACGGGTACACATGAACATCATCTTTTAATCATGTATGCACGCATACACAGACCTCTGCTCAGCCAGATCTAATGAAAATAACCACACCAACATGATAATATCAGTAATTTTCAACAGTTAACATTGTGTGCACTGTCTCACACACACAAACTCTCAGTTCAAGCAAGTCCACAAACAATAATAGAATAATTTTCAATAACATCTTTCTCTTACTATGCTGCTTAGTGAGACTTCTGGCATTACTTATCTTGAACAATCCTCTTCAAATCTGGCTTGTATTCTGTTGTTGCCACTCTAAGCAATTCTTTCAAATGAGTGTCAGTCAGAACAGATCGATGCTTTGATTTCACATGTTTCAGGGTAGAAAACACAGACTCGCAGACGTACGTTGACCCAAACATGGACAGTATCTTAAGCGCAGCTCGTTTGATGTTGGGGTATTTTTCAATTGGGACACTTTTCCAGAACTCAACGGTCCCTTCCCTTAAAAAAGCTTTCAGTTGATCCTCCTCACAAAGGTCGATCATCTCCAACTCAGCCGCAGCCTCATCTGTGACGAGCGGGGCTTTCAAACAGTCTGGCTTCCAAGCCAGCTGATATGATGCAAGCGTTACGGTCTCCGAGTGTTTTGTAAATTTTTTGAAAAACTGCACCTGCTTTTCTGCCTTGCTTTTCAAAGCGACCAACTTGTTCTTGCGAAGTTCAGTCCCTTTTGGAAATTCCTGTTCGATGTTAGGGTGGAGTGAGCTGAAGTGACGCTGAAGATTTGAAGCTTTGAAATGCGCTAATGCTGCGTGACATATAAGGCAGATCGGCTTGCCATTACGTTTAACAAAAAAATATAAACTCTCCCACTCTGGCAAAAACGTCCTGTGTTCTACTTCATATTTTCGTTTGGCTGTGCTTTTTTTCCCTGCCATTTCAAGAGGTAACTTGACGGAAATTGTTTACAACACAAATGATGTCACACCAAAGATTCTCTCGTCGCTCGTTTGACGTCACTCAAACAGGCTTACATGGTCAGTGTGCCATCTAGCTGTAGGGGGAGTGAATGACAGCGCCAGCCAAGCATTTTTGACACATGTCATGTGACAGCTCCTGAAGAGCCGCATGAAACTAGTTAAAGAGCCGCATGAGGCTCGCGAGCCGCGGGTTGGCCAGGCCAGGTGTATTGGGTCGTCCCCGGGGTCTACTCCCGGTGGGACGTGCCCGGAACACCGCACCAGGGAGGCGTCCGGGAGGCATCCGAATCAGATGCCACAGCCACCTCATCTGGCTCCTCTCGATGTGGAGGAGCAGCGGCTCTACTCTGAGATCCTCCCGGATGACCAAGCTTCTCACCCTATCTCTAAGGGGGAGCCCGGACACCCTACGGAGGAAACTCATTTCGGCCGCGTGTATCCGGGATATTGTTCTTTCGGTCATGACCCACAGCATGTGACCATAGGTGAGGGTAGAAACGTAGATCGACGGACTTGGAAAGTCGGGAAGTCGAATCTCAGATTCAGGAGGAGCAGTGTGGTTTTCGTCCTGGCCTTGGAACAGTGAACCAGCACTACACCCTCGACAGAGTCCTCGAGGGTGCATGGGAGTTCGCCTAACCACTCTACATGTGTTTTGTGGACTTGGAGAAGACGTTCAACTGTGTCCCTCGGGGAGTCCTGTGGAGGGTGCTTCGGGAGTATGGGGTCCCTGTACGGCCGGAGTCAGAGTTTGGTCTGCATATCCGGCAGTAAGTCGGACTCGTTCCCGGTGAGGGTTGGACTCCGCCAAGGCTGCCCTTTGTCACCGATTCGGTTCATAACTTTTACGGACCGAATTTCTAGGCGCAGCCGAGGCGTAGAGGGGGTCCGGTTTGGTGGCCTCAGTATTGCATCTCTGCTTTTTGCCACCTGTCCCAGCTTTTTAGGAATGTGTTGCAGCCATAAAATTATTAAAAGTTATTGATTATTTGCTAAAAACAATAAAGTTTATCAGTTTGAAAATTAAATATCTTGTATTTGTCGTGTATTCAATTAAATATAGGTTGAACATGATTTGCAAATCGTTGTATTCTGTTTTTATTTATGTTTAACACAACGTCCCAACTTCATTGGAATTGGGGTTGTACAACCCGGGCAGTAAGCGCGTGTAATGAAGTTGTTCACAATCATAAGTAAATTAAAAAAATGTCACGAACTTCCTCAGCCAATGGCAAACAAAATAAAGCATTTGCTAAGTCAATAACAATAAAACAAATTGTATGTGTGGTCAATTGCAGTCAAAGCAGAAAAGGATTTGGGACCGGAATAGTGGGTGTTGTAAAAACAGAATGAATGGGTCTGAGATCGTGTGTCATCCGATACTTCCCCCACCACCTTTTCCACGGGCAAAATGTTCCAGGAAGACGACGAGGGCTCCAAGACCCTCGATTCCTTCAAACCTACGATGGTGTCCCGGATGCCCTCATCGGCCTCCGGAGTGCGTCGATACTGGTTCTGCCAGATGGGGTTTGGGAAAGAGACAGAAAAATAATGGGAGGCACCGTGGAGCAGAAGTCAACATCAGTTGTACTCTGAGTCCACAATGCCTCAGGCAACTGCGCCAGAACCGTTTCAGCGTCAGAGTGACCTGTCTGCGCTCTACCATTATCAGGTGACATTTGGTGATATTCTAAAATAGAGGAATTTGTAACATATACCAAATTGCCATACCCTGACATAGATGATGAAAACTCGACATCAGGAATGGCGGTCTGGACCCAATCTTTTACGCACTTTCTAATCATGGGACCCAAATTTTTTGATTGATGGTTAGGTCCGACAACCAATGTGATGTGTGGCACAGCTGTCGTGTCCATCTCATACCACTTGCTCTGCTCCTGTGTGAGACACACATGTGAGGCAATGCCAGTTGATATGACATACAAATAGTCAGAAAAAAATGACCACTGATTACCTTCAATTTGAGATGAGAAGTGGTCCTGATAGACTAGGTCATATGACTTATCATAATACAATGTACAATGTAACGGGTCAATTGGTGAAGTGTAAGGGTGCAGGCTAGTAAGCCATGGACACCAGAGTTGATAGAGGGTGTGCAAACCGTGGGAGGAGGGAGACTCAGGATTCAGAGCTGCCCAATCGATGTCAGCATATTGATCTTGATCTGCCGTGGGGACAGTAAAGAGCATGACGTGTGATGCCCCTGGTGAATAATGACAGTCAATTTAAGTCCCATCCGGGAAGGCCACATGTAGCCCATCGTGTCCACCGAAGATACTAGCTCAACACTTGACGAGCATATCTGAGAGGGGTGTCCATCTGCAGTCACCGGAATGCAGGGGTCTGCCAAACCCTGCACGTCGAGGCTTCCTGGGCACCCCTATTGATGAGTGGAGTACTGCCCCAGAGGTGGCGGCGCCAGGTCAGCATTCGGTAGCATGTGCGGCGGTGGTAGTTGTTGCAGTTGTTGATAAAACAGAAGTGGAGGTCGTGATGTCTGGCGTGGTGGTTCAGATGGTAAAGTTGTGCCTCACAGGGAGTCCGACCTGGGGCAGGTGGAGCGGCAGTCATGGACTCCTGCTGCACCAGTTGCTTATCTTTTTTAATGGACTGAGAATTTACTCTTTTCTAGCCTGCAGCACCTGTAAATGTAATAATTATTTTTCTTTATCTGTATTAGCCTTTTCTTTCTTTTTTTTATGTCTAATTAAGTAATGCAAAAAGGGTATTTTCCAATCAGTAGGTGTTGCTGTTGTCATAGCCGGATTATTTTTCATAGCATCGGCCACTGGGTGGGTTGCTCCTCTGAGCACCACATCACTATGAAGCTGAGTCATCACAGGACTATCCGACGGATCACCACCTGAAGCTTTGGTCCAGTCTCGGCACATGAGTGAAAAATAAGCAAGGCCTGTCTCCTCCCCACCATCCGAAAAACACAGTTGGGGAGAGAGACCTGGATGGGGTCCTGAAGTCGCCCATATCTAACACCTCCCCCTGTGTGGCATTTCAGAAATGTTGCATGAAAATTGGAAGTTTTTCACTTAAGCATGTGCGATAAGACATATTGAAAGGAGTATACATAAGTTCCTGTATATGAACAGAACAATGCAGGAGGGGCCCCAATAATTTCCTGTTTATGTTTTTATTGTTTGTCTTACCAGACCACTTCTCCTCTAACTGGAGAGTCCGCACTCATCTGCTTCCTCCTTCCATCTGCCATCTCGTTAACTGATCCTGGTCCGGACCAGTCATACACAAACTCTGAAACAACTCACACGCTTACACATATTATGTCTCCTCTATCTTCAAATGGGCCGCACTCAAGTGTATACGTAAACCATCCAAGTGTGAAATATCATTACCAAATGAACAGAACAATGCAGGAGGGGCCCCAAGAATTTCCTGTTTATGTTTGTATTGTTTGTCTTACCAGACCACTTCTCCTCTAACTGGAGAGTCCGCACTCATCTGCTTCCTCCTTCCATCTGACATCTCGTTAACTGATCCTGGTCCGGACCAGTCACACACAAACTCTGAAACAACTCACACGCTTACAGATATTATGTCTCCTCTATCTTCAAATGGGCCACACTCAAGTGCATACGTAAACCATCCAAGTGTGAAATATCATTACCAAATGTAATTTTGTCCAGCTCCCTCTTCACAGAGTCATAAGCAAAAACTAATCTTGAAAATGTATATTTTCCCTGCAACCCTAAACAGGATTAGCGTTACTGAAAATGGATGGATGGCTGTATATAGTATATTTTTTGCATTTGTAAATAATGTAATGTAATGTGTACCTCAGTAAAGGTTTTGCCATATGAATGGGATTATTTCTAATCCTTTCCTAAAGAAGTGGTATTGACTTGAACCATGCAGAGTTCAGGGGAAGTTTACTTTGAAATGTCACATCATATTAGATCGGACCTTTTCTGTTGGTGACCTGGGGTGGTCTAGTGTTACCCAGAACTGCACTGGTGTTGCGATACCTCATTGATTTTTTTAATGAATGTTTTAAATCAGTGGTAGTGACAATGAAATATGCATATTTCAGGAGACTTGTATTTTGAAATGCCACATCATATTTGGATGGGACCTCTTTTGTTGGAGACCTGGGGTGGTGTAGTGTCCCCCAGAACTGGACTGTTGTTGCGATACCGAAAGGATTATTTTTAATCCTTTTTTAAAAATCAGTATGCATTGATAGCCACGTGTTATTTGAAATTCAACATCAGAAATGGATGGGACCTCTTTTGGTGGAGACCTGGGGTGGTGTAGTGTCCCCCAGAACTGGACTGGTGTTTTGATACCGAAATGATTATTAGTATTCCTTTTTAAAAAATCAGTATGCATCGATAACCACGTATTATTTGGAGGCTTCTATTTTGAATGTGGCTTTTGTCGCTAGTTTGCGGCATATTACCGTAATGCCTAGTATACATAAAATTAGGGGCGGCTGGCTTGACTTCTTCTTTTCCTGTGGAGCCTGGCTTGACCGCAGTAACTGCAGGCAGGAGGTACACCCTGCACTGGTTGCCACCCAATCGCAGGGCACACATAGACAAACAACCATTCACACGCACATTCATAGGGAGGGGCAATTTAGAGTCTTCAATTAACCTATCGTGCATGTTTTGGGGATGTGGGAGGAAACCGGAGTACCCGGGGAAAACCCACGCAGGCACAGGCAGAACATGCAAAGTCCACAAAGGCGAGGCCGGATTTGAACACGGGTCCTCAGAACTGTGAGGCAGATGTGCTAACCAGTCGTGTCGCCGCTACATAAACATTATTTGTTTTATTGACTTAAATGACTGGAAGAAGAAGCTGTTTGCTGACCAGACTTATTGATAGTGTGTGTGTGTGTCTGTGTCTGTGCCTGTCTATGTTTGTGTGTGTGTGTGTATGTGTGTCTGTGTGTGTGTGTATTTGAGCGCATGAGAGAGAGAGAGAGAGAGAGAGAGAGAGAGAGAGAGAGAGAGAGAGAGAAAGAAACATCTGCAATTTACCGCAAACAAACAAAAACTGAAAGAGGCTGCAGTAAAGGCCTGGAAAAGCATTTCAGATGAAGAATGCAACAGTCTGGTGAAGTCAATGGGTCGCAGGCTTGATGCAGTTATTGTTAAAATTTATGCCACCAAAAATGATACTTTAATTTAATTTAATAATGTCTGTTCCAATACTTTTGCTCACTTAAAAAATGGGTGGCTTCAAACAAAAGGTGCTCTGTCCAACTCAATCCTCAAAAAGGCCCAGCAGAGGATGTACTTCCAGTGTCTTCTGAGGAAGCACGGCCTGCCACAGGAGCTGTCGAGACAGTTCTACACAGCAGTCATCACAGTCTGGTTTGGTGCTGCTACAAAAAAGGACAAACTCTGACTGCAATGGACAAGCAAAACTGCTGGAAGGATTGTCGGTACCACCCTACCCACCCTTGAGGACTTGCACGCTGCCAGAACTAAGATAAGAGCATGCAAAATCCTCTTGGATCCTCCACATCCTGGTCAAACCTCTTCCAGCTCCTTCCCTCAGGTAGGCGCTACAAAACAATGCAAACTAAAACAAGCAGACATTCCAACAGTTTCTTTCCTCTTGCCATTAACTTCTGAAACAGTTAATTTACAACCCCATTGCAACATGCTGCCAAGTTGAGTTTGTTGTCACATCTCTGTCGGGTCAATTATACATTACTCGCGCACTTTTGCACAATGGTCATTGCACCGGACTATTGCAATATTAGTCATTCAAACTGCTCTAAGTGCTAGAGGACTCTGCATCTTTTTGCACAATTGTCAAAAAATAAAAATAAAAATGTACCGGCATTACCAGATAACGAGCAACCCTTTATTGCTCAGTGACTGTTTTTTGTCAATGTTTTTATGTCCCAAAAGTATTCTCTGTCAATTGACTGTCTGTTGTCGTACTAGAGCGGCTTAGATACTTAAACTGTATAAATTTCTTGAAGTATGTGTGCCCTTTGCACAATGGTCATTGCACCGAACTATTGTTCTATTAGTAATTTCAAACTGCTCGAAGTGTGTGGCTTCAAACAAAAGGTGCTCTGTCCTGAGTTGTTCAACACATCTAGATGTAAATACCATGAAATAAAAGCTGGAATTGTGAACTTTTGTATCTCATATTCATCTTTTGATCTGAAACCCAAATGTCTTTAGTAGACAACAAAAACAAAGGAATTGACCTTGCCATTCCAATACCTTTGGAGGTGACTGTACCTGTATAATGGTAGTATAGTATAGACAATGTTGAGAGGATTTACACCGACCTTAAAGATATGGCCATGAAGATGTCTAATCTTGAAAAACAAATTGAAGTGGTAGCACGTCCTGTCAAGTTGAAGCAGAAAAGAATGGATGACCTTGAAACATGCACAAGAAGATGTAACCTAAAGCTGGAGGAAGTTCCTGAAACTAACCAGGATAATGTTCGAGGGGAAGTCATCAAAATATGTGCAGTTGTCTTACCAAGCATGAAAAACAAGCTGGCTGATACCATAGACATTGTCCATCGCCTGGGAAAGAAGCCACAATCCACGAAGTTGAGACCCAGGGGCATCATCTTGCAATTTATATTGCCTGTCTGCAGAGATAAAGTGTGGAGAGCTGCAAAAATCTCTCCTTACTAGAATGAGCGTGGGATTCCCTTCCAGTCAGATTTCTCCAAAACGGATTGTGAAAAAAGACAGAAACTGTGGCCTGAGCTTGAGAGAGCACATGCTGCAGGGATGAAGGCTTTCTTCGCCGGGGCCAGGGCTTTCATTTGAGAGGGAGCGATCATTCTTCCTTGATAAATTCCATGAACGTTTTGTGATGATGATAAGCAAGATTAAGTTTTTTTTGCAAGGTATTACATTATCTTATCTTCTTTTATATTGTAAAATCCAGAGAGATTCGGTGAGCACTGATACGTTCTTCTTACATGGCAATTGGTATTTTTATAATTTCAACAGTTTTGTCTCAAGATAACTGTGGCTAAAATTCATCATCCTCTTCTTCTTTCCCAATCCGGCCTTTCCCGTTAGGGGTCGCCACAGCGTGTCATCCTTTTCCATGTAAGCCTATCTCCTGCACCCCCCTCTCTAACACCAACTGCCCTCATGTCTTCCCTCAGAACATCCATCAACCTTCTCTTTGGTCTTCCTCTAGCTCTCGCTCCTGGTAGCTCCATCCTCATCAACCTTCTACCAATATACTCACTATCTCTCATCTGGACGTGTCCAAACCATCGAAGTCTGCTCTCTCTAACTTTGTCTCCAGAACATCTAACCTTGGCTGTCCCTCTGATGAGCTCGTTTCTAATTTTATCCAACCGAGTCACTCCGGGAGCGAATCTCAACATCTTCATTTCCGCCACCTCCAGCTCTGCTTCCTGTTGTCTCTTCAGTCCCACTCTCTCTAATCTGTACATTATGGCTGGCCTCACCACTGTTTTATAAACTTTGCTCTTTATCCTAGCAGAGACTCTTCTGTCACATAACACACCTGACACCTTCCTCCACCCGTTCCAACCTGCTTGGACCCGTTTCTTCACTTCCTTACCACACTCACCATTGCTCTGGACTGGTGATACCCCAAGTATTTAAAGTTCTCCACCCTTGCTATCTCTTCTCCCTGTAGCCTCACTCTTCCCCCAAACCCCTCTCATTCATGCACATATAGTATATTCTGTCTTTCTTCGGCTAATCTTCATTCCTCTCCTTTCCAGTGCATGCCTCCATCTTTCTAATTGTTCCTCCACCTGCTCCATGCTTTCACTGCAGATCACAGTGTCATCTGTAAACATCATGGTCCACCGGGATTCCAGTCTAACCTCATCTGTCAGCCTATCCATCACCACTGCAAACAGGAAAGGGCTCAGGGCTGATCCCTGATGCAGTTCCACCTCCACCTTAAACTCCTCTGTCACACCTACAGCACACCTCACCACTGTTCTGCTGCCCTCATTTATGTCCTGTATTATTCTACCTTACTTCTCTGTCACTCCAGATGTCCGCATGCAGTACCACAGTTCCTCTCTGGGTACGCTGTCATGCGCTTCCTGCACGAAGACAGAATGTAGCTCCTTCTGACCTTCTCTGTACTTTTCCATCAACATCCTCAAGGCAAATAATGCATCTGTGGTACTCTTTCTAGGCATGAAACCATATGCAAATACTCACTTCTGTCCTTAGGCTAACCTCCACTACTCTTTCCCATAACTTCATCGTGTGGCTCATCAACTTTATTCCTCTATAGTTACCACAGCTCTGCACATCACCCTTGTTCTTACAATTGGGCACCAGCACACCTTTCCTCCATTCCTCAGACATCTTCTCACTCTAGTATTCTGTTGAACAAGCTGGTCAAGAACTCCACAGCCTCCTCTCCTAGATGCTTCCATACCTCCACAGTAATGTCATCAGGACCAACTGCCGTTCCATTTTTCATCCTTACTAATCATTGCCACTTCCTGGTCCACCACACTTGGCTCCTCTACTATTCCTTCTCTTTTCATTTTCCTCATTCATCAACTCCTCAAAGTATTCTTTCCATCTATACAGCACACTACTGGTACCAGTCAACACATTTCCATCTCTATCCTTAATCACCCTAACCAGCTGCACATACTTCTATCTCTCTGTCTGGCCAACCTGTATAGATGCTTTTCTCCTTCTTTAGTGTCCAACCTGGCATACATGTTATCATATGCCTCTTGTTTGGCCTTTTCCACCGCTACCTTTGCCCTACGTCGCATCTCAATGTATTCCTTTCTCCTCTCCTTGGTCCTCTCAGTGTCCCACTTCTTCTAAGCTAACATTTCCTTGTAACCTCTTTCCTGTACTTTGAGGTTCCACCACCAAGTCTCCTACTCTCCTTTCCTGCCAGAAGATACACCAAGTACTCTCCTGCTTGTCTCTCTGATCACCTTGGCTGTAGTGGTCTAGTCTTCTGGAAGTTCCTCCTGTCCACCAATAATCTGTCTCAGCTCTTTCCGAAAAGCCGCACAACACTCTTCCTTTCCCAGTTTCCACCACATGGTTCTCTGCTCTGCCTTTGTCTTCTTAATCTTCTTCCCCACCACCAGAGTCATTTTCCACACCACCATCTTATGCTGTCATGCCACACTCTCCCGTACCACTACCTTACAGTCAGCAACTTCCTTCAGATTACATCATCTGCACAAGATGTGATCCACCTGCATGCTTCTACCTCCGCTCTTGTAGGTCACCCTATGTTCCTGCCTCTTCTAGAAAAAAGTGTTCACTACAGCCATTTCTATCCTTTTTGCAAAGTCTGCCACCATCTGTCCCTCCAAGTTCCTTTCTTGGATGCCAAATTTACCCATTACTTTTTCATCACCCCTGTTTCCTTCACTAACATGTCCATCACAATCTGCACCAATCACGACTCTCTCTCTGTCTGGGATGCTCAGAACTACAACCCCAATTCCAATGAAGTTGGGACGTTGTGTTAAACATAAATAAAAACATAATACAGTGATTTGCAAATCATGTTCAACCTATATTTAATTACACTACAACAGGGGTGCCCAATACGTCGATCGCAATCAACCAGTCGATCGCAAAGGTCGTGTGGGTAGATCGCGTCATGCAGATGTACACAGACAGGCATGCACAGGAACACACAACGGCGCCTTCCTTGCAAGCTAGTGAGTTATCGTTTAATTTAGAAACTAAACTTAAGGTGTAAAAATGTGTGAGGGCGCCGGACCAAGTAAAAAGACGAAAACGTATCACTTCCATACGGAATGGGAGGAGGACTATTTTTTTACTATGTCATTTTCAAAGTGCATTTGCCTCATCTGCCTGTCCAACATTGCTATTCCGAAAAACGGAAACGAGGAGCGGCATTTTCGGACTGTGCATAAAAACTATGACATTGACTTCCCACCGAAACGCGAGCTGAGAAGGAGAAAGGTTAAGGAATTAAAATCCCAATTGTCCAGGCAGCAATTATTTTTCACGCAGCGAACTTTTAAACAAAGCAGAAATACTGTCCTTGATCAGAGCTCTCCAACTATCAAGAATGACAGTCACACTAAAATCAAAGTTCGCAGACCAAACCCCATTTCGACAAATAGACCTCAACAATCTCTGACATTGTTGTGTGACGCACCGAATGAGTCCGGCGACCTGCCAAGCAAAAAAGACAAACAGCCATTTTGACGACTTTTAGGTAATCTTACCGTTGACAGCAGATCGGAAAATTTTTACTTGACAACCACACTTGGGCGGCACGGTGACCAACTGGTTAGCAAATCTGCCTCACAGTTCTGAGAACTGGGGTTCAGATCCCGGCCCCGCCTGTGTGGAGTTTGCATGTTCTCCCCGTGCCTGCGTGGGTTTTCTCCGGGGCACTCCGGTTTCCTCCCACATCCCAAAAACATGCATTAATTGGAGACTCTAAATTGCCCGTAGGCATGACTGTGAGTGCGAATGGTTGTTTGTTTCTATGTGCCCTGCGATTGGCTGGCAACCAGTTCAGGGTGTACCCCGCCTCCTGCCCGATGACAGCTGGGATAGGCTCCAGCACGCCCGCGACCCTAGTGAGGAGAAGCGGCTCAGAAAATGGATGGATGGATGGATGGTGTTTTCTGATATGACTGCAAAAGAGGAGTTGTTAACGGTCCTAACCATAAAAGAACATACTCGAGGAGAGGACATATTTCAGTCTTTTAAAAACTTTATTGAGAAAACTCAGCTCCCAGTGTTCAAATTGGTGTCCATCACCACGGATGGAGCACCTGCGATGGTTGGCCACTTGAATGGATTTATTGCCAAGGGCAGGGAGGACGACACTTTTCCGGACTTCCTTAATTACACCATGCACGAAAATGCTCAACATGAAGGAAATGGATTTAGCAACGAAGATCGCCTGTTCTATTCGCGCCAGATCTCTTCAAAGACGGCTTTTCCGTGAGCATCTGGATAACGCTGACAGTGACTACTCTGAGTTACTGTTGCACACTGATGTCAGATGGCTTAGTCGAGGGAAATTCCTGCAAAGATTTCGAGACCTCTGTCCTGAGATTAAGGTTTTTCTCAGTGAAGCTAAACATGCAGTCCTGAGATTAAGGTTTTTCTCAGTGAAGCTAAACATGCAGTATATAGCCAATTAAATGATGAAACTTGGAATTTTTAACTGATCTGACCAACATGCTGAATGAACTGAACCTAGAGCTGCAAGCAAAAGATAAAACTGTGATCAATAAGATAAGCTCAATTAATGCTTTAAAAGAAAAATGTGAAATTTCTCCTCAAAGCTCCAGCGCCATGATTTGGCAAACTTCAAGAACCTTGTGTCGGAGTTGGAGATGCAAGGGAAATCATGTGTGCAGCTTGACAGTGTACGCTACACAAAACAGATTGATAATTGTCCGTCAGAGTTTAAAAAACGATTTCAAGACTGTGGATGACTCGAGCCAGTCGCTACGTTCATGTGCTACCCTTTTCAGGAAGATGCTTAGGTTGTTTCACACGCATCAAAAATGGCAAAACTCTTTGACCTAATTTCTACTGTAGTAGAGGAGAAGATTTTGACATTACAAGACGATATTGAGCTGAAGTACAAAGCTCATGGACAGTTCTGGTGCTTACTCACAGAGGAGAAGTACCCCAACATGAGGAAATGTGCAACCTGTTTGACTGCATTATTCGGCTCAACTTATTTATGTGTGTCAGCCTTTTCTCAAATGAAGATCATCAAGTCCAAGTACCATTCTACCATGACTGATGATCATTTGGAAGTGTGCTTGAGGCGAGCTGTCAGCAGCGACTCTCCGGATTAGGCATCTCTGCTGATTCCATTCAGTGCAAGTCATCAGAGTAAGGTAAGGACAAAAAAATTGTTGTGTTCAGCAATATGGGTTCACACAGGTATGTAAGGTACACTACCATATATGGTTCATATAAAGAATTCTCAATATATTTATAAATAAATGTATGTTTTTTGTATAGTAGGTAGATCATTTTCACTTGGTCATTTTGTAGGTAGCTCGCATGTTAAAGATGTGTGGGCACCCCTGCACTACAAAGACAAGATATTTAATGTTCAAACTGATAAACTTTATTGTTTTTAGCAAATAATCATTAACTTAGAATTTTATGGCTGCAACACGTTCCAAAAATGCTGGGACAGGTGGCAAAAAAGACTGAGAAAATTGAGGAATGCTCATCAAACACCTGTTTGGAACATCCCACAGGTGAACAGGCTAATTGGGAACAGGTGGGTGCCATGATTGGGTATAAAAGGATCTTCCCTGAATTGCTCAGTCATTCACAAGCAAAGATGGGGCGAGGTTCACCTCTTTGTGAACAAGTGCGTGAGAAAATAGTCGAACAGTTTAAGAACAATGTTCCTCAACGTACAATTGCAAGGAATTTAGGGATTTCATCATCTACGATCTATAATATCATCAAAAGGTTCAGAGAATCTGGAGAAATCCCTGCATGTAAGATGAAATTGAAATTGAATGCCCATAACCTTCGATACCTCAGGCGACACTGCATCAAAAACCGACATCAATGTGTAAAGGATATCACCACATGGGCTCAAGAGAACTTCAGAAAACCAATGTCAGTAAATACAGTTCGGCGCTACATCCGTAAGTGCAACCTGAAACTCTACTATGCAGAGCAAAAGCCATTTATCAACAACACACAGAAACGCCGCCGGCTTCTCTGGGCCCGAGCTCAGATGCATATGCATTGTCATTACACGCTCATTCCACCCTCACATCACCAGTCAGTCTCCTTTGCCAATGTTCGTCTGTCCAATGTTTTGTTGTTGTTTCCTGCATTGCTTCCCTTGTAGATTCCTATGTTAGATCTCATTAAATTTTCTATAAAAATTCACTACCGGCATCAGTTGTGTGTGTTTGGGTTGGAGAAAAAAACCTCTGGCTGTCTAGAACGCTTATCTAATTCATGTAGCAACCTTCAAATTATGAGACTGAGGAAAAAAGGTTTGTCGACACTTTGTCCTGAAGTTATATACATCTAAAAAGTGACGTGGATCCCCTTTACTAGATAAAATAGTTGATTTTAACAATTAAAGTTACGGAAGTAATGCAGGCGTCGCTTCCAGCTTATTCTTTTCTCCTAAATTAAGTACATTTTTATTTAACACATATAGGCTAAACCTTCAAGACATTCTTAGCTAACTATTCTTTTAAAATAACCCCTACTCCATTTCGCTTCCCATCTACACCATGGTAAAATAATTTAAACCTTGCCCCTAAACTTCTAGCATTACTGCCTTTCCACCTGCTCTCCTGGACACACAATATATCAACCATTCTCCTCATCATCATGTGAACCAACTCCCGAGCTTTTCCTGTCATAGTCCCAACATTCAAACACCCCACATTAAATTCTAGGCTCTGTGCTTTCCTCTTCTCTTTCTGCCTAAGAACCTGCTTTCCACCTCCTTCGTCTTCAACCCACAGGAGCTGAATTTCCACCGGCGCCCAGCAGGTTAACGGTGCCGGTGGCGGACGTTGTTAATCCGGGCCAGGACCAATCCAGTATAGAATGCTTTAGATGAACGCTCATATTTGTTTGGCAAAATTTCAAGCCGGATGCCCTTGATGCATCCCTCTGCCTTTATCCGGGCTTGGGACTGGCCTACAGTTTGCACTGGGTTGTGCATTGGAGACAGGATATTGTATTTATTAATATACTGAGATAGCTGGATAAAGAAATGTTTCTCAAAACTTTGGCAGTGGAACAGATAATACAGATTGGATGATAATTATTCATATCTGTTGTATTTCCTGATTTGAAAATAGGGGTACATTTTGCGGCCTTCCAAATAGAGGCTGAACTGAACATGTCGAAAGTGTCGTTAAATAAATCAGCAAGTGGGTACACCTCTCCTTAAGCCGTCACCTTATCGTGGTGGAGGGGGTTTGTGTGTCCCAGTGATCCTAGGAGCTAAGTTGTTTGGGGCTTCACGCCCCTGGTAGGGTCACCCATGGCAAACAGGTCCTAGCTGAGGGACCAGACAAAGCAAGGCTCCAAAACCCCCTATGAAGAACAAACTATATGGAGAACAAACTATATGGATCGAGGTTTCCCTTGGGACCGGCCTACAGAGGGTCACCGGGGCCACCTGGGCTCCAGAGGGTCACCGGGGCCACCCTATGGAGCCAGGTCTGGGGGTGGGGCACGAAGGCGAGCGCCCGCTGGCCGGGCCTGCACCCATGGGGCACAGCCCGAAAGGGTAACGTGGGGGCGGGGACATTGGCGATCCCATCCCCGGCTACAGAAGCTGGCTCGAGGTACGTGGAATGTCACCTCTCTGGCAGGGAAGGAGCCTGAGCTGGTGTGTGGGGTTGAGAAGTTCTGACTAGATATAGTCGGGCTCGCCTCCACACACGGCTTGGGCTCTGGTACCAGTCCTCTTGAGAGCGGTTGGACTCTTTTCCACTCTGGAGTTGCCCACAGTGAAAGGCGCCGAGCAGGTGTGGGTGTACTTGTTGCCCCCCAGCTCGGCGCGTGTACGTTGGGGTTCACCCCGGTGGACAAGAGGGTAGCCTCCCTCCGCCTTCAGGTGGGGGGACGGGTCCTGACTGTTGTTTGGGCCTATGCACCAAACAGCAGTTCAGAGTACCCAACGTTTTTGGAGTCCTGAGAGGGTGTGCTGGAGAGCGCTCCTGCTGGGGACTCCATCGTTCTGCTGGGGGAATTCATTGCTCACGTGGGCAATGACAGTGAGACCTGGAAGGGCGTGATTGGGAGGAACAGCCCCCTCGATCAGAACCCGAGTGGTGTTCTGTTATTGGACTTCTGTGCTCACCACGGATTGTCCATAACGAACACCATGTTCAAGCATAAGGGTGTCCACATGTGCACTTGGCACCAGGACACCGTAGGTCGCCGTTTGATGATCGACTTTGTGGTCGTGTCATCGGACTTGCGGCCGCATGTCTTGGACACTCGGGTAAAGAGAGGGACGGAGCTGTCAACTGATCACCACCTGGTGGTGAGTTGGCTCCGATGGTGGGGGAAGATGCCAGTCCGACGTGACAGGCCCAAACGTATTGTGAGGGTCTGCTGGGAACGTCTGGCAGAATCCCCTGTCAGAAGGAGTTTCAACTCCCACCTCCGGCAGAACTTCACCCACGTCCTGGGGTAGTGGGGGACATTGAGTCCGAGTGGACCATGTTCCGCGCCTCTATTGCCGAGGCAGCCGACCGGAGCTGTGGCTGTAAGGTAGTCGGTGCCTGTCGTGGCGGCAATCCCCGAACCCGTTGGTGGACACCAGCGGTGAGGTATGCTGTCAAGCTGAAAAAGGAGTCCTATCGGTCCTTTTTGGCCTGTGGGACTCCTGAGGCAGCTGATGGGTACCGGCTGGCCAAGCAGAATGTGTCTTTGGTGGTCGCTGAGTCAAATACCTGGGCGTGGGAGGAGTTCGGTGAGGCCATGGAGAACGATTTCCGGGCGGTTTCGAGGAAATTCTGGCCCACCATCCGGCGTCTCAGGAGGGGGAAGCAGTGCACCATCAACACTGTGTATAGTGGGGATGGGGTGCTGCTGACCTTGACTCGGGACGTTGTGAGTCGGTGGGGAGAATACTTCGAAGACCTCCTCAATTCCACCGACACGCCTTCCCTTGAGGAAGCAGAGTCTGGGTTCTCTGAGGCGGGCTCTCCTATCTCTGGGGTTGAGGTCACCGAGGTGGTTAAAAAGCTCCTCGGTGGCAAGCCCCCGGGCGTGGATGAGATTCGCCCGGAGTTCCTAAAGGCTCTGGATGTTGTGGGGCTGTCCTGGTTGACACACCTCTGCAACATCGCGTGGACATCGGGGACAGTGCCTCTGGATTGGCAGACTGGGGTGGTGGTCCCCTTTTTGGGAAGGGGGACCGGAGGGTGTGTTCCAACTACAGGGGGATCACACTCCTCAGCCTCCCTGGTAAGGTCTATTCAGAGGTGCTGGAGAGGAGGGTCCGTCGGGAAGTCGAATCTCAGATTCAGGAGGAGCAGTGTGGTTTTCGTCCTGGCCGTGGAACAGTGGACCAGCTCTTCACCCTTGGCAGGGTCCTCGAGGGTGCATGGGAGTTCGCCCAAGCACTCTGCATGTGTTTTGTGGACTTGGAGAAGGTGTTCGACCATGTCCCTCGTGGAGTCCTGTGGGGGGTGCTTCGGGAGTATGGGGTACCGAACCCCCTGCACGACCGGAGTCAGAGTTTGGTCCGCATTGCTGGCAGTAATTCGGACTTGTGAGGGTTGGACTCCGCCAAGGCTACCCTTTGTCGCCGATTCTGTTCATAACTTTTATGGACAGAATTTTTCGGCGCAGCCAAGGCTTAGAGGGGGTCCGGTTTGGTGGCCTCAGAATTGCATCTCTTCTTTTTGCAGATGATGTGGTTCTGTTGGCTGTGATCTACAACTTTCACTGGAGCGGTTCGCAGTGTGAAGCGGCTGGGATGAAAATTAGCACCTCCAAATCTGAGACATTGGTCCTCAGTCGGATAAGGGTGGAGTGCCCTCTCCGGGAGATCCTGCTCCAAGTGGAGGAGTTCAAGTATCTTGGGGTCTTGTTCACGAGTGAGGGAAGAATGGAACGGGAGATCGGCAGGCAGCTCGGTGCAGCGTCAGCAGTGATGCGGACTTTGTATCGATCTGTTGTGGTAAAGAAGGAGCTAAGCCGAAAGGCGAAGCTCTCGATTTACCGGTCAATATACGTTCCTACCCTCACCTATGGTCAGGAGCTGTGGGTCATGACCGAAAGAACAAGATCCCGGATACAAGCAGCCGAAATGATTTTTCTCCGCATGGTGTCCGGGCTCTCCCTTAGAGATATGGTGAGAAGCTCGGTCACCCGGGAGGGGCTCAGAGTAGAGCCGCTGCTCCTCTGCATTGAGAGGTGCCAGATGAGGTGGCTCGGGCATCTGTTTAGGATGCCTCCCAGACGCCTCCCTGGTGAGGTGTTCCTGGTGGACGACCCATGATACGCTGGAAAGACTACGTCTCTCAGCTTGCCTGGGAACACCTCGGGATCCCCTCAGACGAGCTAGAGGAAGTGGCTGTGGAGAGGGAAGTCTGGGCTTCCCTGCTGAGGCTGCTGCCCCCGCGACCTGACCTCGGATAAGCGGAAGACAATGGATGGATGGATGGATGGGTACATTAATAACAGCTGCTATTTAAAGAAATTTAGCTTGCAGACCACCCAGCCCAGGACTGCTATTTTCTTTTAGTGCATTACATGAAAAACATCAAGAAGCTGGATCCTCCTCTAAGAAAATTAATGTGGAAGTGTAGCTGAATAGTTAATGTTGAGAAAGCCAGCTGTACTATAGGAAGTGAAGTCGTGGGAACCACAGATAGATCCAAAGTAACTATCGAATGCATGTGAAATACATCCTGGATCAGAGTAATATTCATTATTGATCACTTTTTGATTGTCAATTTTTTTGTATTATTTAATGATATTTGCTTTGTAAAGTTATTGATCCTATCTTAGGTGTGCTTGCCTATTTGTACTTTTTTGTTCTTCTCTCTTAGAAAACCACGAGTCACACAACTAAACATATAAATGCACGAAGAGACAGGGATTGTTTTCAAGGGAAAAAACGGCAGTTAAGGAGAAAAGTCACTGAAAATTTTGAATTTGCAAGCATTTTCATGAGTCCCCTGATTTGGAAAATTATGTTTCATATGCACCAAATATTACTAACCCTATTAGTTTTATACAACCTTCAAATGTTTTATTGTTCCATAGCTCTTAGTCAGCACAGTACTTATGTATGTCCCGGCCATGTTTTGAATACTCTGTTTTTCTCCTCCTTTCTCATCCTGTGCATGTACCCATTCCCAGAAAGATAAGTTTGAGTCCAGCTGGACAAAGATAATTGTGTGAGAATGTTGTGGGAATGAGGGGGTGTATTTCTTTTTTTTCCCTTCTTCTCTCTGTCTCTTTCACGTCTGTATAATGGTGATGTTTAGGTTGGAATTCAGTAAGGGGTAACAACTCATGACGACTTGTACCTTTTCCTCTCTTTGCAAAGATTTATTTTTTCCTGCAATAAAATCCCACAAAGACAAGATTTATTCCTTACTTATTCTGTCAGAAAAATATTTGCCAAAACAGTTGTTGTCAGAACTGGGATTCCAGGATTGATCGCCGATACAGAGGCCCTCCGGACCAGTGACTGATCATCCCGGACGAACACACCAGTCCCGCCCCTACCCAAACATTAAGACGGGGATTGCCCGGCTGCCCTCCTGGACTGGTCATCACCTCGGGCTTCCAAACGGACCTGAACACAGAATTACCATAAATAATTCAATCATTTTTTATTTTACATGGTAGTGCATTTTGTTTGGGGCAGTCTTGTCTTTGTATTAAGTGGTATTGGTAATTGCTCTCCCCACATTCCATTGGTAAGGTTAGGGTCCTTAAAGTCCATGTTATAAAGTCTAGGTTAAAGTCCCGGATCAAAGTCCCCTGGTTTGAGTTTGGGGGTTGGGGGTTTAGGTTCCCCAGGTTCCAGTGTTAGTGGTTATGGTCCCCAGGTTCGGATTCGAAGGAGTTAGGGTCCCCAAGTTCGAGTTCCGACGACCAGTGGTTAGGGTGCCCAACAATTTCGAAGATGTTTGAATATTGTCAAAAAGAGAAGCGCTTCTAGCAGGTCCTGGAAACGGGAAGTGGGAAGAGCAAAAAATAATTACCCACATGAGACAAAAATATGGGGAAAAAAATATATGGAGTGTGTTGAGAAGTGGATAACTGAATATGGTTTCCCAGTGACAGCAAGTTTAAGTATTCGGGAGTTACAGCAACTGAAGGAAAGGTTGGAAGGAAAAAAAAAGTCATTTGAGGAAGAACAAAAAATTTAAAGTAAAGGATTTAGAAGAAATTAAGACAAATGTGAAATGTCTAGAAATACGGTTGGCAGAGGCTAATCAGCGAGAGAAGGATAATAATAATGAAGAAAGAAAAAGAGTGCAAAGAAACTGATAACTGTGCATTTCCTCCTGTGTCCCTGTTGTCCCAGGTTGCCTGGTGGAAGACATCGGGATGACGCCAGTGATTGGGTTCCCCCATATCTCCCACCGGCACAAGTCAATCAGCAGCCTGAGCAAGGCCAGCCAGGCGACAACGATCAGTGGCTGCCTCCTCCGACCGCGCAGCTCCCTCCCCTCCTCACACAACCCGCCGCTGCTGCTGCTGCTTCCCCGTACTCCCTGCCTGCACAGCCTGCTCCTGCTGGCAGCATGCCACTTCCTGCCATGAAACAGGAAAGATGGGTCGCCGGCAGACACCAGACAGAAGGCCTAGATGGATCCAAACTTTCAAATGCCAATGATTGAGTTCCCCGGCCCTGACGGTCAACCTGTTCTGGCATTCCGTCATATGGACCCAGAAATGAAGGAGGCAATAAAGGAGTGGCCACATCCCAATGAAGGTGGCTACAAGCTTTGCCGTGCTTTCCTCCAGTTTGCCCGACAGTGGCAGTGACAGTGGCGACAGTTTTCCTCCTCCACCTCGGAGCAGAGAATTTCAGGAAAATTGCGTCAGTGGTGAAACAGGGAGAGTAAGAGCACCTACAAGCGAGGACAGCCTCCTGGAACCCAAACGGAAGTGCGAATGACAGCCATAGGGGAGGCCCTGGCGATGCACTTCCCCCTCCGGACTGACCTGTCACACATTCGCACCTGCGTGCAAGAAGCAAAGGAGACAGCAGCTGAATACTTGTACCGTCTCATGGACATTTTCTGAGAGCCATTCTGGACTTACTAAACCGGCCAGTTTCGACAGTGATGAGGGCCCCTTCTATTCCATTGTGAAGGCAGCATTTATGGATAGTCTATGTGCCCTACTGACCAAAATCAGGGCATCCCAACCGTCAGATATTCACACATCTCTGAAAACTGTAGCCTATATGAGCTTTCCTTCTTTGTTGATTCTGGGGCTTCAAATTCTGTAATTATGGCCTCTGAAACTGTTGCTCTCGCTCCAACCAAACGATTTTGTTACTCAACGTGTGTAAATGGAGGTGTCACAAAAGACACACCCCGCTTCATGCACATTGCGTGGCTTTGGGCCAGACGTGCCATTCAAGCATCCATTTGTGGTATCTTCCACGTGTCCAATCAATTTATTGGGAAGGCATCTCATGATAAAATTAGGATTGCTACTGACATCCACTCCCGCCAGTATTGATATCACGTGTACAGAATCATCATTTGTTAAATTTAGTCCCCACAAACCTCTATACATTTATCGTTGGGGAATCAACAGTCCAATAAACACTTATCTGACGCAATTTGCGACTCAGTTAATTTCTCCCGGTTCTTATGTAATGGACAGCCGCAAATTGCATTGCATGACACATTACATGACGGACCAGACCGACATTTGGAGGAGACTCTTTATAAGGACTTGAATGACTCACTAAATATCAGGCACCTATTTCTTAATTATGACTTTTGCGCAGGATTTGTCTCACTCACGGCAGCGCAGATGTCTGTCTTTGATGTTGTCCGTTAAGCACCACACATTTCTCTAGCAAAACGACCTGCGGCGCAATGGCAGGATGGCCCTTTTGTTTATCAATGTCAACGCACGACTGATTGGGCACCAACATCGGATCTGACGTTTTTTTTTTCTTCGAAATCTGTCAGAAAGGTGATCAGTGCGCGCACACGTGCCTTGCGTTCTGTCTATCTTACGTTGAAACCGACCTCATTTAGATCTCAGTTGTTTCACACACAAACTCCAATGGACATCTCCCCTCTGCTAGAGCAAGTTCTACCCACGCTGTGGACTACCAGTAAACATGATGTAGGGTTAATTAAGAAATGTCCACCGGTTCAAATCAAACCTAAGTCGTCCTACCGCCCTCTACAGCGTCAGTACCCACTGCGTTGGGACGCTGTTGATGGTATTCGGCCAGTATTTGAGACATTGCTCAAAACTTGAATTTTTGTACGGTGTACCAATTCACCAGTTCAAACTCCAATATTTCCGGTGAAAAAATTTTTACCTCAAGGTCAGCTGACTAAGTGGCGCTTTGTTCAGGATTTGTAAGCTGTTAATGCTGCGATAAACACTCCAGCTCCTTGCGTTTCAAAGGTATACACCATTTTGGGCCAAATTCTACCTGACGCAAAATGGTTCTTGGTTGTCAGGGGTTGACGTGCAGCCCCACCATCTTTTGTGAGGCGCTCACCCGCAGTCTTGAACCTTTGACATTCACACCTGCCACAGCTTTATAACAATATGTTGATGACTTGATGATTGCCGCACCCACCAAAGAATAATGTGAGACTGATACAATTGCTTTGTTGAAACACCTTGCATCAGAAGGTAACAAGGCATCATTGTCAAATTTGCAGTTCGTATCACAAAGGGTTAGGTTTTTGGGACACATCTTTACATCTCATGGGAAAACACTTTCTCAAGCCCGAATGCAGGCTATTGTCAACACCCCTAATCCACTCACCAAGAAACGGGTATTACCTTTTTTGGGAATGTGCTCTTACTGTAGACATTTCATTCCGAATTACTCTATGACTGTGCTGTCCGCTTCCTCAACCTGGACAGGTGTCTCACTTCCACATCACACGTCCAATGGACGCCTGAGGCTACCACCAACTTTGAACACCTGAAGTGCACTTTGCAGTCCTCCCCCACTGGCTTCCAGATTCATCCAAGCCCTTTGTTCAGTTTGTGGTCGAACGCCATGGCAACATGACTTCCGTGTTACTTCAGCGTCACGGCGACCGTCTCCGCCCAGTGGGGTGTTTCTCTCGTCAACTTGATCCAGTGGCGCGGGGTCTTCCTACGTTCCTCCGTGCTCTGGTAGCCTGTGAACAGGCTGCGCTTGCTACACGTGACTATGTGGGGTACTCCCCACTCACTTTGTATGTTCCTCTGTGTAAGTTCTATCTTACAGGAACAACGCACACTTGTCTGTTTCATGTTGGCTCCGATACAACACTGTGTTGTTGGGACTTCCTCATGTGACAGTACAACGTTGCAAAACTCTTAACCCTGCCACTGTCATGCCCCTCCCTGATGAGGGGGAGCCATATTCTTGTGTTTCAGAGTTGCAATATTTATGTGCACCTCATGTTTGCCTCTCTGACACGCCCTTGCAAAACCCAGATTTAATCTTTTATGCAGATGGCTCTTCCTTGCGAGACCCTGATACCCTGACCCCTAAACAGCTGCAGCTTATTCATAATGTTGCAGCTCGGGTTCTGACCAGAACAAAGAAGTCAGAGCATATTACTCCAATTCTAAAGTCTTTACACTGGGTTCCAGTCAGCTTTAGAATAGATTTTAAAGTTCTGCTACTGGTCTATAAATCACTAAACGGTTTAGGTCCTGAATACATGAATGAAATGCTAACTCTTCTTTTTTCCCATGCTTTTTAGAGCATTTCAACTTTTAAAACGATATTTCTTGCTTGTACGTTGTTTTAATTGTATTTGTATTTTTATTTTTTCTCTTTGTTTTAAATGCTTATAAGCTGCTTTTTTCAGTTTTTTTATTTATTTTTTTGGTTTTTTTAATCATGTAAAGCACATTGAGTTACCTTGTGTATGAAATGCGCTATATAAATAAATTTGCTTTGCTTTGCTTTGGTACGGGTTCCGGCCGCAGTGGCTTTCGCTGTGGTTGATGACTTCAGCGTCATGTCTTCCTCACTAGTCCCTTCTCATTATTTGTCGCAAGTGGCTGAGTTGGTGGCACTCACTGAGGCAGGCCATCTAGCAGACGGTGAATCTGTTACAATTTACACTGACTCTCGTTATGCCTTTGGCATGGTTCATGACTTTGGCGCCCTCTGGCGCCACCGCAAACTTTTAAAATCTGACGGAAAACCTATTCTTCATCATAAAAAGGTCACTGCTCTTCTTGATGCCATTCTTCTCCTTTCCGTCATGGCGGTCTGCAAATGTACGGCGCACACCAGCATATCTGACCCCATCTCTGAAGGGAATGCACGTGCAGATCCCGTGGCCAAAGAGGCGTTCCTACCTCCTCCATCTCTCCACCTCTCCTCTTCCCTCTCCGCTCCTCCCTTACACGCTCTTGCTCTCTCTGAGTCTCACTGTCTACTCCCGCTGAGCGCACTTTGTGGCAACAGTGCGGGGCGACCTTTGATGAAGGCGTGTGGATGGGCCCCAAGGATAAGCCTTGTCTCCCTCGGCGTCTGTTTTTTTGTTATGCTAAAATGGCACATGGGTTAGACCATGGTGCCAAAGGGGGGATGATTTCTGCAGTGCAAGATCAGTGATTTATGAAGGGGTTTTCTGCTTTTGCAGGCACCTTCTGCAAATCTGCCTCACATGTGTTCATCACAATCCTGGCAGACTGCGCCCACTCACCAAACAGGCAGCACACCCATCACCTACACGATCATTCCAACATGCAATGATGGACTTCATAAAATTAACACCCTGTGAGGGCAAGAAATACTGTCTAGATATGGTAGATATGTTTTCAAAATGGATGGAAGTATTCCGGCAAAACATGCATCTGTGGTGGCAAAAGCACTATTGATTGAAATTATTCCCAGATGGGGAATTCCTGAAAAACTTTCTTCTGACAACATTTTGTAAATGAAGTAAGCTTTTAAATGAATAATGAAGTAAGCTTTTAAAATTTGACCTAAAAACACATTGTAGCTACCATCCCCAATCTGGCGGTGCAATAGAGAAAGAAAATGGGATTCTAAAATCTAAATTGATTGCTGTGAAGACACAAAATTAAATTGGATTAAATGTCTGCCTATTGTGTTAATGTATATGAGAATGCATGTGTGGCCTAGCCACAATTTGTCCCCTTTTGAATGTCAGACTGCATCCTCCAGGCTTGCCGATAGACACACATTTTGCGAGGAGAAAATGATCAAATATTGCACATCTTTGACTAACTCTGATGTCAGGAAACAAGTCCAATCAGGATTGCCAAGGCCGGCCGACAAACCCCTGTATGACATAAAATCCGGCGACTTCATGCTGATTAAGAACTTCCAGCGGAAAACGTGGAGACATCAGCACTGGCTGTGACCTTTCCAAGTCCTCCTTGTGACCCACATTGCAGTGAAGGTTGCTGAAAGAGCTTTGTGGGTTCACGTATCACAGTGCCAGAAGGTCTCAGCGCCTCCTATGGTCCAGACTTCTCTTCTTTCACATTCTACAACAGATGCCCAGAAGGTTCATCCTAATTAGACAAAAAAATCACCTCTAAGAAAGAGGATTCACTGTTAGCATACACTTTTAGCTACAATCAGTGCAAGTAACTGACTGCACGTTGATAGGTCATAGAGGAGCAGAAGATAGGTCATAAAAAGCCGAGCAACGACTGTTATCTGAACTGACGCGTGCACACCACACACACACTTGCATAACTCGGCAGAAGAAAAGAAGAAGACGATGACATCTCCCGGGGGTTTCAAACCCCCTCCTCGGTGGTTTGACATTAATTGCCATAATTATTGTGATTAAAATGTGTATTAATGCTCCCACTATGCCAGTTGACACAATTTTGCACCTTAGAAGACAACAACTATGACAACCTTCTTTGGTTACATGCTATCACCACTATCTCTGCTAATTAAACTTCCTACAGTATGAATGTTTGGTTTCTCTATGCCTTCATGTGGCCAAGCATCGTTCTGCTGTGTTTGTTCTTTCATGCTGCATGCCGCTGCAAACCCACATGTAGTACCTTCTCCGCATCCCAATTCGTCTTCACTCTTTCTTCACAACTTAACTTCTTTTGCCAGTTCACAATACCTTAACCAAACCGTCCTTGCTGCGACAGGTTCTCCACTCCCCCACCTCAATGTGACCAAAAATGTTGATGGTTTTAAACCCACTAATGATTCGGTTATGGTGCCTTAGTTTGACCCAGTTCACATTAGCTCCGGAGTGAAATTCTGCTGTTTTGCTATGAACAAGACCCTATTTGGCCAGCGTCTGTGTGTTGGGAAGGTACCAAAATCTTATTGCCAATCTATAACTGTACCATGCACGACCTTTGTTTCTAACTCCTCTCTGGACAATTCCCAAAACCTTCTTGGTACTACCTGTCTTCCCTATATGTCAGCACCAGCACCGGTTTTGTGTGCGTGTGTGTGTGTGTGTGTGTGTGTGTGTGTGTGTGTGTGCGTGCAAAATCAGAAAATCACATTTTGTGGATTTTTTTTCTCATTTTGTCTCTCATAGGTGACTCCTATGATGAAAATTACAGGCCTGTCTCATCATTTTAAGTGGGAGAACTTGTATAATTGGTGGCTGACTAATTACTTTTTTGCCCCACTATATATACACACACACGCACACACACGCACACACACGCACACACACACACACGCACACACACAGTGGATACGGAAAGTATGCAGACCCCCTTAAATCTTTCACCCTTTGTTATATTGCAGCCATTTGCTAAAATCATTTAAGTTCAATCATTTAAGTTCAATCATTTCATTTCAAGTTCAAAAATCATTTAAGTTCACCCCTCCTTGAGCTGTCACCTTATCGTGGTGGAGGGGTTTTCAGTATCCCAATGATCCCAGGAGCTAAGTTGTCTGGGGCTTTATGCTCCTGGCAGGGTCACCGATGGCAAACAGGTCCTAGGTGAGGGACCAGACAAAGCACAGCTCCAAAAACCCCTCTGATGACAAACAATTCAGGAAGACGTTTTCCCTTGCCCAGACGTGGGTCAGCGGGGCCCATCTCTGGAGCCAGGCCTGGAGGTGGGGCTCGAAGACGAGTGTCTGGTGGCTGGGCCTACACCCATGGGGCCTGGCCGGGCACAGCCCGAAAGAGTAACGTGGGTCCCCCTTCCCATGGGCTCACCACCTGTGGGAGGGGACATAGGGGTCGGGTGCAGTGTGAGCTGGGCGGTGGAAAAAGGCAAGGACCTTGGCGATCTGATTGCCGGCTACAGAGGCTGGCTCTTGGTACGTGGAATGTCACCTCTCTGGCAGGGAAGGAGCCTGAGCTGGTGTGTGAGGTCGAGAAGTTCCGACTAGATATAGTCGGGCTCGCCTCCACACAGCTTGGGCTCTGGTACCAGTCCTCTCGAGAAAGGTTGGACTCTCTTCCAGTCTGGAGTTGCCCACGGTGAGAGGCGCCGAGCAGGTGTGGGAATACTTATTGCCCCCCGACTCGGCGCCTGTATGTTGGGGTTCACCCCGGAGGACGAGAGGGTAGCCTCCCTCCGCTTTCGGGTGGGGGGAAGGGTCCTGACTCTTGTTTGTGCCTATGCACTAAATAGCAGTTCAGAGTACCCGCTCTTTTTGGAGTCCATGGAAGGGGTGCTGGAAAACGCTCCCGCTGGGGACTCCATCGTTCTGCTGGGGG
Source organism: Phyllopteryx taeniolatus (assembly GCF_024500385.1). Classification (NCBI taxonomy): domain Eukaryota; kingdom Metazoa; phylum Chordata; class Actinopteri; order Syngnathiformes; family Syngnathidae; genus Phyllopteryx; species Phyllopteryx taeniolatus. The sequence goes on along the minus strand of NC_084505.1, from coordinate 746,372 downwards.
ACTTTATTGCTCACGTGGGCAATGACAGTGAGACCTTGAAGGGCGTGATTGGGAAGAACGGCCCCCCCGATCATAACCCGAGTGGTGTTCTGTTATTGGACTTCTGTGCTCACCACGGATTGTCCATAACGAACACCATGTTCAAGCATAAGGGTGTCCACACGTGCAGTTGGCACCAGGACACCCTAGGTCGCAGTTCGATGATCGACTTTGTGGTCGTGTCATCGGACTTGCGGCCGCATGTCTTGGACACTCGGGTGAAGAGAGGGGCGGAGGTGTCAACCTCGAGTTGGCTCCGATGGTGGGGGAAGATGCCGGTCCGACGTGGCAGGCCCAAACATATTGTGAGGGTCTGCTGGGAACGTCTGGCAGAATCCCCTGTCAGAAGGAGTTTCAACTCCCACCTCCGACAGAACTTTGCTCATGTTCCGGGGGTGGCGGGGGACATCGAGTCCGAGTGGACCATGTTCAGCACCTCTATTGCCAAGGCGGCCGACTGATGCTGTGGCCATAAGGTACTTGGTGTCTGTCGTGGCGGCAATCCCCGAACCTGTTGGTGGACACCAACGGGGAGGGATGCCATCAAGCTGAAGAAGGAGTGGCCTGTGGGACTCCTGAGGCAGCTGATGGGTACCGGCTGGCCAAGCGGAATTCAGCTTTGGTGGTCACTGAAGCAAAAACTCGGGCATGGGAAGAGTTCGGTGAGGCCATGGAAATAGACTTTCGGATGGCTTCGAAGAAATTCTGGTCCGGCCTCTCAGGAGGGGAAAGCAGTGCACCACCAACACTGTGTATAGTGGGGATGGGGCGCTGCTGAACTCGACTCGGGACCTTATGAGTCGGTGGGGAGAATACTAGAAGAAGAGTATGGGTTCTCTGAGGCGGGCTCTCCTATCTCTGGGGTTGAGGTCACCGAGGTGGTTAAAAAGCTCCTTGGTGGAAGGAGTGGATGAGATTCGCCTGGAGTTCCTAAAGGCTCTGGATGTTGTGGGGTTGTCCTAGTTGACACGCCTCTGCAACATCGCGTGGACATCGGGGACAGTGCCTCTGGATTGGCAGACTGGGGTGGTGGTCCCCCTTTTTAAGAAGGGGGACCGGAGGGTGTGTTCCAACTACAGGGGGATCACACTCCTCAGCCTCCCGGTAAGGTCTATTCAGGGGTGCTGGAGGGGAGGGTCCGTCGGGAAGTCGAATCTCAGATTCAGGAGGAGCAGTGTGGTTTTCGTCCTGGCCGTGGAATAGTGGACCAGCTCTACACCCTCGGCAGGGTCCTCGAGGGTGCATGGGAGTTCGCCTAACCACTCTACATGTGTTTTGTGGACTTGGAGAAGAAGTTCGACCGTGTTCCTCTGGGAGTCCTGTGGAGGGTGCTTCGGGAGTATGGGGTACCGAACCCCCTGATACGGGCTGTTCGGTCCCTGTACGGCCGGGGTCAGAGTTTGGTCTGCATATCCGGCAGTAAGTTGGACTCGTTCCCGGTGAGGGTTGGACTCCGCCAAGGCTGCCCTTTGTCACTGATTCTGTTCATAACTTTCATGGACAGAATTTCTAGGTGCAGCCGAGGCATAGAGAGGGTCCGGTTTGGTGGCCTCGGAATTGCATCTCTGCTTTTTGCAGATGATGTGGTTGTGTTCGCTTCATCAAGCCGTGACCTCCAACTCTCATTGGAGCAGTTCGCAGCCGAGTGTGAAGCGGCTGTGATGAGAATCAGCACCTCCAAATCTGAGACCGGAAAAGGGTGGCGTGCCCTCTCCGGGTCGGGGATGAGAGCCTGCCCCAACTGGAGGAGTTCAAGTATCTTGGGGTCTTGTTCACAAGTGAGGGAAGAATGGAACGGGAGATTGACAGGCGGATCGGTGCAGCGTCTGCAGTGATGCTGACTTTGTATCGGTCCGTTGTGGTAAAGAAGAAGCTAAGCCGAAAGGCGAAGCTCTCGATTTACCGGTCGATCTACGTTCCTACCCTCACCTATGGTCACAAGCTGTGAGTCGTGACCGAAAGAACAAGATCCCTGATACAAGCGGCCAAAAAGAGTTTCCTCCGCAGGGTGCCTGGGATCTCCCTTAGAGATAGGGAGAGAAGCTCGGTCATCCGGGAGGATCCCAGAGTAGAGCCGCTGCTCCTCCACATCGAGAGGAGCCAGATGAGGTGGCGGGGGCATCTGATTTGGATGCCTCATGGACGCCTCCCTGATGAGGTGTTCCAGGCACGTCCCACCGGGAGGAGGCCCCGGGGACGACCCAAGACACGCTGGAGAGACTACATCTCTCAGTTGGTCTGGGAACGCCTCGGGATCCTCTCGGAAGAGCTGGAGGAAGTGGCTGGGGAGAGGGAAGTCTGGGCGTTCCTGCTAAAGCTACTGCCCCCGCGACCCGACCTCAAATAAGCAGTAGAAAATGGATGGATGGAAGTTTTTCACACTTGGATTTGGGGATCCTCTGCTATTCCTCCAGATCCTCTCCATTTCTGTCAGGTTGGCTGTTGAATATTGGTGGACAGCCATTTTCAGGTCTCTCCAGAGATGCTCAATTGGTTTAAGTCAGGGCTCAGGCTGGGCCTTTCAAGAACAGACACGGAGTTGGTCTAAAGCCACTCCTTATTTCAGCTCTGTGCTTAGGGTCATTGTCTTGTTGGAAGGTGAACCTTCGGCCCAGTCTGAGGTCCTGAGCATTCATCCAGGAAATCCATGTACTTGGCCGCATTCATCTTTCCTTCGATTGCAAACAGTCGTCCTGCCCCTGCAGCTAAAAAACACCCCCAAAGGATGAGGCTGCCAGCATCATGCTTCACTGTTGGGACTGTATTGGACAGGTGATGAGTAGTGCCTGGTCCTCTCCACACATACGTCATAGAATTCAGGCCAAAAAGTTCTATCTTGTTCTCATCAGACCAGAGAATATTATTTCTCACCATCTTGGAGTCCTTCAGGTGTTTTTCAGTGTTTTTTTAGCAAACTCCATGCGGGCTTTCATGTGTCTCGCACTGAGGAGAGGCTACCATCGGGCCACTCTGCCATAAAGCCCGAACTGGTGGAGGGCTGCAGTGATGGTTGACTTTCTAGAACTTTCTCCCATTTCCCAACTGCATCTCTGGAGCTCAGCCACAATGATCTTTGGGTTCTTCTTTACCTCTCTCAACAAGGCTCTTCTCCCCCGATTGCTAAGTTTCGCCGCAGGGCCAGCTCTAGGAAGGGTTCTGGTCGTCCCAAACATCTTCCATTTTTAGGATTATGGAGGCCACTGTGCTCTTAGTAACCTTAAGTGCAGCAGATATTTTTTTTGTAACTTTGGCCAGATCTGTGCCTTGCCACAATTCTGTCTCTGAGCTCTTCAGGCAGTTCCTTGGACCTCATGATTCTCATTTGCTCTGACATGCACTGTGAGCTGTAAGGTCTTATATGGGGTGTGGCTTTCCTAATCAAGTCCAATCAGTATAATCAAACACAGCTGGACTCAAATGAAGGTGTAGAACCATCTCAAGGAAGATCAGAAGAAATGGACAGCACCCAAGTTAAATATATGACTGTCACAGCAAAGGGTCTGACTACTATTGGCTGTGTGATATTTCAGTTTTTCTTTTTTAATAAATCTGCAAAAATTTCAACAATTCCGTTTTTTTATGTCAATGTGGGGTGCTGTGTGTACATTAATGAGGAAAATATTGACTGAAATAATTTTAGCTAATGGCTGCAATAAAACAAAGAGTGAAAAATTTAAGGGGGTCTGAATATTTTCCATACCCACTGTGTGTGTGTGTGTGTTAAGCTGGCAGCCTGGATGAATATACGGACACTGTCAGACCCTATATTAGTTTCTGCCAAGATGTGTGTGTACCAACAAAGTAATTTCGCACATTCAATAACAAAAAGCCGTGGTTCACTGCCAAACATAAGCAACTTCGCCAAGCTAAGGAGGACGTATATCGAAGCGGGGACAGGGCCCTGTATAATCGCACTAGAAACCAGCTGACAAAAGAAATTAACATTGCAAAGTGAAACTATGCAGCAAAGTTGGAAAAACAGTTTACCGCTAACGATTCTAAAACAGTCTGGCATCCATTACAATCACTAACCAATTACAAGCGACGATCCCCCCAAGCTGAGAACAATAATAGACTAGCCGACAACTTGAACACCTTCTTATGCAGATTTGAAAACGACACTTTCTGTGGTGGCCGACACAACCTGGAGCTGAACACGCTCAAGACTGTAGAGATGATTGTGGACTTCAGGAGGCATCCCTCGCCACAGCTGCCCCTCATGCTGTCCAGTTGCTTTGTGTCAACCGTCGAGACCTTTAAGTTTCTGGGTATTACAGTTTCTCAGGACCTGAAGTGGGTGATCAACATCAACTCCATCCTCAAAAAGACCCAGCAGAGGATGTACTTTCTGTGGCTTCTGAGGAAGCACGGCCTGCCACAGGAGCTGTTGAGGCAGTTTTACACAGCGGTTATCGAATCAGTCCTGTGTTCTTCTATCACAGTCTGGTTTGTTGCTGCTACAAAAAAGGACAAACTCCGACTGCAATGGACAATCAAAAGTGCTGAAAAGATTCTCGGTACCTCTTGGTACCTCCACATCCTGGTCACCAGCTCTTCCAGCTCCTTCCCTCAGGTAGGCACTACCGAACAATGCAAACTAAAACCAGCAGACATTCCAACAGCTTCTTCCCTCTTGCCATCAACTTCTTAAACAGACAACTTATTCCATTGCAACATGCTGCCAATTTTTTGTCTTGAGTTTGTTGTCACATTTCTGTCGGGCCAATTATACATTACTCGTGCACTCACTGTAGTAATTTCGCAACACCGTACTATTTGCATATCTGTTGTTGACCAATACTGGCCACTCATGCCAGAATAGCATCTGCACCACCACACTGACTGAGGAGTATCTGCAACATTGGCACAATTGAAATTGTCCCAGATTATCGCACTACTAGTCACTTTAAACTGCGTACATTCCTTGAAGTCTCGGCGCCCTTTGCACAATGGTCATTGCATCGGACTATTGCTATATTAGTCATTCAAACTGCTATCATTGCTAGAGTACTCTGCATCTTTTTGCACAATTGTCAAAAAAAAAGAAGATTACTAGCAACCTTTTATTGCTCAGCGACTGTTTTTCTCAATGTCTTTATGTCTCAAAAGTATTCTCTGTCAATTGACTGTCTATTGTCGTACTTGAGCCGCTCCAACTACCGGAGACAAATTCCTTGTGTGTGTTTTTTTGGACATAGTTGGCAAAATAAAGATGATTCTGATTCTGATTCTGATGTCTTGGACATTCGGGTGAAGAGGGGGGCGGAGCTGTCAACTGATCACCACCTTGTGGTGTGTTGGCTCCGAGGGTGAAGGAGGATGCCGCTCCTACCTAGCAGACCCAAACGTATTGTGATAGTCTGCTGGGAACGTCTGACACAGTACCCTGTCAGAAGGACTTTCAACTCTCACCTCCAGCAGAACTTCGCCCATGTCCCAAAGGGGGTGGGGGACATTGAGTCCAAATGGACCATGTTCCGTGTCCCATAGTTGAGGACCGGAGGTGTGGCCGTAAGGTGGTTAGTGCCTGTAATGGCGGCAACCCCTGATCCCGTTCGTGGACACCAGTAGTGAGGGATGCTGTCAAGCTGAAGGAGACCTTAGGGCCTTTTGGGCCTGTGGGACTCAGGAGGCAGCTGATGGGTACCAGCTGGCCAAGTGGAATACAGCTTTGGTGATCGTAGAGGTAAAAACTCGGGTGTGGCAGGAGTTTGTTGGGGCCATGGAGAATGACTTCCAGACGGCTTTGAGGAAATTCTGGTCCACCTTCCGGCGTCTCAGGAGGGGGAAGCAGTGCACCATCAACACTGTGTATAGTTGGGGATGGGGTGCTGCTGACCTCAACTCTGGACGTTGTGATGCATTGAATACATCAAAGACCTCTCTTCATTTCCACCGACATGGCTTCCTTTGAGGAAGCAGAGTCTGGGGACTGTGAGATGGGCTCTCCTATCTCTGGGGTTCAGGTCACTGAGGTGATTAAAAATCTCCTTGCTGGCAGGGCCCCGGAGATGGATGAGATCCACCTGGAACTGCTAAAGGCTCTGGATGTTGTGGGGCTGTCCTGGCTGACACGCCTCTGCAACATCACATGGACATCGTGGACAGTGCCTCTGAATTGGCGGACCGGGGTGGTGGTCCCCCTCCACAGGGTGTGTTAATGTTCTCGGAACCATGCAGGTTTCGCTTTCTAAGTCTCTAAGAGGAAACGGATTGCCTAAGCTTTGCGGAGGGATGGTGGTGACTGCGAACTCGATACAGTCGAGCATCTCTGTGGAAAATTAAGTTAGTCCAGGAGCTTGTAGCAAAGGTAACAACCTACCTGATTCCTGGTGCACCATGTCTCCTTTCCTCACGGTGTCCAATTGTGAAAGCTGTGCCACTCTGAGCTAAAAAGTGATCGAGCTTGAAGAAAGAATATCCACGCTTAAAAAAAATCCAGGAAGCAGAACGTGAGCTAGAAACGATTCTCAACGAACGAACACAAGTCCTCGCCATCAGCGCACAACTAGCCAAGACAGCACTGTGTGATAAGCCTCCACCTGGATGAATATACGGACACTGTCAAATCCTATATCAGTTTCTGTGAAGATGTGTGTGTACCAACAAAGTCATTTCGCACATTCAACAACAACAAGCCGTGTTTCACTGCCAAACTTAAGCAGCTTTGCCAAGCTAAGGAGGACGCATATCAAAGCGGGGACAGGGCCCTCTATAATCGAGGTAGAAACCAGCTGACTAAAGAAATTATCATTGCAAAGAGAAACTATGCAGCAAAGTTGGAAAAACAGTTTAGCGCTAACAACTCTAAATCAGTCTGGCATGCATTCCAATCGCTGACAAATTATAAGCGACGATCCCCCCAGGCTGAGAACAATAGCAACTAGTCAACGACTTGAATACCTTCTAATGCAGATTTGAAAAGGACACTTTAACACCCCACACCCACTCAGCCGCACCACCGACCACCATCAGACCACCAACTTCTGCGTTAACCATCCGTGAACAGGATGTGAAATGCATTTTCAAACAACAAAAGATTAACAAAGCGGCAGGCCCAGACCATGTGTCCCCATCCTGCCTCAAAGTCTGCGTGGACCAGCTCGCTCCAGTCTTCACACAGATCTTCAACAGATCTCTGGAACTGTGCGAAGTACCATCCTGTTTCAAACGCTCCCCCTTCATTCCAGTCCCCAAGAAACCTACAATCTCGGGTCTAAATGACTACAGGCCTGCCGCCTTGACATCTGTGGTCATGAAGTCCTTTGAACGTCTCGTGCTGGACCACCTCAAGAGCGTCACAGGTCCCCTGCTAGACCCCCTGCAGTTTGACTACCGAGCGAACAGGTCTGCGGATGATGCAGTCAACATGGGACTGCACTTCATCCTAGAACACCTCGACAGTGCAGGGACCTACGCGAGGATCCTGTTCGTGGACCTCAGCTCAGCATTCAACCACATCATCCCTGAACTCCTTTCCTCCAAGCTTCTCCAGCTCAGCGTCTCACCTGCCATCTGCCAGTGGATTTACAGCTTTCTGACGAGCAGGACACAGCAGGTGAGGCTGGGAGAGACCACCTCATCCACACGCAGCATCAGCACTGGGGCACCCCAAGGTTGTGTCCTCTCTCCGCTGCTCTTCTCTCTCTACACGAACGACTGCACCTCAACCCACCCGGCTGTCAAACTCCTGAAGTTTGCAGATGACACCACTGTCATCTGCCTCATCAAGGACGGTGATGCGTCTGCATATCGACAGGAAGTGGAGCGGCTGGAGCTGTGGTGCAGCCGACAAAACCTGGAGCTGAACACGCTCAAGACTGTCGAGATGATCGTGGACTTTAGGAGGCATCCTTTGCCACAGCTGCCCCTTACGCTGTCCAGCTGCCTTGTGTCAACTTTAGAGACCTTCAAGTTCCTGGGAATTACAGTCTCTGAGGACCTGAAGTGGGCAATCAACATCAACTCCGTCCTCAAAAAGGCCCAGCAGAGGATGTACTTCCTGCGGCTTCTGAGAAAGCACGGCCTGCCACAGGAGCTGCTGAGGCAGTTCTACACAGCGGTCATCGAATCAGTCCTGTGTTCTTCCATCAGAGTCTGGTTTGGTGCTGCTACAAAAAAGGACAAACTCCGACTCCAATGGACAATCAAACCTGCTGAAAGGATTGTCGGTACCCCCCAACCCACCTTTGAGGACTTGCACTCTGCCAGAACTAAGACAAGAGTGCGCAAAATCCTCTCAGACCCTCCACATCCCGGTCACCGGCTCTTCCGGCTTCTTCCCTCAGGTAGGCGCTTCTGATCAATGCAAACTAGAACTAGCATACATTCCAACAGCTTCTTTCCTCTTGCAATCAACTTCTTAAACACCTAACCTACAATTCCATTGCAACATGCTGGCAATTTTTCTGTCTTGAGTTTGTTGTCACATTTCTACTTGTGCACTCACTATAGAAGTCTCGCCACGCTGCACTATTTGCATATCTATTTGCATATCTGTTGTTGACCAATACTGGCCACTCATGCCAGAGTAGCATCTGCTCCATTTGCACACTGACTGAGGAGTATCTGCAACATTTGCACAATCAACATTGTCCCAGATTATCGCACTACTCGCTTGAAGTCTCGGCGCCTTTTGCACAACGGTCATTGCACCGGACTATTGCAATATTAGTTATTCAAACTGCTCTAAGTGCTGGAGGACTCAGCATCTTTTTGCACAATTGTCAAAAAAAAATAATAATAATGTACCGGCATTACCAGATAACGAGCGACCCTTTATTGCTCAGTGACTGTTTTTTGTCAATGTCTTTATGTCCCAAAAGTATTCTCTGTCAATTGACTGTCTGTTGTCGTACTGGAGCGGCTCCAACTACCGGAGACAAATTCCTTGTGTGTTTTTTGGACATACTTGACAAATAAAGATGATTCTGATTCTGATTCTGATCATTCAACATGAAGGATTTGAAGCCGGTCACTGATGGTTTAGTGGTACACTTGCCTGACTTTGGTGCGGGCAGCGTGGGTTCAGTTCCCACTCAGTGACGGTGTGAATGTGAGTGCATGTTGAGCAAATGGTTGTCCATGTCTATATGTGCCCTGCAACTGACTGGTGACCAGTTCAGTGTGTAGTCTGCCTTTCGCCCGAAGTCAGCTGAGATAGGCTCCAGTGCCCTGCAACCCTAACCAGGATAAGGTGAAAATGGATGAAATGGATGGATTTGAAGCCAACTGTCTAAATCAGTATGTGCTGGAAACCAGCTTCTTGGAGTACATCCAGACAAATGGCCCAATCGGTGATGAAGACCCAGTAAATGAGACCAGTGTTTCTCACACAATTTTTCACCAAGTATCACGGTAAAAAAAAATACTTGGCTTTCCAAGTACCACCATCATGACCAGCATTACAGTAGCGTAGTAGGCCTAAGTGTTCATGAAATTAACAAGGCAGAGGATTTATTCCCAAAGAGTATTTTTAATATTATCATAATACAGTCAAACACTATGGACAGTTACAGCATCAACACTGCGCTTGAAAATAAGAAAATGGAAAAAGTGCATTTCAGTGACTTGTTTTTCTTTATTCTTTTTTTAACATTCAGGGTTCAAGAGGTACCTTGCATATAGACAATTCACACAATGGATCAATCACATCCTTGGGAAGAAAAACAGTTCTGCCTTCCTGTGTTGTTAGTAGAATATGTGCTCAGTGGGAGAGTGAAAACTATAAATACTGTGGATTTAAATATCCAAAAGTCTAATTAAACCAGAACTTTGTTGAACCAGGTGCATTTTTTTCTCCCATTTACCACCTGCATCTTGTCAACCCTGTCATATTTCTCAACAACATTTCGTGGCTCACATATCTAGCCGGCATCAACCACAGCTGCCTTCAAGGTTGGACATTTCTGTCTCCTTTGCATGACTTCATCCAGCAGTGTCTGGACAGTCTCGACCAAAAATGTTTGGACATTTGAAGTAGTGATCAAAGCACTTAATAAATACAATATACTATATTCCAACTCACCCATGATGTTTGAGTACTGACTGGCTTATTCTTAACCGTAGCTTGGATACACACAGAGTTGAGATTGGACTGTGGTATAATTTCTGTGACATCCATGGCAGTATTAGCATCATTTGACGTGACATGGTTTTCATCTATTTCTCTCGCTCCTTGTAACTCGGACACCATCTGGAAAAATAGTGATGCAAGATTAACCACTTTATTTGTGAACAAGCAACAAAAGCCCTTGATGAGTCAGACTGTGCATAAGGATTTGCAGGCTTGAGTTTGATACATACAGGAAATGTACCAAACTGCGAAGCATTTTAATCAATGGGATATTTAAAAACAATCACATATTTTAATATTTTTTTTACGTGATTTCAATCACAGATTTTGAATCATCTTATTTGAAACCAAAAAGATGGGGGAGACCAAGCCACATCATCCTTACATGTAGTATTACCGTTGTGGTAAAAAAAATATTGGCACCCCTGCGGTGCCAATGCAAAGACACAGTGCTTTTTTTATTGACGTCTGACATGAAATCAGACTAAACTTCATCTGTTTTAGGATTAGCAAAATTATTTCTATTTGCTAAATGCAAGAATAGTGAGAGAAGGATTCTTTGGGATTCATTATGGGATTCATAACGCATTGGTCCATCCATCCATCCATCCATCCATGCATCTCTACCGGTCAAATTTATTTGTTGTGATATGATAGAGCATTTTATTGTACGTGCATTATATACATTTGGTCAGTATTCTTCCGGTTTCTTGGAGAGAGCCCTCCTTAAAAAGAGACAGTGGTCTCAGTGGGTTTTAATTTCTAAATAAAGGTATTGATTGTTTGGTTATTGTCACTGTTACAGTAACAATGAAAATCCATTTGGGATCCCTTCATAAATGACATTGAAGTAAAAGTTTTAAAAAGATTATCCCAGATTATCGCACTACTCATCACTTTAAACTGCATACACTGCACAATGGTCATTGCACTGGACTATTGTGAGATTAGTCATTCGAACTGCTCTAAGTGCTAGAGGACTCTGAATCTTTTTGCACAATTGTCCCCCCAAATTTTTTTTTATGAATAAATACTAAATAATAAAACAACCCCTCCTTGAGCCGTCACCTTATCGTGGTGGAGGGGTTTGTGTGCCCCAATGATCCTAGGGGTTAAGTTGTCTGGGGATTCAAGCCCCTGCTAGGGTCACCCATGGCAAACAAGTCCTCGGTGAGGGACCAGACAAAGCACGGCTCAAAGACCCCTTATGAAGAAGACAAATTATGGACTCAGGTTTCCCTTGCCCGGACGCGGGTCACCCATGGGACCCGGCCGGGCACAGCCCGAAAGGGTAACGTGGGTCCCCCTTCCCATGGCCTCACCCCCTGTGGGAGGGGCCATAGGGGTCGGGTGCAGTGCGAGCTGGGCGGTGGCCGAAGGTGGGGACCTTGGCGATCCGATCCCCGGCTACAGAAGCTGGCTCTAGGGATGTGGAATGTCACCTCTTTGGCAGGGAAGGAGCCCGAGCTGCTGTGTGAGGTCGAGAAGTTCCGACAAGATATAGTCGGACTCGCCTCCACGCACAGCTTGGGCTCTGGTACCAGTCCTCTCGAGAGGGGTTGAACTCTCTTCCACTCTGGAGTTGCCCACGGTGAGAGGCGCCGAGCAGGTGTGGGTATACTTATTGCTCCCCGGCTCGGCGCCTGTACGTTGGGGTTCATCCCGGTGGACGAGAGGGTAGCCTTCGGGTGGGAGGACGGGTCCTGACTGTTGTTTGTGCCTATGCACCAAAACAGCAGTTCAGAGTACCCACCCTTTTTGGAGTCCTTGGAGGGGATGCTGGAGAGCGCTCCCGCTGGGGACTCCATCGTCCTGCTGGGGAACTTCAATGCTCACGTGGGCAATGACAGTGAGACCTGGAAGGGCGTGATTGGGAGGAACGGCCCCCCCGATCAGAATCCGAGTGGTGTTCTGTTATTGGACTTCTGTGCTCATTACGACTTGTCCATAATGAACACCATGTTCAAGCATAAGGGTGTCCACACGTGCACTTGGCACCAGGACAACCTAGGTCGCAATTCGATGATCGACTTTGTGTTATGTCATCGGACTTGCAGCTGCATGTCTTGGACACTCGGGTGAAGAGAGGGGCGGAGCTGTCAACTGATCACCACCTGGTGGTGAGTTGGCTCCGAACGTATTGTGAGGGTCTGCTGGGAACGTCTGGCAGAATCCCCTGTCAGAAGGAGTTTCAACTCCCACCTCCTACAGAACTTTGCTCATGTTCCGGGGGAGGCGGGGGACATCGAGTCCGAGTGGACCATGTTCCGCGCCTCCATTGCTGAGGCGGCTGACCAGAGCTGTGGCCGTAAGGTGGTCTGCAATCCCCGAATCCGTTGGTGGACACCAACAGTGAGGGATGCCGTCAAGCTGAAGAAGGAGTCCTATCCTTTTTGGCCTGTGGGACTCCTGATGCAGCTGATGGGTACTGGCTGGCCAAGCGGAATGTAGCTTTGCCATGGCGGCTGCGAGATTTAGTTCTCTTGCTGGCAGTTGAGGTCCTGATGGCCGTAAGAAAAATAATTGGCACCGCAGATGGTTTCAACCTCTGCCTTATTACACCTGTGTATCCAATGCTTTCTGCTAAGTCTTTCTCAAAACACGCCAGTTCGAAGTGATCAGCACAGAGTTTGGAATGCTTGCTTGGCACCCGAGGAACAGTGGACGACTGGTTAGAGCGTCTGCCTCACAGTTCTGAGGACCGGGGTTCAATCCCCAGCCCCACCTGTGTGGAGTTTGCATGTTCTCCCCGTGCCTGCGTGGGTTTTCTCCGGGCACTGCGGTTTCCTCCCACATCCCCAAAACATGCATGGTAGGTTAATTGACAACTCTAAATTGCCCGTAGGTGTAAATCTGAGTGCAAATGATTGTTTGTTTATATGTGCCCTGCGATTGGCTGGCAACCAGTTCAGGTTGTACCCCGCCTCCTGCCCGATGATAGCTGGGATAGGCTCCAGCACGCCCGCGACCCTAGTGAGGAGAAGCGGCTCAGAAAAAGGATTGGATGGATGGATGGATGCTAGGCACCCATAGTTTCTTCCCCTGTCGATTTACTTTCCCTATCCACTGGTCACATATTCCTTTTTCAATTGGAAAGCCAAACAAACTCTTCCCACTGCCTGAACCATTTGTACAACCAAATGCCACACAATAAACCATTGTGAAATCGCTAGATCATCCATCCATCCATCCATTTTCTGAGCCGCTTCTCCTCACTAGGGTCGCGGGCGTGCTGGAGCCAATCCCAGCTGTCATCGGGCAGGAGGCGGGGTACACCCTGAACTGGTTGCCAGCCAATCGCAGGGCACATAGAAACAAACAACCATTCGCACTCACAGTCATGCCTACGGGCAATTTAGAGTCTCCAATTAATGCATGTTTTTGGGATGTGGGAGGAAACCGGAGTGCCCGGAGAAAACCCACGCAGGCACGGGGAGAACATGCAAACTCCACACAGGCGGGGACGGGGATTGAACCCCGCACCTCAGAACTGTGAGGCTGACCCTCTAACCAGTCGGCCACCGTGCCGCCTCGCTAGATCATACGACAACAAATATACAAGGCATGGAACAATAGCACACAACGATGAATGAACAGGCTGTTTGGCTAGTGTTACCATCACAGCGCCGGATCGCGCCGAAGACCGGAAGGCACTTGATGCAAAAAGCAGAAGGCGCATTCTGAATCATATTTATCGATTTATCTGCTGTATATCTTCTATATAATCAGTTTGAAATGGTAGATGTGGTTTGAAGGGTGTTTCGAAGCTTTTCATTGGCTCATAGTCTTTCATTGTGTGTCATTGCCTCATTGCGTTTCAATGCATACTGCCTGACAGGTTTGACAGATTTAAGTGGTTGGCACTATACTAGCTATATAAGATGCATCATTATGCTTCAAAATTGGGTTGTGAGGAGAAAGAGATTTGGAGAGTGAGAGTAAATAAACCCTTAACCAACATTTAACCCTTAATATAATTTGCATTTATTCTTTGGGTTAATCTGGAATGTGGTTTACAGTATGGGGGAAAGCATCTGCATATTTTATTGTAATGACGATATAATTATTATTTGGTATGAATGAACAAAACACTTGAATGACCATACAGACTTTTCTGAACTTTTATTGCTGTCATGGGAAACAGTGCCAGTACTTCAGTCGTGCTCTTTAGCGGTTGCTCAATGACTTGTTTATCACCGTGATCGTAATACAAAGTTATCCAATACAGCAGACCTCTAACGCACCTTGCATCTTCTAGCGCCGACTCTTTCGTCATGCCCACAAACGTCTCCATACTTTTTTTTTAATCTCCGCAATTGACCACAAGCAACGATGCTTCACTTCTTCTGCATTCACCGGCTAGCATTATTTTTTAGGCGCTACTTCCTGCTTTAGAGTGCACACCGCTTCGCCTCATTAGTAAATGAGAGAGAGAGAAAAAGAGTTTTGCGTGCCTGTAACCCGAAACCAAAGGTTCGGACAATTATCATCAACCGTCCCACGCCTAGTTACGTTACTTAGCTGTACTAAAACGTTCACAATCACATCATTTTTATTTCTAATCGTCCCAAACCAATCTATTAAACGTAATGTTTAACCAGCTAGATAAACTGTTAAAATAGCTTACCTGTCTTTGTGAGTATTGTAGTCATGGATGAAGTTTGACTTCGTTGCTGTTGTGTATATAATGCGCAAGTTGCAAACCATGCAGATTGTCATCCTCTTTTTGCAGACTTCATCAACAACATAGTCCTTGAATCCAAATTTTATTATCTTTAGAGCTTCTGCCATCGTTGTTCATACAGGTGGGTACTTCATGCTGGCAAATGTGCAACAATGAAGACTGTGTTGCCAGGTTGGTGTTTTAGCAATCTTTTTCTGACAAAATAAGTAAGGAAGCAATCTTGTCTTTGTGGGTTTTTATTACGAGAAAGAAATCTTTGCAAAGAGAGCAAAAGGTACAAGAGTATTCACCCCTTACTGAAGCCCGACCAAAATATCACCTTTGTTATAAGTGACAGAGACAGAGAGAAGAAAAGAAAAAAAAGAAAAGAAATACACCCCTCTCATTCCCACAACATTCTCACACAATTATCTTCGTCCAGCTGCACTCACACTTTATGCTAATGGCTGCATGCAGAGGATGAGAAGAGAAAAACAGAGAGTAGTCAAAACAATCCAGGACACACATGAGTACTGGTCTGACTAAGAGCTATGGAACAATAAAACATGTAAAGGTTCTATAAAACGAATATTTGTTATATATGAAACATACATTTTCACTGTGAATAAACCCCCCAAAACGTTTCTTTTTCTTTCTTTTTTAAAGGCAAACTGTCTTAATTAAAATGCAGATTTCCAACTCTATATAAGATGACTTATCAAGTCATGTAGTTCAAGTCAAAGTCAAGTCAAGTCTCTTGGTTACCAAGTCTTAAGTCAAGTATTTATTAAGTATTCGCAAGTCATAAAACTGGTCGTTTTACTTGCTGTCATGTCACATAGACTTTGACGTCATGTTTTCTCTATAGTTTGAGTGTTTTGTTTTTCCTGCGTTTCTTTGTATTATGAATTTGGGGGACTTATTACTGTATTTTAGTGATTTAATTCTATGAGGAACTGTACTTTGTTTGACCTTTTTGTGAATAAATACTTTTTTTTATTAGAAAACGCCTGCTTCCCCTGCCTCACTTCTCTGTCTTCCCTGCATTTGGGTCCACCTTTTAAACCTGTCCTGTTCAGCTGCATGGCCTTGCAGGATGGTGGATCTGTATGCCTTTGTGCTGGAACGGTTTTGTCGTGCAACAGGGGAGGCTGAAACACTCCCTCTGCTTACTTTTAAATGTTTTAATTATTCTGATGTTCATTGAAAATCCAGCCAGACAGAAAAGAGTTTTAGGGGACAGACAGAGGGCACTACGGGTCAGAACCACAGCAGAACAATGGTGAGACAAGTCTACTGTACATATTTGAACACATGTAACATTTCAACAGTCAAATCATATTATTATTTGTGGATGGAGGGCATGCAATAACTAACTAAGAGAACAAGATGAGCGAGGACAGAAAAGAGCAGGACAGGATGTGGGAGTGGCAGTGCTACTGACGAGTGGTGCAGTGGGATTTTCTTTTTAGTGTCTAAGCACCTGTAAGAACCTATGAGTTGCTATGTTGGTATAACCTATGTTGTTATAAGTAGTCCCAGCACAAGCAATTAAAGCCTATCATGTGTCTATTGAACTTATTAGTGAATGAATCTCTTATCACATGCATGTTAGTCAACTGGTGTACGGAGTTGCTGAACCGGCACACTGAGTAAGGGTGGGCCCCTCCACCCACAAAGGGGGGCCAAGCCAGCCAGCCCGCCCAGCAGGGGACCCAACCAGGGGGACGACACCAACCCCCCCAGGACCAAGGGAGGTCCTGAGTCCAACCGAAGTGCCCCGACCTGTTTCAAAGGGAGGGGCGCGGACACCCCTCAGGAGGGCAACACGGACACAACCAGACCCAAGAAGAGGTGGGGGAAACAGGCCCAGCATCCCCAGAGGCCCACCACGCAGATCCAGAAGGATAAGGGATGCAAGTGACCCTATGGTGTGCACAGGGGTCTAAAATAACAAGATATGATTTGGTCAGATTACATTATTTACCGGCATTACCAGATAACTAGCAACCCTTTATTGCTCAGTGACTGTTTTTCTCAATGTCTATGTCTCAAAAGTGTTCTCTGTCAATTGACTATGTTGTCGTACTAGAGCGGCTCCAATTACTGGAGACAAATTCCTTGTCTCTTTTTTGGACATACTTGGCAAATAAAGATGATTCTGATTCTGATTCTGATTATATTAAATTTCTGTATGACATTCTTCACCACAGAATTGCGCTTCAAGGTTCACCATTTTAATGAAAGGTGACAAGATTTTGCCATTTGTTATTATCAATCTCTTGTTTACTTTTCGAGTTTAACAGTATTGTTTTTTAGTATTGGTTGAGCATGTTTACTTGGGAGATCTACAGTATACCTTTGAAATCACCGAGCAAAGATAAGGAGAAATCGGAATCCTACAGTTCAAAACTGAGAAAAGCTTCTGTGTAACTAGTGACCTCAGAAGCACTGTATGGGTGTGCAATGCCAAAGAGCATGCAAATAAGTGTCTAGAGCGTTTTCAGTACAATGAGTGCATATGTTTGATTTTGAATAGCCCATTTTATGCATACTATATTGCGTAACATGTGATCTATGGAGTACTTTGAACAGAATTAGCTGTAAATTACTGTTTTTTGTCATTGAGAATGTGTTTCTACAGATTTGTCCCCAGTAATCATTGTCAGCAAACACTGAGAAGTCTTTATTCCATTTTGCGATCGGTAAGTGTATTGAATTGAATGAGTTTTTTGTTTTACAAAGGTTCCTTCAAATGGTGAGCCCGACGTGATCCTGGAAGAACATTAGATAAAAAGACAGTGGAGCGGACTGGAATTCAGTTGGACTGCAAATCTCACCGGTGCACCGAAATAAAAAAGGTGAGCAGAAGCCTGTTTGATTATATCACGAATTCTGCACATTGGAAATGGCGAAATTTGGGAGACTTGTGGTACAGTTGTTTTGTTGTCAATAGTTAATAAGACGTTGTGTTGCTAAAATTGCATAATTAGAAGTCAGGGTAACGGAGGACCTGACGTCAGGGTAACAAGGTACCTGACAAACCAGGATAATAGAAAATCCTGGGAGAAAGTAGGGTAACAAGGTACCTACTTGTCCCGTCGTAGACTGACTTGAAATCGGACGCGGTTTCAAATTGTAACGTTTCGGTAGACAGGGATTTTGGGACCCCCAAAAACCGATTTAGAATAAGATGAGTGTGCCACCAAAACTTGGGGTTGTGAATTGGACAGTCGAGTGTAGAGGTAATGAATATAAGTGTCGTGTGTGTGTGTGTGTTCCGGGTTTTGTCTTCCCCCCTGTTTCACACACACCTGCTCCTGTGAGCATCTTCACCACCTGTGCCTCGTTCACCCTAATTACCCCTTGTATATAACCTCGTGTCTCATTTCCTCTCGTTGCCAGTTCGTTGTACCTTGTCGTCGCGTTCCAGCATTCCTTGTTTCCACGTCATAGATTCACAGTAAGACTTGACCCTGTTCCGATTATCGACCTTGCCTCTTTGCCTCATGTTTTTGGATACTGTTGCCTCTCATGGATTGCCTGCCTGTGTACCGACCTATGCCCGTCTATTAAACCTCTCTTTTTGGAAACTGTCCATTTGTTTTGGAGTCGTGCATTTTTGGGTCCTATCCTCTGTTCCGTTCATGACAGAACGAACTGGCCATAACATGGACCCAGCAGACTCAGACCCGGTGCGCAAAGCCCTTCAAGCGCAGGGTCAACGCCTCGCGAAGCAGGATGAGCAGATTGCTGCCCTCCACCTTCATCTAGAGGGACTGTCAAGGCATCAGGACAATATGATGAGACAGGTGGCCTCGCAGTTTGAACTTCTTTTGAAATTTTTTCAAGAGAAGGAACCAGTTGGCACCACACCCAGTACTGCCACGGTATTTCCATGTGAAGTAGTCACCATGCAGCCACCTGCCACCTCCGCTGCTGTCTGCCCACAGCTCTCTCGACCGGAGAGGTTCTCTGGAAATTCTGGGAACATTAAGCCGTTCATCACGCAGTGCGAACTCCACTTTGAGCTGCAGGGAGCTGCATTCCCCACCGAGCGGGCAAAAATCGCATTTGTCATTTCCCACCTGACTGGTCATGCGGAGACGTGGGCTACTGCTGAATGGAGCCGCAATTCCGCCGCGTGTCATTCATGGGCTTTTTTCGTAAAGACTATGGAGCAAATTTTTCAATTTTCCACTCCTGATCGTGAGGCAGCTCGCTCCCTTGTCACCTTACAACAAGGCAAGCGCCGGGTGTCAGATTACGCGATTGAGTTTCGCATTCTAGCAGCTGAGAGTCATTGGAATAATCGGGTGCTACTCGATGCCTTAAAGGACTATCCCCCGCCGTCAAGGATCATTTAGTCCCGCTAGACCTGCCGACCGACTTGGACGCTCTCATTGCTCTCGCCGTAAAAATCGACAAGAGGCTTTAGGATCGCGAGCTAGATGGAGATCGGCGGAGGGCTGCGTCAACGCGCACTTGGAGGACGAGCCTCGGTGACCAGCCAAACCAAGGCAGATCCCCTGGTTCCGGTCTCAACCCACTGGCTAGCGTCCCCACGGAGGAACCCATGCAACTGGGCAGGTTCCGTCTCTCCCCTGAGGAACGTCAACGTCGGCTGAGGGAAGGGCGGTGCTTCTACTGCGGTCAGTTGGGTCATTCCGTGAGCAACTGTCACGTCAAAGGTGCCGGTAGACAGGGCACAGGAGAGGTGAGTCTGAATTTCATTACGGAAGACCCTACACGGGTTCTTCCTAAAGTGACACTATGCTCTCCTGATCAAGAAATTCATACGCCTGTATTAATTGACTTTAATTGGTTCTGATGCAAACTTACTCAACTCCATCCTGGTTAGACGTATGCACCTTAGAACCTTTGGAATAAAACGCCACCGCAACACCTATGCTGCAGACGGCAGTTTTATGGGCAAGATCACTCACCGCACCCAAACACTCACATTGACATTCCCTGATTCTCACTCGGAACGTATTAGTTTTCATGTTTTTGATGCCATGAATCATGACGTTATCTTAGGGAACCCATGGTTGAAATTACATAACCCCCACATTGACTGGTCCTCTGGGCAGTTTATGTCATGGGGCAGCAATTGCGCCCGCAACTGTTTCAAGCCGCCACGTGATGTTCAGGGTCATGTTTCTAAGGACACTCCACAGACCCCATCTGGGGATCCTGATTTATCTCAAGTGCCCACCTGTTATCAGGATATTAAAGATGTTTTTTCCAAGTCCAAGGCCAAATCCCTTCCACCCCACAGACCTTATGACTGTGCTGTTGACTTGCTGCCTGGAACCACACCCCCACGAGGGAGGTTGTTCTCTCTTTCAGGGCCGGAACACAAGGCCATGAAGGAGTACGTAGAAGAATCACTGGCAGCCGGGATCATTCGCCCATCTTCATCCCCTGCGGGAACAGGATTTTTCTTCGTGGACAAGAAAGACAAGACCCTGTGACCCTGTATCGATTACTGGGGTCTCAACGAGATCACGGTAAAAAACAGGTACCCTCTTCCTCTCATCTCCACCGCCTTTGAGTTCCTGGAGCCAAGATTTTCATTTTCTCCGAAGAGAATTCTTTGTCCGACCCTAAGACTATCTTGCCTAAATCATGTTTCATTTCCGCGTTTGTGTGGGACATTGAAAATGCGGTCAAAGGGGCTCTGAAAGACACTCCTAGCCCTGAAGATTGCCCTGAGAACAGGCTTTATGTGGTTCCGACCTTAAGGGGAAGAGTCATCCACTGGGCTCACACGAACCGAACTGTATGTCACCCAGGCATTGCCAAGACGCAATCAGTGGTCGAACAGCGCTTTTGGTGGCCTAATGTTAGGAGGGATGTTATCGATTATGTCAATGCTTGCCAGGTATGTGCTGCTAACAAGCCCTCTCATCAACGTCCTTCTGGGGAGTTGCGACCCCTGCCAATACCACATCGTCCTTGGTCAGACATTTCCGTAGACTTTGTGACAGGATTACCGGCCTCTAAAGGCAATACCACCATTCTTACAGTTGTTGACAGGTTCTCTAAGATGGCACACTTCATTGCACTTCCAAAACTCCCCTCAGCTAAGGACACTGCCGAGCTAATGATTAATCAGGTTTTTAAGTTCGTTGTACCTTGTCGTCGCGTTCCAGCATTCCTTGTTTCCACGCCATAGATTCACAGTAAGACTTGACCCTGTTCTGATTATCGACCTTGCCTCTTTGCCTCATGTTTTTGGATACTGTTGCCTCTCTTGGATTGCCTGCCTGTGTACCGACCTATGCCCGTCTATTAAACCTCTCTTTTTGGAAACTGTCCATTTGTTTTGGAGTCGTGCATTTTTGGGTCCTATCCTCTGTTCCGTTCATGACAATAAGTTGTTTCACATAACAGAGAGGTTATTCTGAAAGGGAAAAAAAGAGGAAGGAAAAGTTGGATGCTGCAGGGTGGAGAGAGAAAAGAGATTTGAATAAGAAAATAGAAGAGAATGAAAAATTGAGGAGAAAAATTTATGAAATTTGTCTGGTGTGCCCTGCCATGGCAGCTGTTCAGCGGAAAAAAAGAGCGACAAATTCCCCCGCTAAATACAATTTACGGACCTTCCCGAAAACAGCCCCAGTGACGTCACTATAAGGGAGCTGCTCAAATGGCAGACCAATTGTAGAGGGGAAATAAAACTCCTATCAATTCCGCACGAGCCCGCATTCAAAAAGGTGGGTAAATATACAAAAATTGTCTTTAAAAAATTTAGAGTTTTTACAGAAACGGCTGCCCGGACTGGCTGCTGTTGGTGTAATTTGGATCCAGGGGCTGAAAAAGTTGACGGACAACATGAACCTGGCGTGTGGTGACATAGTGAGATTGATACGCACCTGTTGCATTTCGGTTCACCAATCGGATGATATTTTGACACGGTCGGGTCTGAATAATGTCGAACCTGAAATTTTATTTTCCCCTTTTGCTCCTATAGTGTTTGCAGTCATCCACAACATGTTCCCGTCCTCTTCCCCAACGGTGCCGAAGCTTCCGGACTTCAATCCTCTCATGGATCCCAGTTCTCACTTCGAAAATTGCATAAGTATTTGGACAGATAAGACCGGGTCACATCCCTCCCGTTTAAGGGAGGCAAATGTTATTTATAGAATAGCTTTACTTGACACCTTGCCGGTTGAAGTTAGGACTGAACTTTTAAAGACCCTGACCACAGGAAAGGGGGAGATAGCTTCTTTAATTGTCATGTGTCACACCATTTGAAACTTTTTGTCGACAGACAACACAAATCATCAGATGAGGTAAAGGACATGCAGGAACAACTTTTGAAGCTACAATTGGCCAGGGCCCGTAAAGTGGCCATTAAAAAAATAAAAAATAAAAAATAAAAATGGAAGCAGAAAAACAGATGTGGATGGCGCAGGGGTCAACGAGGAGACGAGGTGGGAGTCGTGACAGAGTACACCAACGGAGGCAGGGGAAGCCCTTGCCGACCTCCAACGGACCAAGCGTGCTTCAATGGTGGTCAGTATGGACACTGACGATCACCAATGTACTGTTTACCCAATGATTCAACAGCGACCTCCAGTGGAACCCGGAGAGGCCACACCTCAAAGAGGAGGCTACAAAGCTTCAAGAGGGAGAGGTGGGCGCTGCCCGGCAACAGCATCCGCAGCAGGCTCCACAGCAACAAGAGCCATCTCGCCAGTACTACTGCGATGAGGACTGGTCTGAATGCCCAATGAGCCCGGAGCCAGGGGACGGAGGAAAGACAGAGCCTCTGAACCCCGCTAAGGGAAGACAACCACCTGAATGAGCTTTGCAGGAGTGCTCATGAGTCGACACCATTAAAGACTGAAATTGCTGGACAGACACATGAACATCAGTTTGTCCTCATGAAAAGAGGGGCTCCAGTGAACCTGATGGGCAGAGATCTGCTTATCTAAACCAGGGCTACCATCCTTTGTAGCCCGGACGGACTGACGATACGGTTGCCCGATGGGACTGTGATGAACTGAGAGTGGAAAATTGTCCACTGCATGGAACATGGTACAACATGAACTTCCGAAAGCGACCGCTGCAGAAACCAAGGAGGGAGGAGGCGTCTACTCGGCCTTCCTGCGGTGGAAGCCCTGAATCGACTCTCTTGCCTCCTAAAGCCCTCCGATTGATCCCCTCCATCTCACACTGTACTATGATAAAAATGACGATTTGGTTTACAGAGAAGCTTTTGAGCCAATACAGGAGGAAAACTGGATGCTCAATAGTAAAAGTATTTACATAGGGAAGCAAGGTGTGGCAGCTGCCTCCACCTTGACGCCAGAGCAGAGTGAGTGGTTTATGATGATTTTGACATCTTTTCAAACTTTTTCACTTCCACTTGCACTAGGACATGAAGCCTGAGAACTGGGACCCATGGTGAGAAAATGCCATTTGGCAAATGATTGGCAACAAGGTCAGATACAATGTGTTGTACTTTCCTAGTAGTGAATGTTTTTGTATTCAGGGTGCCACGGTAGACGGGGAATGTGACTTTGGCGCGATTCCATGGCAGAGAGCTCTCGGACCATGAGGACGCCGCACAGCTGTTGAACTCGCTGCCGGACTCACTGTGGTCCGAGTGGCCTGCAGATGGCATCCGTGACTCCCGTAACATTCGAGGTAGACCCGACTGCTTTTGTTAACGTGCCGTAGTATCCTTGTAAACAAGAGGCCGTAGAAGATATCGCGGAAACCCAAATTCTGAAATCCAAACGCTTTGGTCCATAAATGATGTTATGAAACCCTCCGCTTAAGCTGCAGAACTGCTGGCCATGTGCAGGGCACTAGAGGTATCTGAAAGTCAGAGTGTTACTATTTATTAATGATTGTTGACACTTTTTCTGGATGGCCCAAAGGCTATCCTTGTGCAAAAGAAAACGTGCCGTCTGTCGACAAAGCGCTGGTTAACCATTATATTCCGACGTATGCGTTTCCACGAGTAATCAGATCGGACAAATGATTCTACTTGTCCCAAACATGCAGGCCTCTATTGTAAAAAAAAAAACTAAGGAATAAGGGTGAATGGTATAAATATTTGGTGCGATACGTTTTATAAATTGTGTACACAATATAAAGTAAACCTTAGAACTTCGATGAATAAAATTATATGACTATATATGTAAAAAGTTATAAAGCACTTCAAAGGGTACCCATTATATTTATTAACTAAATAAATAAGGCATACATATTGTATGTATAAATAGGTATGCATATGATATTCTGGAAGATAAATTAAATAATAGATAAATTAAGACGTGTGCCTGGCGGATGTGATCAAGCCTCTCTCTCAGCAGGAGATCAACCATATGGCAGATTTCACCTGGGAGAGTGACTGGTGTGGGGGGTGTTTATTCATTTTCTCAGGAGACTTGTCCTCTCAAGGCCTTTAAAGAGAAGAACCCCCACTGCAAAGATCTGCAGCTGCCGTTGAAAGAGGACGGGGAGACAATGAGCGCGCTCGCTGCCTTGATCGACGCCTTTGTATCCCCTTCACAAGACTGTTTAAATTAGGTTTTGTTGAGTATTGTCGTGAAATAGGCTGCAGGTATAGGGGTTGTTGATCTTCTGATTATCAGAAGATCAACTTGGGGGATTGAAGGGAATATAGAATACTTTATATTATATTATGTAATTATAACTAGTTTGGAAGGTAAGCAAGGATGTGTATTGAGTAGAATCAGATAGGGGGTAGGAGTATATTGCAGTAAGGCCCCCCCATCGGGGGGTATTTGGAGACAATAAGAAACAGATGTCAAGGAAGAAAGGAACTGCGGGAAGCTACTATAAACATTGAATGCAGGAATGTGGGCCGGAGTCTGCAGGCGACATCTGCAGGTGACACCTGGAGGCGACGTCTGGAGCCAGAACAAATGGTCATCATTCTGCAAACAACGATGACGTCAGATTACGGACCAATCAGACGACAGCGATTCCATACTGGCCCGTTTTGAAACATTGTATAAGTCTGGGGTAGAATCAGATAGTTTTAGTTCGATTACTTTATCTGCTAAGGATAAGATAGTTACGAACCCAGAGCTCTGCAAATGTATAGACTCCTCTGTCAGGAATAAATTGGTTGGTTTTTATACATTGTTGTGAACGTAATTCTTTCACGAAAACAAGCACGCTTGGAACCACGGGAATAATAGAAGATTTTAAAACAAAGGTTCCTTCAGGACGCAATGATATGGTGCGAACAGATTGCGTGGTTTCTAGACTTTTCCACCAAGATGATAAAGTGGCAGCAATAATCAGATTCTTAAAACAGTTGTGGTGTTTGAGACTTGTGTTGATAAATGGGAGGTCTGAAAGTTTGGTACTATTGGGCTATCTGTTCTCGTTCCAGCCAAGATTGTTGTTCAAAATTTGGATGTAACCATTTAATGAGGTACTGTATTTGGCTAGCTAAGTAGTCGTGTTTGAAGTTGGGGGCGTCAAGTCCCCCTTCTGTTTTACCTTTCTGAAGGGTAGCAAGGCTGATCCATCCATCCATCCATCCATATTCTTTACCGCTTATCCTCAGTAGGGTCGCGGGCTGCTGGAGCCTATACCAGCTATCTTGGGGCAGAACCCTGAACCGGTTGCCAGCCAATCGTAGGGCCCAGAGAAACAAACAACCATCGCACTCACATTCACACCAACGAGCAATTTAGAGTCCTCAATCAACCTACCACGCATGTTTTTGGGATGTGGGAGGAAACCGGAGTGCCCGGAGGCACGGGGAGAGCATGCAAACTCCACACAGGTGGGGCCGGGATTTGAACCCCGGTCCCCAGAACTGTGAGGCAGATGTGCTAATGTGCTATTGTTTTAGCAGATAATCATTAACTTAGAATTGTATGGCTGCAACACGTTCCAAAAAAGCTGGGACGGGGTCACGTTTACTGTGTTACATCACCTTTTCTTTTAACAACATTCAATAAACGTTTGGGAACTGAGGACACGACGTCCAGAATTTACAAAAACAATTTGAAATGTGGACTCGTCAGACTGCAGAACACTTTCCCACTTTGCATCAGTCCATCTTAGATGAGCTCAGGCCCAGAGAAGCCGCCGGTGTTTCTGGGTGTTGCTGATACAACCCCATTTCCAATGAAGTTGGGACGTTGTGTTAGACATAAATAAAAACAGAATACAATGATTTGCAAATCATGTTCGACCTATATTTAATTGAATACACTACAAAGACAACATATTTAATGTTCAAACTGATAAACTTTATTGTTTTTACCAAATACTCATGAACTTCAGAGAATCTGAAGAAATCACTGCATGTAAGCGGCAAGGCCGAAAACCAACATTGAATGCCAGTGACCTTCGATCCCTCAGGCGGCATTGCATCAAAAACCGGCATCAACGTGTAAAGGATATCACCACATGGCCTCAGGAACACTTCAGAAAACCAATGTCAGTAAATACAGTTCGGAGCTACATCCGTAAGTGCAACTTGAAACTCTACTATGCAAAGCAAAAGCCATTTATCAACAACACCCAGAATCGCCGCCAGCTTCTCTGGGCCCGAGTTCATCTAAGATGGACTGATTCAAAGTGGAAAAGTGTTCTTTGGTCCGACGAGTCCACATTCCAAATTGTTTTTGTAAATTCTGGACGTCGTGTCCTCAGTTCCCAAACGTTTATTGAATGTTGTTAAAAGAAAAGGTGATGTAACACAGTGGTAAATGTGACCCCGTCCCAGCTTTTTTGGAACGTGTTGCAGCCATAAAATTCTAAGTTAATGATTATCTGCTAAAAACAATAAAGTTTATCAGTTTGAACATTAAATATCTTGTCTTTGTAGTGTATTCAATTAAATATAGGTTGAACATGATTTGCAAATCATTGTATTCTGTTTTTATTTATGTTTAACACAACATCCCAACTTCATTAGAATTGTTATAAATGGCTTTTGCTTTGCTTAGTAAAGTTTAAGGTTGTACTTACGGATGTAGCGCCGAACTGTATTTACTCAGAGTAGCATCTGCTCCATTTGCACACTGATTGAGGAGTATCTGCAACATTTGCACAATCAACATTGTCCCAGATTATGCACCATGCTAGTCAAGAACTACTCGCTTGAAGTCTCGGCGCCCTTTGCACAATGGTCATTGCACCGGACTATTGCAATATTAGTCATTCGAACAGCTCTAAGTGCTAGAGGACTCTGCATCTTTTTGCACAATTGTCAAAAAATAATAATAATAATGTACCGGCATTACCAGATAACTAGCAACCGTTTATTGCTCAGTAACTGTCTTTTTTTTTTTTTTTTTGTCAATGTCTTTATGTCTCAAAAGTGTTCTCTGTCAATTGACTGTCTGTTGTCGTACTAGAGCGGCTCCAATACCGGAGACAAATTCCTTGTGTGCTTTTTGGACATACTTGGCAAATAAAGATGATTCTGATTCTGATGTCAATCGTTTGAATCCCTTCAAATTGGATTTGGTTGAGCGTTTCAGGATGAACTTCGAGTTTGTATTGTCCAAAAAAGTTGGAAATCTTGATTTCGCTGTCATAATTGTCAGCTGGCAGGTGGTAAAGGGCGACATCCTCAATGTACAAAATGGCATCTTTGGGGACGTTGAGCCACATGGTTTGATTTGGCAGGGCGAGTCTCGTTGTGGTGTCGCGGTGGTTGAAACTTAGTGTTGCGCTTAGGGCAGGTGTGTTGACTAGCCATTTGGTACCAACAATTTCCACGGGAGTAGTAGTAACCTTGTAGAGAGGTCTAGCTTCTACTATCCAACGTGACCCATCCTTCATTGGCTTCAGGCCACAAATCCCATCCGAGACTGGGGCACAAGTAATGGATGTCTTTCGTGAGGATGCACGTGTGCAAATCTGGCGCCAGATACAAATAGTGGCTAGTTAACACCTATAGCTGCCAACACTAAAAGACTGACTGTTATGATGTTTTTTTGTTGTGATCAAATGATTTGTGGTTTTATTCTCTCTTAATAGTATATTTGTAATAAATTAGTGACTCGAAGCGGCAGAGCAGGTCTTGGCCGATGACCAGGGGGACGGATTCAATTGAAGACACATAGACCCGATGGACTACCGTCATGGGACCAATTGTCCAGTGGAGCATAGTTACATAACAGTGATGTGTGCC
Source organism: Phyllopteryx taeniolatus (assembly GCF_024500385.1). NCBI lineage: Eukaryota > Metazoa > Chordata > Actinopteri > Syngnathiformes > Syngnathidae > Phyllopteryx > Phyllopteryx taeniolatus. The sequence goes on along the minus strand of NC_084505.1, from coordinate 718,445 downwards.
GTGGGGTCAATCAGAGCTTCGCAGACAAGTTCGTGCTCAAGTGTAACGGTTAACTAGAACTTCCGAGAAGTACCTTTAGCAGTTAGTTCGCCCAGAAGCTGTCGAAATGGCTGAACGTTATTCAGTAGCGTAATGTCACGCGAGTCAGGGTCCTCACCTGGGTCTTGTCGGACGATTAGGATGGCACGAGAGGGGTCTTGGGATTGGTTGTCACAAAGTGGTCCATTAAGGTTATGGCGAGGTGAGGTCGTCGTGGGGTTTTCCAGGGTCACAGATGGATTGGACAGGTCGTTAGGAGAACAATGGAGGTTCCCCGGTTGACCTACCACATCCTCTGTGACTGTGTTCGACTCAGTCAGGCCTAGTCATAACGATAGATCCTCCTTTTTGTCTTTGGACAGGCTGCAGAGCACCTCAGGTAATTCTTCTATCACTGCACTAAGTTCCCTTTGGAAGCTTTGAGCTCAGGGGGCCCTTTTCCCGGTTGTCACTAGTCATTTTAGGGTTTCGGTTAGACGAGTCAGATTTATGCTGGTTGTTGCGTGTACCCTGTTTTGACATGTAGTTGTTGTGCGAATTAGAGTTACGGTTATTCCCTGATTTAGATTTATCATTGGATTGGCGTTGTTGGTTACGAGGACCATTGATATACATGGACCGAGATTGGTTGTTTGGATAAAATAGTTCTTTTGGTTGCCGGGTTTAACATCGCCAGAACGTTGTGCGTCAGCCGTACGTGTGTCACACGTAGCTCCCTCTAATTCCATCTGTGGCGGTTCGTTTGTGAAGAAGACGCCGGAGTCTTGTGCTTTTGAGGGAGGGTATTTTTGTTTAGCGAAACCTTTGGCGGGCAGTTCACGCAGTTGGGCACAGGACATTATGCGCGGGCACGCTGCCATGCCCAGCTGGTGGCTGGTGTTTGGCTGTAGGTTTCGTTTAAATTTCTGAAGTACGCAACTGGCAGTAATAAGCTTGTGGTGTCTCAAGTCTCCCCTGTTTAACTGTGAGGGCTGCAGAAAAGCCAGTTGCGGCCTCTAGATCATCAAATTCTTTAGACGTCTACTGTGCAGCCTCAGATGCAGCAGTTAGATCGGTTATCCGAGCCTCAGCATCATCGCGTTCCATTTCAACATCAAGGAAGCGGGCTTCAGACAAGTTTGTTGGCGCGGTGGTTTCTGTCAATTGTGCAGTTAACTCGACTTGTTTATGCTGTTCAGCTTCCAGCCTGCGCTTCATCTAGGTCGCTCCATTTTAGTTGGGACACCAAGTTCAGCACTATGAAACCAAGTGTTCAAGCGAAAATTTTATCTTTTAAGGCTTTGTGCTCGGCGTCACTCATAAGTCGTGTGATGTCATTTAGGCCTTCAAGGCTAGCATTCTTTTACAGATTGTGCATAACCCAGGACAAGGTCTTTAGTTAAGTTACTGACGAGGTTTTCGAGTGTGTCAAGATTTTTTTCAAGCGCCTTTTGTTGGTACAGTTTGTTGTAATCGTTATGTTGTAAATCTCAAAACTGGTTAAAAATACGAGGCATGAAGCTTTAAAACACAATCATAGCGTCAGCATTCCGAAAAACGAGCGAAAATGGAGGCTTTTAAATGAATAAGAGCACTGTATCGCGATCGTGGGTGGAGTGGCTAGTTCGCTGTGTTCTCGGAGGGTGGTCGGTTGCTAGGTGACGTATCAGAGCACTCGTGGGAAATCAGCGCACAACAAAAGCTTAAACCAGCAGGAAAAAGCACTCTGCGGTGTTGTAGGCAAGCTAATGTTTATTGTTTCGACAGCAATGACCAAGAGTGAACATGATTTGTCGATGTGTGTTCGATAAGAGCTTCCTAATGGCTGAGCAGCGGCTAAGCGGCTAACAGCTTCAAGGCAGTTTACTGGAAGCTGCGTAATGGCATGAGCGTCCGCGAGGGGGCACTCGAGGGCAAACCAAAGCCTATACCACGGTTCAAAGCCACGAAGGAGGGAACCAAAGTGGCTACATCACGATGACATCACGTCTTCCCCAAACGAAGACGGTGAATTACGATCCCTTAAGTCAAAATGACCAAATGGCATTTCATGCAGGAGCCATGTGGTTTCAAAACAAAGCAAAAATGACAACCGTCACGGACGCCACGTATTTTGTTTCAAACACAAAGAGCTAACACTTTAGCTTGGAGTTTGATTGACACACAACAGGAATTCTCTGTGTCGCACGCATTTATTTGGGGCCAGTGACTTCCCAACTCTCCTATTCACACAGCGAAGCTCAGAATAAAATTCCCCAAAACCACAACGGGCATATAACTAGTCCGGTCAGCTACTCCAGAACCTATAATAAGGGGAAAAGGTATCGCACAAACGCCCAGAATTCGTGATCCATTTTGTGATCCTTGAAGACCTTTTTAGTCATTTACGAATGAAATCTTCCCACAGTTCAAAGCACGGATATCCAAATATCATTTAAAATGCCACAAATTCGCTCCTATTTCATTAGAGGGCTAATCTTAGCTTTCTCAAACTCACAAGTGCTCGGGACTCTGTGTTGCCATGGTAACGAAGTGACACTCACACACAGACTGCGGCTGCTTCCTGCCACATCCAAGATGGCTACTACGCTGCCTAGATTTATTGCAAAATATCGTGAATTTTGTGTGTTTGGGTTTGATAGAACTTGGTATTTGCCTCACTCGGGCCTGCACCAATATGTAGTGTGAATTGGCGTTGGATAAAACGTAATTTACATAATCTGAAGGTTGCTACAGTAATGAAATACGAGTCCTCGATCCCAGAGGTCTCTTGTCGCATCCACACACACAAATGATACAGGTAGTGGATTCTTAGAGAAAATTTAATGAACTCTAATCTACATGAACCAATACAGAGGGGTCTAACTACAGAACAAAGGACAGACAAACATTGGTAAAGGGGGCTGGACTCGGTGTGCAAGCTGGCGTGAGGATGTATGGTGAACAATGCATAGAGCTGGGAGTTCCTGTTCCCGTTAATTTAAACCCAAATATGCACAAATCTGTACTTTAGTAGACCACAAATTGGATTTACGTTGCATGGAACACAATTTAGGTAGGCTGGTTGATCTCCCGGATGCTTGGCAAGGAACAGGTGGATTTGATGGAAAAAGGAGGAAGGAAAAAAAGAAAAAGAGTTTCAAGTGCAGGGCGGCTGCAGCATTTGGATGGTGCTGGTTGCCAGGCGTTCGGAGCGAACTTGTGTCGTACCGCCTCCCGAATGGATCTGTCAAAATTACCCCACATGCACCAAAGTGTGGTTGTGGGGCGCGGCAGAGCACTTCCGCCCTCTGCATTCCGTTGAGTCAAGGCCTCGCGGTGGGGGGCTTCACTGGAGATACGCCAGTTCTTCAGCAAGGTGAACAAGCGAGCGAGAGCGAGAGAGCCTTTAAAGGGGCTCTGGCCTTTTATACACAAACGAGAGAGAGTGAGTCACTTTTTATATGTATTAAATTTAGGGAAAGTGACGAGAGAAACCTTTTTATCAGTCTCGTAATCTGAAGGTTGCTACATTTTATGAAATACGAGTTCCAGATGACAGAGGTTTACTTCAACTCAGAACACACACAAAACACAACCAAGAGTGGAATTTTTGGTATATTTAATGACACCTACAAGGGATCTGGAGGGAAACACACAAAAGGGGTCTAACTAAAGAAAGAAAATAACACTAATAATGGTAAAAAGGAGAAAAATAGGCATACGAAAAGGGAAACAGAACATCGTGTGTTGGACTAAAGTTGAAAATGCGAGCGTTTATGTGTCCATTCCAGACGAGAGACAGAGAGAGAGAGAGAAAGAGCAAGAAGAGAGAGAGAGAGAGAGAGAAGAGAGAGGACAAAGTTGAGATTTTGTCTGAAGCTAGTAATTTCCCCGAAATTATTAGGCACTAATATTGTACAGTTCAGAAAACTCACGTTTGGTTGGGAGCGTATCTGGTAGCTCAGCAGCAACTCTTCGGGAGGCTTAGCAGCGGTGATCCCCGGAGGCTAGGGAGCCGGGTCTCCATCCCCAAGGCCCGCGGTTACCGAGCCGCGTGCCCAATCAAAGAAAGGAGAGGGGTGGCCAGAGACCGCCCCGTAGCCGGGGAGCTGATAGCAAGAAAACAGCGAAGAACCAATTTTCCTTTGGTTAAACATCAAACAGAATGGAAGTTCATGGGTTGCAGTACTCTCAAACGCCAATGGGTGGCGCCTTGCGTGCACGTTTGAATATTAAGCAAGTAGTTTGTTGCTGTACTTGCATTCCATCGTCGATCGGCCCCTTTTGGGCTGCTGTCAGTTCAAAGGAAGACAAGGACTCTTTAATGACTGAAAACCAAGATTTCGTGGGGACCTACTAATTACTTTAGGCTCCACTTGAAGTACTCCAGGCGTCCTCTTAGCGACTGTCTCACAGCAGGGAGGCTTCGAAGAATACAGTTCATCAAGCTGTGGGGAGTCACTGTGTCACTTCAGGTTGCGGGAGCATTTCCGCTACACAGTCTTCAGTTGACAAACAGATTTGAAATTAGACATTCAAATTCAAAGAAATACAATCATTAGTGACATTGGTGTGGTGATACACTGGGAGCATTCATGCAAAGTTCTTAAAATGTCACACAACATTCACATTCGGTGAAGCTATGTTTGCAGTGACTCTCAATCGTAGAGTCCAGTAACTATCCACCGCCTGTCGGTGTCGCTTGTGATCCATCAATTGTCCCAGACCCGAACGGTCAAATGGTCTTCTGTTGGTGAGCAGAGACAAGTCTTTGTCGGTGAGAGTCTTTAGACCGGCTGCGGGTGAAAGTTAATTAACTTAGCGTCCGAGTGAGAAACTAGATGTTCTGTGCCTCCGCTTTGATGAGATGCTTCAGACTGGCTAGTAATTAATTTAGCATCCGTGTGAGAAGCCAGGTTTTCTGTGCTCCTCCTTTGATAAGTGGCTCAGCCTCCCTTAGATGTCTTGTGTACACAGACGGGCTCAGCAGGGTGGCAGAGGCAGGTATGCAGGGCAGTCAGAGATTGGGGGTTCCTGGTTGCCATTTATTTGTTCCGTCAGGGCATACTCGCTACAGTTACAAATATCTTTGGAATTTCACAGGCAAATGGCAATTGTGAGGAGGCAGCTTGGAGGTCAGCCACAGACAAATACTGAAGAGGGTGAGGCAGATCCTGAAGAGTCAGCTGCATGGCAAGAATAATATCCAGGCCTTTAACACCTATGCCCTGCCAGTCATCACGAGTGAGGGAAGCAGTGATGCGGACTTTGTATCGGTCCGTTGTGGTGAAGAAGGAGCTAAGCTGAAAGGCGTAGCTCTCAATTTACTGGTCAATCTACGTTCCTTCCCTCACCTAAGGTCACGAGAGGGGGACGTGACCGAAAGAACAAGATCCGGGATACAAGCGACCGAAATGAGTTTGCTCGGCAGGGTGTCAGGGCTGTTGCTCCTCCACATTGAGAGGAGCCAGATGAGGTGGCTGGGGCATCTGATTCGGATGTGTTCCGGGCACGTCCCACCGGGAGGAGTGTGTTAGTGGAACACACTAAAGCAGGGCCAGCTCAGGGTATCAGTGTCTTCCTCAAGGACACCACAGCCGTGAGGCCGGGGGATGTTGGCGGAGGGTCCAGTCGGGTTCTTGAACCTAGGTCCCCCATGGCAGTAGGGGATGATCTTAACCATTGGGCCACGGCTGCCCAAGAGCTTCTCCATGGCATGTCAGGATTTCAGTAATTAATCTTAACAATACACTTAAATCTCAAGTTCTTTCTCAGCAAATGTTTGCAATTCATAACACGAAACTTGCATCTTGCAACTTGTTAATTGTTTGCTTTAATTTTTGCAGTACAGAGTATTTTCAGTATTTGAGCAGTTAAAGCACATGACCAAGGTAGCTTCTGTTACACAGCTATGTCTCACCGTTTTGCTAAAAAAAAATAATAGCACACACTACTCTGTGTTCAATGCACTTCTTTCTAGTGTTGCGCAACAATAGACTTACTTATGAGACCTAAATGCCTTTCTTAACATTTAATTTCTCATAGTATTCCTTCATGGCAACAGGAATATTTTACCCTAGTATGGTACTAACTTGTTGCATTTCTTGTAAACTGTTGTGATTAAATGTGTAACTCCTAAGATATTTTACAAACTTGTATTTGCAATTTGGAGCCTCGTGGCTTTTGGAATGAAAAAAAAAAATCATGCGGACTAACTCAGCACCAAATGACCAGGAGTGTATTACAGTTTAGAAAGTGTCTTTGTTCGCTAGAATTAAGTTTGAAGTCACAGTTTGATTTTCAGTAAGAAAATGCCCTAAGGTACTTCAATAATGACCACTAAATTAGTAATGGTTTTACTTATTTGTGTGACTTCACACTGATGAAGGGATTAACAACTTGGTTTCTGTTTTCTGGGAGTCTCGTGTCCATACTATAATTTAAAAAATGTCAGGGGTTACTTTATTTAATATCCTCTCTTATTCTTAAATGGCATCTCTCTTTCCGTATGCTTCACCCATTACATTCCTTATGAATGAATGCCTTATTCTTGGCTATGTCATTTGCTTTCTGAAATGTTTTACTTCATACTATATTTAAACTCCGCCTCATCACTGCTCCCTCTTCATCCTCAACATTTCATCATTTCATTATTTGTGATTTCAGTAGGCTGTAGTGTGCATAGCTCTCCACTACAATGTGGTGGTGGCTGTTTTCTATATTGAGCAGTATGTTGTTTGTCTTAGTTATCGTCATATTCCTGACCATTGGGCAGCGCTACAAGGTTTTTAGTGAGACGTGCCTTAGGCCGCCAGGACCCTTGGTTAACGATGACAAAAAGAGGGATGACAGGCTCAAGAGAGGTAAGAGCCATATTTTCTGACATTTTCTGATGTACAGTAAATAATCAATCGTCCTCTTTATTGTCTGCTCTTTCAATATACATTTGATCCGCAAATAGTGTATAAGAGTCATAATATTAACATTACCAAATTATTAAAGGGAGGCCTTTAACAAATAATTCAGTGTTCAAATAATTGTTCCTTAATTCTACTGCCTTAAACCCTTCATGTGGTTCAATATCTGATAGCAGCCTTGGGATATCAAATTCATTTGAGATAAATTAAGACATTAATTTATTTAAATTGAAATGTTTCTCCTGTATAAATAAGACTGGACCCGATCAAGTTTTTATTTATTTACCCATACCCCCATACCCCCACACCAGACGTGAACCTATGTGCAAAGCTGACAAATCTTTTCAGTGGAGGAAGGATACAGCAGCACGACTACAGGGAGGCACAGTGGGAAAAAGGCAAAATATTAGCCCTAGCAGACTATGCATTTGTTATGCAAATGGTTTGGTATACAAAATTGTTAAATACTTTAGTCCTTATGTATTGAAAGCATCATTGATTCTTGTTGTCGCTCACCATCAGATAATGATCGTCTCTGTGACCTGACTTTGTGATTTACACTCTAGTGCAATCAATTGCCTTCAGAAGTCACCTTATTAGTAAATAGAGTTTACTTATGTAAAATGTACTCTTAGTACAAATATACGTGTTTTGGGGTCTCAGTAGTTTGATAGAGAAAACTAGTGAAAAACAGCATCATGAAGACTAAGGAACTCCCCAGACAGATCAGGTATAAAATTGTGGAGAGGTTTAAAACAGGGTTATGTTATAAAAGAAAGATCCCAAGCTTTAAACATCTCAAGGAGCCCTGTTCAATCCATCCAAAAAGGGAAAAAGTATGGCATAACCGCTAACTTACCAAGACATGGCCATCCACCAAAAGTGACAGAGCGAACGAGGAGAGCACTGGTCAGAAAAGCAGCTAAGAGGCACATTGTCACTCTGGAGGAGCTGCATAAATCCACTGCTCAGGTGTGAGAATCTGTCAACTATAAGTCTTACACACCACAAATCTGGCCTTTATGTAAGAGTGGCAGGAGGAGGAGGAAGCAAGCCATTGTTGAAAAAAAAGGTATAAGAGGCCCCTTTGTAGTTTGCCACAAACCATGTAGGGGACACCCCAAACATGTGCAAGAAGTGCGTTGGTCAGATGAGCCTGAAGTTTAATTTTTTTGGCCAAAATGCAAAGCGCTATGTGTGGTGGAAAACTGAATGATCACCGTGAAAGTTATGGCGAGGAAAATGCTTAACGTCCATAAAACCCAACATATTTTCACAGGTTGAAGTGAGCACTAGTGCAGATGTCAGAATCAGAATCATATTTACTTGCCAAGTATGTCAAAAAAACATACAAGGTACACTTTTGAGGCAAAAAGACATTGAGAAAAACTCACTGAGCAATAAAGGGTTGCTAGTTATCTGGTAATCCCGGTACAATTATTTATTTATTTTATTTTTTACAATTGTGCAAAAAGATGCAGTTCTCTAGCAATGACAGCAGCTTGAATGACAAATATAGCAATAGTCTGGTGCAATGACCATTGTGCAAAGGGCGCCGAGACTTCAAGGAGTGTATGCAGTTTAAAGTTACTAGTAGCGCGATAATCTGGGACAATGTTGATTGTGCAAATGTTGCAGATACTACTCAGTCAGTGTGCAAGTTGGGCAGATGCTACTCTGGCATGAGTGGCCAGTATTGGTCAACAACAGATATGCAAATAGTGCAGCGTGGCGAGACTACTACAGTGAGTGCACGAGTATGTATAGTTGGCCTGACAGAAATGTGACAACAAACTCAAGACAAAAAAATTGGCGGCATGTTGCAATGGAATTGTAGGTTAGCTGTTTAAGAAGTTGATTGCAAGAGGGAAGAAGCTGTTGGAATGTCTGCTAGTTCTAGTTTGCATTGATCGGTAGCGCCTACCTGAGGGAAGGAGTTGGAAGAGCTGATGACCAGGATGTGGAGGGTCCGAGAGGATTTTGTACGCTCTTGTCTTAGTTCTGGCAGCGTGCAAGTCCTCAAGAGTGGGTTTGGGGGTACCGACAATCTTTTCAGCAGTTTTGATTGTCCGTTGCAGTCAGAGTTTGTCCTTTTTTTGTAGCAGCACCAAACCACACTGATGGAAGAACACAGGACTGATTCAATGACCGCTGTGTAGAACTGCCTCAGCAGCTCCTGTGGCAGGCCATGCTTTCTCAGAAGCCGCAGGAAGTACATCCTTTTTGAGGAGGGAGTTGATGTTGATCGCCCACTTCAGGTCCTGAGAGACTGTAATTCCCAGGAATTTGAAGGTCTCGACGGTTGACACAAGGCAGCTGGACAGCGTGCGGGGCAACTGTGGATCCCTAAAGGATCCCTCCTGAAGTCCACGATCATCTCTACAGTCTTGAGCGTGTTCAGCTCCAGGTTGTGTCGGCCGCACCACAGCTCCAGCCGCTCCAGTTCCTGTCGATAGGCAGACTCGTCCCTGTCTTTGATGAGTCCGATGACAGTGGTGTCATCTGCAAACTTCAGGAGTTTGACGGCCGGGTGCGTTGTGGTGCAGTCGTTCGTGTAGGGAGAGAAGAGCAGCAGAGAGAGGACAAACCTTGGGGTGCCCCAGTGCTGATGCTGTGAGGTGGTCTCCCCCAGGCTCACCTGCTGTGTCCTGCCCGTCAGGAAGCTAAAAATCCACTGGCAGATGGCAGGCGAGACGTTGAGTTGGAGAAGCTTGAACTGTCCACTTCAGTTTTGGTTATGACTGATAGCAGTTTTCTGACATTAAGTGATGTTAAGCTTTTTCCAATGGAGAGGAAAACTCTTCGTCCATAAAATACAAAATACTGGGGTGATCGTTCTAATATTTTCAGAGGTTGATGCGGTCATAAGGAGAGATGTCGACATAAATCTTGGGGACGTTTGAATGGAGTTTTCTGCCATTACGCGACATTGAGCTTTTTCTCTATCGTGAGCGCCTATGGAGAAAAAAATGATTAACGTCCATAAAATCCAAAATATTGAGGTGATCGTTGTGATATTCTCAGAGGTATGACATAAAATACTTCGTCCTCACATGCCAAACCGAGTCGTTGTTTGACCAGTGCCACTGTTTAAAATTGTCAAACATTATTTTATCATATTTAATGCCTCTGTCCTCATAGTTTGGGACACCTATGTATGTTATTAAGCATAAAAGAATATTAATATGAAATTTAAATAGACCACCCAGCACAGTGGCCAACTGGTTAGAGCGTCAGCCTCACAGTTCTGAGGAGCGGGGTTCAATCCCCGGCCCCGCCTGTGTGGAGTTTGCCTGTTCTCCCCGTGCCTGCGTGGGTTTTCTCTCCCGTCATTCCGGTGTCCTCCCACATCCCAAAAACATGCATTAATTGGAAACTCTAAATTGCCCGTAGGTGTGACTGTGAGTGCGAATGGTTGTTTGTTTGTATGTGCCCTGTGATTGGCTGGCAACCAGTTCAGGGTGTACCCCGCCTCCTGCCCGATGATAGCTGGGATAGGCTCCAGCACGCCCGCGACCCTAGTGAGGAGAAGCGGCTCAGAAAATGGATGGATAGATGGATGGATAAATAGACCACAACAATACAACAATTAATTTTGATGATTTTCTCGCCACAATCTCGGCATAAACAATATTTAAAGAGCCATTGGGGGTCTCGCACATCGTGCCATTCAAGCTAGGACCGCCACTGCACACACGTGTGGTGCAACAATACATTTATCTGTCTTGAATCGTTCGATACAGTGTTCACGGTTTGGTAGGCACAAAATGACAATACTGTACGTCATTTTATATTTACTGAATCAACCTCTGACGATGAGGACCTGTGCTCAGTTACTCCGCCTTACACCTGATTGTTGAGCGCAGATCCACTGCTGCTCCTCTTGCATGTTCATTCTGACCAAGGAAGGGTGCATTCTGAAATTGACTCTGACGCCCTAACTCTACTCTCAAAATGCGCAGTCCCGAGTATAGCAGAGCAGCACCAGACTACATTTCCAAACGCACCCCAAGTTGCTGAGACAGAAGCTAACGCATCGTTGCAACATGGCAAGTTCCAGAGACCGTCCTGAAATCGAAAATCCCCCACCATCCATCAAATCTGGAACTACTTTGGTTTTAGTGTTACGTAAGTATGTCCCAGATAGCAAGCGTGTTGTAGACAAAAGTTACATTTACGCCGACATCACCCCAATGAGAAAACAAGTGCCTGACAAAAACAAGGAGCATGCATCCTACAAACTTTACTCGACTTATATGGACAGCATGATTCAGAGACGGCAAAAGAAATTGACCGAGCTATTGCTACTTTTATTGCTGCCGACATGCGATCCTATTCTGTAGTGGACAACGCCGGGTTTCACAACATGATGCGGACACTTGAGCCCTCTTATACTGTAACTGTTGCTCTAGTCTGACCTCAGATGGCTGGATGTCGAGCGCCACGCTGCCTCCTAGTCTTAGTAAAGCTGTGTTCGCCATCTTTCATCTATCGCTCCCACGCCGCTCGCAACTTCACTTTGAACGCCCTGTTTACAGCGATGTCCAGCGGTTGGAGTTCCTTCATCAAGCCTCCTGGAATGATGGCATGCCCCGAGTTCATTTGCTGCACTTGGTTTTTCACAGCGGCTGTGAGATGGGCGCGCATGGAGTCACAGATCAACAGGGACGGTGACGCGTGGAAAAAAACCATCCGGTCTCTTTACATACACCTCACTCAGCCACTCTCTCATTTTCTCCTCGTCCATCTAGCCATGCTGTCCTCAGTCACGTCTGCCTTTCCTCTATGTAAGGAGGGTATCGGCAGGAAATGCTCTCAGTCAGTCAAGCGGAGCGCTCATCAAAGTCACACAACATTTACAGATTTTGGAACTCGGTGCACACATAAGGCGCGCCACATTATTAGGCGCCCCGTCCATTTTGGTGAAAATGTAAGACTTTTAAGTGCGCCTTATGGTCGTGAAAATACGGTACATAATATTCTAGTTTCTAGAAATGGTGAATGTGGGATTTTCACTTGCTGTAAAATATCATTAGGGATGTCCCAATCCAACTTTTTCACTTCCAATCCAATACCGATATTGCAGCCTTAAATTTTGGCCGATACAGATATTGGTCCGATTCTGTCATGAACGGAACAGAGGACAGAACCCAAAATGCAAGACTCCAATACAAATGGACAGTTTCACAAAAGAGAGGTTTAATAAACGAGCAGAGGTCGGTACACAGGCAGGCAATCCGAAAAGGCAACAGTATCCAAAAAACGTGAGGCAAAGAGGCAAGGTGAATAATCGGAACAGGGTCCAGTCTTACTATGAGTCGGTGACGTGGAAACAAGGAATGCTGGAATGTGACAACAAGGTACAACGAACTAGCGTCCAGAAAGAATGAGACACGAGGTTAAATGCAAGGGGTAATTAGGGTAAACGAGGCACAGGTGGGGAAGATGCTCTCAGGAGCAGGTGTGTAACTAAGTAACTTTAAAAATAAAAAACATATTAGAAAATCCTGAAAAATAACTATATAATAAATAAATAATAATAAAACCAATAACAAAAATATTCAGCTTTTTATCGCAAGATATTGGGTAACTATTAAATAATAATTCCATCCATCCATTTTCTGAGCTGCTTTTCCTCACAAGGGTCGCGGGCCTGCTGGAGCCTATCCCAGCTATCATCGGGCAGGAGGCGGGGTACACCATGAACTGGTTGCCAGCCAATTGCAGGGCACATACAAACAAACAACCATTCGCACTCACATTCACACCTATGTTTTGGGTATGTGGGAGGAATCCGGAGTGCCCGGAGAAAACCCACGCAGGCACGGGGAGAACATGCAAACTCCACACCGTGCCGCAAGGTGGATGACTGGTTAGAGCGTCTGCCTCACAGTTCTGAGAAGCGGGGTTCAATCCCCAACCCCGCCATTGTGGAGTTTGCCTGTTCACCCCGTGCCTGCGTGGGTTTTCTCCGGGCATTCCTCCTACATCCCTTCTGACAGGTGATTCCGCCAGACATTCCCAGCAGACCCTCACGATACGTTTGGGCCTGCCACGTTGCACCGGCATCTTCCTCCACCATCGGAGCCAACTCACCACCAGGTGGTGATCAGTTGATAGCTCTGCCCCTCTCTTCACCCGAGTGTCCAAGACATGCGGCCGCAAGTCCGATGACACGAACACAAAGTCGATCATCGAACTGCGACCTAGAGTGTCCTGGTGCCAAGTGCACATGTGGACACCCTTATGCTTGAACATGGTGTTCATTATGGACAATAAGTGATGAGCACAGAAGTCCAATAACGGCTCGGGTTCTGATCGGGGTGGGGGGCCGTTCCTCCCAATCACGCCCTTCCAGGTCTCACTGTCATTGCCCACGTGAGCATTGAAGTCCCCCAGCAGAACGATGGAGTCCCCAGCGGGAGCGCTCTGCAGCACCCCCTCCAAGGACTCCAAAAAGGGTGGGTAATCTGAACTGCTGTTTGGTGCAAAGGCACAAACAACAGTCAGGACCCGTCCCCCCACCCGAAGGTGGAGGTAGGCTACCCTCTCGTCCACCGGGGTGAACCCCAACGTACAGGCACCGAGCCGAGGAGCAATAAGTATACCCACACCTGCTCGGCGCCTCTCACCGTGGGCAACTCCAGAGTGGAAGAGAGTCCAACCCCTCTCGAGAGGACTGGTACCAGAGCCCAAGCTGTGCGTGGAGGCGAGTCCGACTATATCTTGTCGGAACTTCTCGACCTCACACACCAGCTCGGGCTCCTTCCCTGCCAGAGAGGTGACATTCCACGTCCCGAGAGTCAGCTTCTGTAGCCGGGGATCGGATCTCCAAGGTCCCCGCCTTCGGCCACCGCCCAGCTTGCACTGCACCCAACCCCTATGGCCCCTCCCACAGGTGGTGAGCCCATGGGAAAGGGGACCCACGTTACCCTTTCGGGCTGTGCCCGGCCGGGCCCCATGGGTGCCACCAGGCGCTCGCCTTCGAGCCCCAACTCCAGGCCTGCTCCAGAGGGGGACCCCGGTGACCTGCGTCCGGGCAAGGGAAACATGAGTCAATTTTTTGTCGTCATCATAAGGGGTCTTTGAGCCGTGCTTTGTCTGGTCCCTCACCTAGGACCTGTTTGCCTTGGGTGACCCTACCAGGGGCATAAAGCCCCAGACAACGTACCTCCTAGGATCATTGGGACACACGCTAAAGTACAAACAAAAAATCACTCGTTTCCAGGTTCAAAGATATAATTGCAAAAATGGCTGTGACAAGGATCATGGGCTGAAAGCCGGCTCGGGTGAATCGACCAAACGGACATAGACACTCTGGCACCAGACAAGGGAGACAGACTATTTAAGCACATGAGGGTAATGGGGCACAGGTTGAGACAATCAGGCCCGACACATGAGGAAGGGCAAGTGGTCTGAAAGGAGAGAACAGTTAGTCTTTCAAAATAAAACAGGAACTGACCAGACAAAAGACCCCAGACAGGACAAACCTCACCACAGTGTGACAGGATTATTTCTACCTTCTTTTTATTATTTTATTTTACCAGGAACTCTTTGAGGGGGCGAGCTGTACTGATGAACATTGATTGATTTACAGACCTCTGTAGGCGTTTACTTTTTCATTCACAGCGCTACCATTATGCAGTATTATGCAAGGCTCCAAATAAGAGGATTAAAATACATTGAAAAGCAAAACTTCAAATCACTGATCGAGCTTGATGATGGCAGACCTTGCCTCATGGGCTCGCAGCGAGATATGCTAACGCCCTGGCCAAGTGGGCGTGTGCGTCTTTGTCGGCCGGGGCTGAGGGGCATGAGGCTTCCAAACACCAATCTTTATGTCCACACTTGGTGGACAAGGAGCAGGCTTGACACACGCTATGCTCGCCAAGTTTAGATCGTTGGGCCAAAGCCGGGCTCAGTGACAAGCCTCGGCAGCGAACTTGGTGGCGAAGTCCGCCACTGGGAGGTCCGCCACCACCACGGGCGAGATCCGCTGCCTCCCCAGCGGCAAGGTTCACTGTTGGCTGACTTGGTCCAAGTCCAAGCGGGCATGTGTGTCTTCCTTGGCCGGGCAAGAGGAGATGAACACCTGCGTGAGGCTGGCTGGTAAGGATGCTCTAATGGTGCAATCCAGTCAGTTGCGGAGGGAAAAACAAATAAAAAAACATATGGGGATGAGGCGGGCCTGAGGACAGCCAGGGCCAATGTGTCCTGTGGAATCAGGGAGACCACGATGAAGTACTCCAGGAAGATCGCCCATTGCTTCAGTGACACCAGGAGTCTGTGGAGTGGTATTAGTGGTGGAGACCATTACGGACTATAAACCCTCACCACAGACCTGTGACAGCTGCACCTCCCTGCTAAATGATCTAAATGACTTCTTTGCTCGCTTTGAGGCACACAACACCACCCCTGCACACAAGAGTGCTGACAGCGTGAAAAGATTGCTTGACAGGATCAACACACAAAAAGCCCCGGCCCAGATAACATACTTGGTCGTGTTCAGAGGGACTGTGCAGCTGAACTCACAGATGTCTTCCCGGACATCTTTAACACCTCCTTGAGTCACGGTGTTGTAGTGCGTCAAAGCCACCACCATCATCCCGGTCACGAAGAAGTCGTCTCCCTCCTGCCTCAATTACTACCATCTGGTAGCGCCCGATGAGGTGCTTCGAGCGGCTAGTCATCAAGTCCTCCCCCCCCCCCCTTGGATCCCTTCCAGTTTGCATATCGGTCCAACCGGTCAACCGATGACGCCATCTCCACCGCCCTCACACACCTGGGGCCTCATGTACAAAAGGTGCGTACGCATAAAAACGTGGCGTACGTTTTTTTTTCATGACAAAGTTCAGATGTATCAAGAGTGAAATGACCGTGGAAATGTGTGGTGCCTCACGGCAACTTCCTGGATGGCGTACCCACGTTTCTGCAGCTGTTGGTGCTTTGGCGACACTTAGAGGTGATGCTGGGAAATTGTTATCATAAATCTGCACATCAGAGACACATGAACAATTAGCACTGATGAACAATTAATGCCTGGCAACATTTGACTTCAACAATGTAACAGAGGCAAGGATTCAGAATTCATTTGTTAACCAGTGTATTTAATTAATCAATGATATTTGTGAGGACACCTATTGCCCTCACAATCGCTTCTTCTGACTCCAGCATATGCACTGAAAAAAAGTAATTACTTAATTTGAACATGATTAAAATGTGTTAAAATTACGTTTTTTTTTAGAAGAGGGGTCAATTATGTCATTTCATGACATTTTCATGACATAATTTACCCCTCTTCTCCTAAAAAAAAAACATAATTTTAACACATTTGAATCATGTGCAACCAATGTACATGTTCAAATTAAGTAAATTCAAATGACTTTTTTTTCAGTGTGTGTGTCCTCTCTTGTGTATTAAAATAATAAATTGAGTCTGTTTTGGCCATACTTTGGCGTGGGCAGCTGTCCTCCACTTCTAATGTCCATCCACATTAATGTCTGACCACTTCTTTTTTAGTTCAGCGTGTGCGCTATTCTGACTCTACAGCATTGACAGCCGCACACACGCTGTCCCATTCACTCCTCTTTCACTTGTTGTTAACGCTGGAGGACAGCGTGCCAAAAGAGGATTTTTTTGCATACCTCCACTTCATTGAGCAACTTCACATTCAGAAAAATTATTTTTCTTCATGACCTTGCTCATTTTCCTTTTTTTCTGATCATGCAGAGATCGAGATCTCAGATGCAGGGTTCATTAAAATATGATTTGCATATTTAAATGTTGGTGTGGAAAGGGAGGGGTCACCTACTCCAACATGTGCACTCAATTCTACGTTGATTGGGATGTACGAAGGAAATGTGCTTGGAATCATTCACAATGTTTTCTGGATTTGAGAGTACACCATTTTTCAGTAGGAAGTATTTGTACATGAGGCCCCTGGACTCTAAGGCCTCATATGTCAGACTGCTGTTCATAGACTTCAGCTCAGCATTCAATACCATCATCCCTCAACAACTGATCTACAAATTGGACCAGCTGGGGATCAACACTTCGATGTGCAACTGGCTCCTGGACTTTCTGACAGGGAGACCGCAGGCAGTACGGCTCGGCAGGAACACATCCAGCACCATCACTCTGAAGACGGGGGCCCATCAAGGTTGTGTATTGAGTCCCCTCCTCCTCACCCTGCTGACCTATGACTGCACACCAACATATAGCTTCAACCTCTTCATCATACGGACTACACAACTGTGGTGGGTCTCATCAGCAACAGTGTAGAAAAAAATGTGGAAAAAAACAAGGAGAATGTTGTGGACTTCAGGAGAGCTCCTAGCATGCTCCCCTGAATATCAATGGTGCTGTGGTGGAGAGAGTGCACAGCACCAAGTTCCTGGGAGTGGACATCACCGAGGACCTCTCCTGGATCAGCAACACCTCATCACTGGCCAAGAAACCTCACCAGCGTCTCTACTTCCTGCGCAAGCTGAGAAGAGCAAGAGCCCCAACCCCCATCATGTGCTCGTTCTACAGAGGGACCATAGAGAGCATCCCCACCAACTGCATCACTGATGGAGTTGGAGTATGGAGATGGAGATGGAGTATGGAGCATGCACCGCATCCTGCCGCAAGACTCTCCACCGCATATGAGTGCACCTGAGAAGAATATTGGGACCTCTCATCCCTCCCTGCAGGACATTTCCAGCACCCGCTTCACCCGCAAAACCCTCCGCATAGCAGGGGTTGCCAGCCATCCATCACACAGCCTCTTCAGTCTGCTGCCATCAGGGAGGAGACTGCGGAGTCTGAGGGCCACGATGAGCCGACTCAAAGACAGTTTTATTCATCAGGCTGTCAGGAATCTGAACTCTCTGAACACTCTTGGCCGCTCTGCCCCCTCTAACTCTTCTGTCCTCTGCCCACCTGAACTTTGACGCCACACAAACATGCACAAGCACACACACTCACACACACACTCACACACACACACACATCAAGACACAAAGACACACACACATCAGACTCAGGGTCGCACCAGCCACTTTAACAGCATTGGGGTTTCGTCATCTAATTGTCTTATTTGCCTTGGTT